>NW_027397067.1:65589403-65640272 GCF_003265705.2 Callorhinus ursinus | reverse complement strand
CCTGGATCCCTAAGTCCTAGCTTGGAAGAAAGTTACCTTGTCGAGCTGGTGGCCTTCAGCGCACTTCCCAAGGGTAAGAGACAATAGACCTTGCTTTGTTAAGGCAGTAGGATCTGGGGGTTTTCTTGTCCCGGCGTCATAGGTTAGCCTAACCTGACTGCTCCTGTATCTTTATTCAGTGCCATACCAGAGGGTTCATGCATGTTTGTTCCAGAAGGGCCAGTTCTTTTCCAGACTGAAATCTCAGCGAGATCATTTTCCCATTACATAAGATGGCCCAGCAAGGTTAAGATTTACTAAATGTGGCCATCTCTCTTGTGACAGGTATTTTTTTCTTCCCTCCCCAAAGCGGGGGGGGGGGGGGGGGGCTGGTGACAAAATTGCAGGAGGACAGGTATCTTGAGAATGGGAAGCTGTGTTAGTGCCAAGAAGCACTACAAGAACCCTCGTAAGGGAAAGGAAGAAGATGCTCCTGGTAGTAATGCTATCTGTGCAGCTTTTCATAGGCAAAGTCCTAAACTCTAGAAGGGAATAGAGAGCCAGTGTCCCTGGTATCCCATTTGCTAAGGCATTTAACAACAGGCTTTTTTTTTTTTTTTTTTTTGGTTATCTCTATACTCAACATGGGGCTCAAACCCACGACTCTGAGATCAAGAGTCCCATGCTCTTCCAACATAGCCAGCCAGGCGCCCCCACACAGATTCTTAATACTCTTTATCTAACACTCCAGCATTGTGATGTGGCAAGTCCCTGGGGCCTGATGTCATGCAGACCCAGCTCTAAATCCCAGCTCGGCCATTTCCTGTATAGCTCAGGCAAGTTAATTTCTTGACGCTTCAATTTCCTCATCCATAAAATAGGTATAAAAACATCTACGAAGTGGGGTTGTTGGGAGAATTAAGAAATTTAAAACAACGCAGAGTACACAACATGCTTGGTTCAATGGCTGGCACGTAGCGGGCATTCAATCAGTTTGTTTCCTTCCTCTCTATCACCTTGACCGTAGAGTTTGGCCTCGAGTTTAAACTTGCTTTAAAAAAAAAAAAAGACAGTTTACTATTGGAAGCAGTAGACAGACCGTGTGCCACCGCCTGTGAAATTGCTGTAGGTGCCATATGGGCAGGTGAAGAGTGTTCCCAAGAGGATACGGAGGGTACAGACAAGTCAGGGGGAGGAACTGGATCCAGGTTGCACACAGAGGCCAGAGGTCCAGATGAGGTGGTGGTGTGGAGCCAGTGAGGCAGGGAGTTTGGCAGAGTTTGGCCCAAAGATCCTGAATCTAGGACAAAACCAGCCTGGGACGGAAGCTTCCTCCACGGCTTCCTGTTACAAAATGGTCCAGGGACTGTCCCGGACCCGCCACCGGGGGCAGCAGCGAGCAGCAGTGCCTTCTGCTTCCTTGTGCTGACCTAGAGCTCAGGCTCCCGAACAGGCTCCGGTGAAAGGGTCCTTTACTCATCCCTGTAACAGTCCAATCACATGAGAAACATTCATTTTGAACCCACTCAGTGGGCCAGCCTCGCGCCGGCGCTGGGAACATGAAGACAAATAGGAAGCCCTCTCTTGGGGTGCAGGGGTGGCTCACAGTTTTTCAGGAGGACAGACACGCAAACGGATCAAAATCCACATGCTAAGATTTCTAAGGGGTTATTTCTGCCACACACTAGCCTCTCGGAGGAGGGAGCAAGTTCTCTCTCTAGCAGGAATGAGCAGGTCTTGCTGAGTTTGGGGGAGGAGTCTTTCCGGGGAAGAGGATCTACGTATGGAAAGGAAAAGGAGAGAGGATGGCTCACGAGGTTTAGGGGTCAGTCTTGCAGGGCTGAAGTGTGGGGGCATATGGCTGGGGGGCAACTGGTTACAGCAGAACGTGCCTGGTAAAGCGAGGTTCAGGGATTTGTGGACTTGATCCTATGGGTTAGAAGTTACTACCTGGAGGTCCTATTTAGAATGGACAGAAAAGCACATTGGAAAAAAAATGTATTTTGAATGCCTTTAGACTGGGCTTGAGCTTTCCGCTTTGACGCACTCCCCACCACTTGCTACCGCCCTCTACTCCACCCCTTCACTCTTGTATATGACCTGCAAAAACCCTGAAAGCATTTGGGCTTGTGACTCCTGGACAACCAGTGACATGGGGAGGTTTTTAGAAGGATAATGAAGCATGATCAGATTTGGGGTTTTAGAACCACACGTTTCTATCATTTCTGTAACTGGCACGTATCTTTTCTATATCCAGAAATCTGGACGTTGATCCCACGAATCCCCTTCCCAGGGTCAAGCAGTGCACCCCTCCCCACTCTGAACGAGCAGCAGGCTGATCTGGTTATAACCAAGGCCACCCACAGGGCCCTTTCTCCTAGCTGGGAGAAAACCAGGGGACTGTCAGTTCTGCAGAAAGGCCCCGAAGCACCCTTCCCTGGCTCACCTTGGCCCCAAGCGTGATCTATCAGGTCTTTACTCACACCTGGGAGCACAGGAATCACCCTCTGGCTTGGGAGGTAGCAGGGCCAGACACAGAGCGTCGACAGCCCAGCCAGCGAATGCCAGAAGCCCAAGGAGAGCCAGTGCTGGGCTCTGTGGACCGGACCCACCACCCCCAGGACCGGCTCAGCAGATCTGAGGAGAGCCTGGATGGCCAGCTCCTTCATCCCAGGCCACTTCTTGCTCACCGGGTGATGGCTCCTTCGGTGGGGTAAGGGCATGGCCCCAGTCGTAGATCCAAGGCATAAGGATATCCCTCAAACTGCAGTGACTCAGAGGCAGCCTCATCGTACAGAAGGTCAGAGATAACACAACAGTATGAGCCAGCTATTTCTAGGGCACTGCCTAGGTGCCAGGTGCTGTGCTAAGTACTTCATAGGTGTTGCCCCTTGGAATTCACACAGCCACCCTGGGAGCAGGGGCCCCACCGTTCCAAGTCCAGCTAGGTCAGCTGTGTAGAACAGCAAATGCACACATTCCCCAGCGAGCCTGGGAGCTCCTCCAGGGAAGAGCCTGTGGCTTGGTCATCTTTGGGTAGTTTACTGGTCAGACTGGGGTGTGAATCCTGCTCCTCTGCCCTCTAGCCATGCGACTGACCTTCCCCACGCTGTGCTCAGTTTCCTCACCTCTAAAATGGGGCTTAGGCAATGCCAAGGGTTGGTGAAGACTCGGAGAAACCAGAACCCTCCTACCCTGCTGGTGGGAATGGGAAATGGTGCTGCCACTGTGGAGAACGGTTTGTCGGTTTCTCAAAATGTTAAACATAGGGGCTCCTGGGTGGCTCGGTCGGTTAAGCGCCTGCCTTCGGCTCAGGTCATGATCTCCAGGTCCTGGGATCGAGCCCCGTGCCAGGCTTCCTGCTCACCGGGGAGTCTGCTTCTCCCTCTCCCTCTCTTTCCCTCTGCCCCTTCCCACTGCTCATTCTCTCTCTCTCTCTCTCTCAAATAAATAAATACAATCTTTTAAAAAGTTAAACATAAAGTGACCATCTAACTCAGCAATTCCACTTCTAGGTATCTTCCCAAGAGAAGTGAAAACACACCTCCACACTGATTACACACGTGTTCACAAGAGCATTATTACAAAGCCCCAAATGTAGGAACCCAATTGTTGACAGGTGAACGGATAAACGAAATAGGGTCTGACCTGTATCCCTGCCCCCAAATTCATATGTTGAAGCTCTATCCCCAGTAGCCTCGAGTGTGACTGTATTTGGAGACAGGGCCTTTGAAGAGGTGATTAAGTTAAAACGAAGCCATTAGTGTGGGCCCGAATCCAATCTGACTGGTGGCCTTAGGAGAGGAAATTTGGACACACAGAGGGACCCCAGGGATGCGTGTGCACCGAGGAAAGGCCACGTGAGGTCATTCGAGCAGGCGGCCATCTGCAAGCCGAGGAGAGAAGCTGCAGAAGAAATCGGATGTGCTGACACCTTGATCTTGAACGTCCAGCCTCCAGAACTGTGGGAAAATAAGTATCTGTTGTTGAAGCCACCCAGTCTGCCGCATTTTGTTATGGCGGCCCTTGCGGACATAGGCACACAATGGAATACTATTGGGCCATAAAAACAATGAAGTTCTGATGCATCCTATAACACGGATGAGCCTCAAGAACCCTATGCTAAGTGAAAGAAGTTAAACACAAAAAACCACGTATTATATGGTTTCTCCTATATGGCATGCTCAGCAAGGGCAGATCTGTAGAGACAGAAAGTAGATTAGGTTGTTAAGGCTTGGGGGCCGGGGGGCTGCAGAGGGGGCTGGGCAGTGATGGCTAATGGGCACAGGATCTCTTTTTGAGATGATGGAAATGTTCTAAAATGAGATTGTTGGGATGGTTGTATAGCTGTAAATACACTAGCTGTAAATACTCAATTAACTGTACACTTTATAAATGGGTGAGTTTTAAGGGATGTACGTGATACCTTAAGCTCTCTTAAAATTCGGGCTAATGCGAACACCCGTGTACAGAGCTGCACAGGGCCTGGCACACAGCACCCCCTAAACTGTAACTGGTACTTCTTAAATAGGCTCAAATAAGTTATCTGCTGCTTAGCTGGAAGGTGCCTCAATTCCTTTAATTTTAGGGGGACTTTTAGGGTGATTTGGTGTCCCTAAGTGACCTGTTCCTGCCCAGAGAGGACCCTCAATCAGGGAGTTATGGCTGCAGCATGCCCGATGTGGCTAAAACTGCTCCAGTCTTGGATTCCACGGACCTGTGCTGGAGTCCTGGCTCCACCCTCACGCCACCTGCTCAGCTGGGTCGCTGCACGAACGGCCTGGGCTATGGTGTGATGGCGTCAGGAGCCTACACACAGGTGGCATTCAATAAATTGGGGGGGGGAAACTATGCACGGGAAAGCCCTCTGTCAAGCCCCAAATGCACGCACATCCTTGTGTTATCCTCAGCACGGGCTGGCGGCTCGGCCAGGAGTTCTCATCAGGGATGGAGGAGCCCCCGGGTTCGGGAGAAGGCTGCCTGGCTCCCAGAAACCTTGGACAAAGGGCTTCCCGCTCCACTCTGCTCTTGTCACCTGTTACATGGAGATAAAAGAGTTCTTAGGGCACCTGGGTGGCTCAGATGGTTAAGCGTCTGCCTCCGGCTCAGGTCATGATCCCAGGGTCCTGGGATAGAGTCCCGCATCGGGCTCCCTGCTGGGCGGGGAGCCTGCTTCTCCCTCTGCCTCTGCCTCTCTCTCTCTCTCTGACTCATGAATAAATAAATAAAACATTAAAAAAAAAAAGAGTTCTTCTATCTCTTCAGACTTGCATGAGCTGACCCACAAAAGGTGCTCAGCATGGTGCCTATTGTGTCACCAAGAGGACCACTATGGTTGCTAAATGCCAAATGACAGAGAATTTCCTGCAGGCAGGGATGCCCTTTTCCTCCTCCAGCCGGTGCTGAGTGTTTGCTGGCCAGACAGAGGAAAAGAAGTGGGAAAGGAAGTGGTTAGGGAAGGTGCAAGGATACAAGAGCTGTAAGCTACACCGTATAGGCGAGGAAGGGTGATATACTGCCAGATGAGAGTGTACTCCTGGGCAAACTGACTTACTTCTCTGTGCCTCGATTTCCCTAAGATGGACTCGGTGCTCCCTGAAGTTTCTTCTAGCTAGGACATTCCCTGATCCTACTATTGCACCATGTTGCTATTAGACTCATCCCCTGCTCCCCAACATCCTCCTCCAGAGATCCCAAAGGACATTAGACTTTGTACTCTTAGACCCGTAAATCCCACTTCTGAAAGTGAAGTCAGGCCATGTTCAATGTCACAGTGCCGAATACAGCCCTCCATCTTTGGAATGTCCACCATTAACCCGCGGGGTGAGCCAAACGGTTTCCACTCTGTGGCGCCCTGTGCCTAAGAGCCCTTGCTCTTGGAAACAATGTGAAGTCTTCTGGCTCTGGCAGAAGTTCACTGCATGCTCATAATTAATTCTGTAACACAAAGTTCCCCAGAAGAAAGTAACAGGCCTTTCTACAGGATAATGAACCCTCGTCGCTCTGTGAGGGGAGGTGAGGTGAGGGTCTGCGTTTCTCTCTGCTCCTGCCTGCAGCCACTGCCCAACCCTTCCCCTCAATTTCTTGGCCGGGGGGCAGTCTCTTTTTCCAGCTTCTAGCCGTCAGTCCATATCTCTTCATTTCCCACTGCCCCCCAACAAAAGGCAAAGACACACCCCATCCCCACCAGCACCGGCATGCTGGCCTCTCTCTGCCCCTTCTGGGCCACCGCCCCCCATAAACAACTTGGCTGTGACATCTAGCTCGCACCAGACTGTGTGTGCAAGTATCTTAAAGAGCTGTTTCCAAAAAGGCAAGGGGGCAGTATAAATGAAAATAATTTCTAAATGTCCTCCTCCACAGGCCAGGGAGATTCTGTGGGGGCTCTGGGTACACCCAGGGGCTGGGGGAGCCTGAGGTGGCTTTGTCGTCACCGCAATTCAGCTCAGTGTTGTATTTTAAGAGCAGCGGGAAAGTAATATCGGCTGAAAGGAGTTTTCTGTGTGTTATTTAACTAAATGGCTCTGTAGCTGGAGAGAGCCATAGGCAGACGTGTTATGATTCAAGGGCTCCCAATTACAATGATCCTCTTTTTATTGTATAAAAACAGCAACACAGCCATCTCCACCCTCCCAACGCTTGCTCCCTCCGTCTCCTTCTCCCATTGGCTGCCAAGGGCGTTCGGCATCTCCAGAGTAGCACCCAGAGTCTCCTCGGTCCCCAAGTGCAGCTTGTAGCCCACTGGGATTCCTTCTCCCTAACAGCCAAGGAGAGGGTGGAAAGGGTGCAGTGCCCCCTGAAGACTGTTCTGTTATAGACACTGATGGAGGCTTTAGAGTTGTCTTTCTTGGTGTGGGGGTTGGGAAGGGGGGAGTTGGGGGACTAAGGACAAGAAGCAGGATTTGGAAATCTCTTCTGTTTTGATTAAACTTACACATACACACACACACCCCTACTCATGCATGCATGCATGCACACCCACACCCTATGCCCCTTTAGCAGAAAAGCAATCAGACTGCCCAGAAGCACGTTCTGAAATGTCCCTTCTGTCCAGACTTCCTCCCAGCCTGGGGTGGGGCACCTCCAGAAGACTTCAGAAAGACCTGGTGACAGCGAAGAGCATCAGCTTTGGGATCAGACTGATCTGAGTCTGAACCCTGACCTGGCTACCTTCTTTAGTACCTAACCTTTCTTTCTGAGCTTTGGTTTCCTGGCTTTGCAATGGGGCTACACTCCTGCTCTCGAAGCACTCCTCATGGTCACACTGAATGCCAAAAGTGAAAGGAAAGTGTGTAGCAGAGTGCCTGGAACATAGGAGGCTTTCCGTTTGGGGGAGTGTTGCTGTTCTTAAGGCGGCAACACCATGTGTTTGCAGTGTGGTTGGGCGTATAGGGAACTCTGTAATTGTTCCATCTCACCAGTCGGAGTAGACAAGGCAGGGGGTGAGGGTCAAGACAGCTGGGGGCGGGCATGAATGTCAGCCCCACCAAGGAGTGTTTTTCTGGAGGCTTTCTGCAACACTGATTTCAACTCTCGTGTTTGCACATGAATGTGTGCACGCATGCTGCCTCCTCAGTTTAGACTGCTGGTCCTTCCTCGGTTTTCCGCAGATGTCTTGGAGTCTAGAAGCTGCCGTGGCAGCCTCCCCACCGGGCCAACGAGAACTCTTGTTGACGTCTTCTCTATTCCCTTTCTCAACGGCAGACTCCTTCTCTCTCCCACAGAGTCTGTCCTGGGCCCCCAACAGGGAGGATTCCCTCCCAAAGAAGGAGCTAACTCAATCTGGCTACTCTCTGAGGCCTTGGGGATGCATGAATCCACTCCCCACGCTGAACTTGACAGCAAATGGTTCCCAGGATTTTGCTGGTTTTCCCCTGGAGGGTAAACCCAGCATGGCTTTAAACCCCAAAGTAAACACATGCTTCTCACTTTTCTATCCTAAACCAAGCCTGTACACCCCCAAAACATACCACAGATCTTTTACGCCAAAGTGAATGCCCTGGTCACACTCCTTAACATTGATCCCCCATGGATCAATAGTACAAGCACCTCATTCACTGCAGACTCGCTGTGGTAACTACTATTGCAGTGAAACACTGTGTAATAAGATTTAATCTCCACTAAGTGTTTCTAGTACTAGAGGGCTGGAGGGGGGCAGAAGGAGGAAGAAAGTGTGTGAACTGTGGCTTTTAACAGGTAAACTGTTCACCAGGGGGGTAAAGAGAGGTGTCAGCCAGAAAACTGGTTCTGACTCTGGTCTTTTTTTATTCATTTTCAAGTTTGGGTGGGAACTGATATACTGTTTTCAGGACCGTTTTTCTCCTTGGGGGTCGACAGGCATGCACACACGCACTCACACCATGGCCCACCAACCCTTCTCAAATGCATGACTATAAGCATAGGAACAGGAAACAGATTGTGGGTGGATGTTCTTAAAATCACAACCTGTTCGATGTAGGGTGGGGGCCTGACAGAAGTGTGAGGGAGGGGAAGCAGGAGGGATTTTTTTTTTCCCCCAGTTAAAAACGAAACTACCTTTTCAATACTAAAAGCAATGTCTACTTTACCGTCTACCACAGGGGCATGTGAGTAGCCGACCATCCTCTCAGAACTGCGCTGTCTGGATCTGACCATGACACAGGACATCACGGTACCTGAGCGCTGCGCCAGGGTCTCGCTGCGATATTCCGGGAAGGCTTTCCATTTCAGTGGTTGCTCAAACCTGCCACCAACCAGTGTGGGTGCGCATGGGGGAGGAGGGAGGAGAATGCAACAAGATGGGGACAGTCTGGGTCTTGGAATCAGTGACAAACATCCATGTATGTTAATCACTTGGCACCTCAGGGATGCAAGAAAGTCACACGCCAGAGGTCCCGAGCCAGTGACCATGATGATACTGGGGCCGATGATGGTGGTAACGGGACATGTGTACTGAACACGGGGCTAGGCGCTTTGCTAAGCCCTTTCATAAGTTTCTTCTCAAGCTGCACAACAATCCATAAGGCAGCTATTGGAACAATCTCCATTTTCAGGATGCGGAAATTGAGGTTGAGCGAGGTAAGTAACAGCCCAACGTCATAAAGCTATTAAATTGAGCAGAGGATCAGGGATGTGAGTCCTTGCTGGAGGAATCTAGAGTGGGGAACCTGACAGAAGGCCCTCTGATGCCCTCTGATGTCATCCCCTTGATTTAAAGCAAAGGTGAAGCACGGCGCCTGGGTGGCTCAGTCAGTTAGGTGTCTGACTCTTGATTTCGGCTCAGGTCATGATCTCAGGGTCATGAGATTGAGCCCTGCTTTCAGCTCTGTGCTCACTGGCGAGTCTGCTTGTAATTCGCTCCCTCTCCATCCCCCTTCCTGCTTGTGTGTGCATGCGCACGCACTCTCGCTCTCTCTAAAATAAATAAATCCTTAAAAAATAAAGCAAAGGTGAAGGGTCACGACGAAAGTTATGCTGCTGCTGCAGGTAGGGCCCAGGTGTCTGAGGGTCAGGAGAAAGGCCAAGTGTAGTGTTTGGGGAGTAATGGTACCTACCCCCACGGTTTTCAGTTCACTAACTGAGATATGATAAGGGAGAGCTAGTTATCTCCTGGTAACAGCTGACTAACATCAGGTTAATCTTGGATTCCTACTGGCAGGACCTAAAAGAAATCTCCCCATCATCCCTCCCTTTCTTATTGTACTCTGTCTTCTTTCTGCCCTAAGGCAAAACTGGTCCCTTGGTCCAAAACTTTCCAGAACTCATTTTATTTTAAATGAGAGCCAAGCTGATTTGTCTGAACAAGGCACACCACTGACAGTATTAACTTCCTAAACACATGACATCCCTCCTCTGAAACCTGCCGTAGCTCCCCAGTACCTATGGATTAAAAACCAACCTCCCACACGTCCACCCCCAAGTCTGGCATCATCTCTTTGCACAACCCTCCCTGCATTCCTCTCTCCACCTCTGCAGAATAGGCACGGCTCCCAGGACGCAGTTCTACCTTCGCCAGGAAAACCTTTCTTCCTCTTCTCCTCTTAGGCCACACACACTGTATCCACCAGCTCAACAACCATTCCACCACGCACCCCAATTTGTTCATGGCAGCAATGTGCCTACCCCAAAATGCATGACCGACCCTCCCTGGGCGGCCAGGCGGCACAGCTCTGGCCGATGAACTAAGGACAGAAGTCCCTGAGAGGCATCCCTTCCCAAATGTAAGAGTAAAGGCATACTAGGTAAATGTTATAAGCCTCACTTGTCCCGCTTTCTCTTTCCTGGACCGGAGATGTGAAGCCTGGAGATGAAGCAACCACCTTCCCACCTCAAGAACACAGACCTGGGGCCGAAGGCCCATACCTAAGGATGGCATAGTGGAAAGACGGAGCCTGGGTCCCCAGTGCTACACTGTCCCACCCACCCTTCTTGTTGTCTGACACAAGTAAGCCCCCTCTGGTTAAGTGGCCAGTGGTTAGGATTTCTGCTGCTAACAGCTGAATGCAATCCTCTCTGACACACCTCCAGACATTGTTCCTCCTCATTCCATAGGTCAGTTCAGATGCTACCCCCTTTAGGAAATCCTCCAGGATTCCCTCAGAGCACAGTAATTACGCCCTTCATTGTGCTTCCACAGTAGTTACTCTTCTCAATTACAGCACTTAGTTAATCCTGCTTGATTTGGCCTGCCCGGCTGCTCAGATTCCTAGGGGGTAGGGGGTCTGGATCCTGCCAACCTCTCCTAGTGCCTGGAGCAGCGTTTTGCATTGAGGGTAGGGGGCTCTACGTCCCCAGTATCTCTACGGCGTCTAGAGCAGTGCGCTGGAGCGTGAAGCGAGTGTGTTCCGGGGTCTGGCACTCTACTTATAACTGTTTGGTCTTGGGCAAGTTGGAGAGCCTCTCTGTGCCTCTGCTTCCTCATCTACAAAAGGGACAGAATGACAGTACTTACCCCACAGGGTTGTCGTGAAGACAAAATAACCATAAGCACTTATAAGGGTTCTTGGCGTATAAAAATGTTTAATGACTGCACTCTCATTAGGATGATTATTATAGCTGCTGAATGAACAAATAAATCAACACATAGCTGCTAAATAAGTGAATAAAGGGATGAAACCCAGGAAATTTCTGGAGTTCAGACCCCAGGGCAGTGGTCACTGTTCCTTCTTTTTCATACCTGCACCTGTCCCTTTACTTTCTCATACTAATGAGGACTCCCCATATCCTATATCCCAGAGCTGCCATTATGGGAGTGTTGAAGGCTAAGAAATAAGGCCTGGCTTGGCACACTGACTTCACTTTTTGCTCTGCAGCTTTGGGCAAATTTCTTCACCTCTCTGAACCTCAGTTTCTTCAACTGTAAACTGAAGATAATAATAGTATTTAGCTCATGGGGTTTGGGTGAGAATTAAATGATAAAGCACCTAGAATATAAAGCATTGTGCCTGGCATACTAAAACAGTAAACGTTAGCAACCATTATCAAACACTGTCATTATTCTTTTGGTCAAATGCACGGCATCCTACTCAATCACATGGCCCTAATGGAGACGAGACACTTGGGGTGGGGGTCACCTTTCCGCAGGTCAAGATACACTGCACTTCCCATCAGAATACCCTTCTTGAGTACCAACAAACACTGTCATTTATCTTTTCCTTTCAATGGGGATTGGTTAATACATCAGATTTACCCTAAATCCCTGGCCTCTGAATTTCCCCTTAAGAGCTGTTAACTTCAGGTGGATGCTCACTGACATCAAACCTAGCCAGAAGGTGCACACGCACACAAGAACAATCAAAGCATGGCTTTTCAACACCAACAGTATTCCCACAGATCACAGGTCCAGTTAGTGTCAGTGATGCATTTAAATCTTACTTGTAGATTCCCTACCCCCCCACCTTAAAAGAAGATGTGTATATAGCTTTATATAATTTTCCCTTTAAACTTGAATCAAACCTTTATGTTAGTTCCATTCAAGCACTTGAGGGCTCCATTAATCTATTTTTACTTTTAAACATGCCATTTTACAAGATATTTATTCCACTTGGTTGTCATCCAAATGCTTTTTGACATTACTGCCCTGGGACTGAACTGCTTAAACTCAGGGCCCTCATAAATAGAAAATCACCTTTTGACTGAAATCTTGAAGAGCTCTCAGAAGCTCACCCGCTTCACTTCAACAGGCATTAATTTCTGCTCTACATAAAGGAGTGTGAGTGTGTGTGAGTGTGTGTGTGTGTGTGTGTGTGTGTGCGCGCGCGCGCGCGCGCGGTGCTTTTAAGAGGGTAAGTGTGGGAGGTCTGAGCTACCCAAGGGATGAAGGGGAGGGATTCCTGCCCCTCAAAAACCTGCCCAACGGGGGCCCGCCTCAGACCCGGAGAGCTGCTGACTTGGACATACGGTGATCGTCAGAGACCAGGTAGGGGAAGAACTCTAGGGCCTGACAAGACTTAATGGACCCCCGGGCCCGCCGGATAACGCCTCTTTCAAAGGACATGGGTCCAGGGAAAGTCATTATTCCCCCCCTTCTCCCCCCTCCACCTCCGGACAAACAAAAGGCCATCCCCAAACAGCTGAAGGCAGAGACCCCACTGGCTTTGAAGCCGATCAATCAGGTGGAAGCCCGAGCAAATCACAACTTGGCTTCCCCAAGTTTTCTCCCCAGCCTAACGAGCCACCCTCCTCCTCCGCCTCCGAGCTCCGCACAGCTACGGGGCCAAGGGGACGGACGGTCCTGTGATGCTCACTGGTTCCCAACTTTCCGCTCCTCTCCGTCTCCGCAGCCTCCTGCAAAGCGGCTGGGGAAAGGGCAAGTTTGCAAAGGCGAGGATACCAAGTCCTGGGGAAGCCACAAAGACGCCGCAACACCAACAAAGATGAACCTCTCTCTCGTGGGGCGGACGCCAGCGCCAGCTGCCGCTCCGGGGGCGAGCGTGGGCTCGGCTGGCAGAGGCGGCCGCGGGCGTGGGCCGGCCGGCGGCCGACAGCGGGCCCCCCCCTCCGATCCCCCCCCCACCCCGGTACGCGGGCGCCCCGCCACCTGAGCCGGGCGTGGGGGCCGGCTCCGCGCTCCCGCCCTGCCCCCGGCAGGTAGCTCGGGCAGCCGCCCGCAGCCACCGGCGGCGACGAGAGGAGAGGCAGCCTCAACCCACGGCGTCATGCTTCCTGCCACCACAGTACGGCGAATCGTCACCGGGAGCGGGGAGAAGAGGGGAGCGCGGGGGAGGGAGGGCAGCTCGCACACGCAGCCCCCCTGCCTGCCAAACCCGCCGGGCCGGGCCACGTCCCGCCGGAGTCCCCGCGGGACCTGCCCCGTTTGCACAAAGCGCCGCAGCTGGGCCACGGAGGGAGGGAGACGGCCACGAAATAAATAAATAAAAACAGAGTCGGGTCTACGTAACGCCCTGTCGAAAGCGGACGCCATATTTTTTTGTGGCTTATGTCGACATAGGGAAACGTAGACATGTTTTTCCTCCTCCTCCTCCTCCTCGGTCTGGCTCCCATTTATCCAAACTTGTAATCAAAACTCTTAAAAAAAAAATCTCCCACCCCTCCGGATCCTCTTATTTCCTCCCACCCGCAAAAAGGGCCCGCACCCCCCCTTCCGCACCCCCCTTCCAATCACAAACCCGGCCAAGTCCCATTAACAACACATTTTCGGGAGCCGCGGCGGCGGCGGCGGCGGTGGGAAAGTTGGGCTGGAGTGGCCGGCGCCGGGCGTGCGGGGCTCGGGGCTGGCGGCGCCGGGCGGGGGGTGCGGGGCGCCGAGGCGAAGTTTCTTACCTGCGCCGGGGCTGGGGACGCGGGGACCCGGGCTGGGAGCGCGGAGACGCGGCACGGGCGTTCCAAAATGGAACTCTGCTGGCTCCCCCCACCCACTCCCCACTCCCCACCGGGCGCCGGGCTCGGGCTCCGTGGGAAAGAGGGGCACGGCCAGCCTGCCAGACAGACGGACAGGAAAAGCCCCGGTACGGGAACAGTGGCCAAAATTTTAAAAAGAAAAAAAAAAAAAGGAAAAAAAAAAGGGGAAAAAAAATGTCTCGATCAGTGGGGAATCTACGCCAAAACCCACATGATCTGTAACGTCAGCATGCGTATTTGCATACGATACCACCACCCGAGCTGCCACCCGGGCTCGGGTTCCGCAGAAAGTTACAAAGTGAAATTCAGCCCCCTCCGGAGACGCCGGCGAAATGTCATTTTCAGGCGGGAGCTGGGGGGGAGGCTGGCCCTAAAGGCACTGGTTACTAGCCGAGATTTGGGGGGGCAGTAAATTAACTTAAAAGTCTGAGCCCAGTAACGGACTCGGTGGAATTTCTGCGAGGGGAGGAGGGGGAGGCGCGAGCGAGATCATTGAATATTAAGCACGACCCGGCCAGGCGGCCGCGGCCAAACCCTCCCGGTGCAATACCCATTTTCTTTATGAAAAGTTCAAGGTGTCACTGATGAGCTCAACAAACTGTTGATCCTGACCACGTGGAGTGGCAGACAGAGGGACTGTGGGGCGCGGCTGCTGGTCCTGAGCGGGCGGCACCCCCCAGACCCCGCGTCCCTCTCGCGGGCCGAGGGGCCACGCGCGGGTGGGGCCGCCACGCGCCCAGGGTGCTGCCGCGCTTTCTCCGCGTCTTTGGGCTCAGGGAAATAATAACTAAAAAAAAAAAAAAAAAAAAAAAAATTTTTTTTTTTTTTTTTTAAAGCGAGATATGTTTTGCTCCAGGAATAGTAATAAGAGGGCTTGGGGTAGGGAGGGTGAGAAAGAGCCCCCACTTATATAACGACTCGAAATTAGATGACTCTTGCTGGGAAGATTCGGAGATTTGCGCTTGCGCCAGGTCTGAGGTTGGTTAAAGATCCTCAAACTTTTTCCCTTAAGAGCCAATAAACAAACAGACGCCCCGGGAGCTGACTTAAACTCTTGTCGGGCCGGCGTTCGCTGGGATTCTCAGACTCGGAGAAATGCACACCCCTGCGGCGCTCGCAGGGAAGTCCCTCAGGAGCAGGGCGGGTCACTTTCGGAACTGGGACTCTGGCGTTCCCGGCGGGAAGGGATCCCTAACCGCTGCCCGATGGTTCCCCTCGGGCGTTTTAGAGTAAAGGCGGGCCGGGATCTCGCCTGCCCTTCGCCTGCGGCCTCAGTGCGGTGAACTTGCGTTCCGGGCGCCGCGTTCCCGCAGCACTGCTACGCTAAGGAGCCCTAAGGACTTCGGGAATCTAGGGGACGCTTCGGAATCTCACGGGCAACCTATCTGCGCCTCGCATTCCTGCCGGGACGGACCCGTTTCCCCTCCAAGGGCATCTCGGCGCGTCAGCCTTTCGCGGTGTGAGTTGGGCGCAAGCGCGCACGAGCGGAGCTGGGGCCAAGGGATGTTGTCTGGGGTCTACTTCTGACAGTCTGAGCGCAGCGAGAAAACAAAGGGAGCCTGGGGCTGGGAGGCTGCGCGGTGTCCCCGCCCGCCCTGAGGCTTAGCAGGCGCGGAGCGTCGGGGCTTCCCGGTCAGCCTCTGCTCCAGGGAATTAGAACGAACTCTAGCGGCGGTTTGCGACTCAGCTCTGGGCGCCAGGGCAGCAACAGGTGGCCGTGCGCGGCGGAGTGGCCAGAGGCGAGGACGGGTAGTGGGGTGGGGACGGCTGGTCTTGGGGGCGGACCGCGTGGCCAACGCACTGGGTGACCTTTTGACATTTTCGTTTCTTAGGCTGGGAAGAAGAAACTAGGTGAAAGGTTTTTCTAGGGGTCTCCCCTAGGGGCTCCAATTTCTCTAACGTAGCCCCACTGGGTCTCCAGAAATTTTGACAATAAAAATAGCTCATATGCAAAATTTTCTTACTGGTCTGCACCTGTTTGTTCGGTTGTTGCTCACGTAGGCTCTGTTCGTTTTTTTAACGGCGCATAAAACAAGGGCCTGGCCTAGGAGGGGTCTCTTGTGTGATGTTCACAGACCGGAGAGGCGAACTGACGCAGCTCTTAACGGATTCATCAACAACTTCCTTGATGACCATGACCCAGATCGCGTCGCATCTTTCTCAAACTCATTTGATAACATTTGTCTAAGATCCTAATGTATTTGCCATCAACATGAGAATCTAGGAATACTGTTTTGTTTTTTTTTCCCTCAAGGGTGTGCCCGGAGAGTAAAAGAAAAAAAAAGGGCTCCCCCACCAACTTTTTTTTTTTTTAAGATTTTATTTATTTGACAGAGAGAGACACAGTGAGAGAGGGAACACAAGCAGGGGGAGTGGGAGGGGGAGAAGCAGACTTCCCGCCGGGCAGGGAGCCCCATGCGGGATCCATCCCAGGACTCTGGAATCATGACCTGAGCCCAAGGCAGAGGCGTAACAACTGAGCCACCCAGGTGCCCTCCCCCACCAACTTTAATAATTTTATATTGCTTACTCAAGACCCTTCCAGGTCTTGCTCGCTCTTTCCCTTCACTCTTCAGGGTCATTCCACTGCCCCCCGCCAAAGTAAGTAGAGTTCTGTTTGGTTCCAGGGAAATTATGGAAACCTTAAGGAAACTATTCCCATTTTGAGGCTGCACCTCCTCGCTTAGGACGGTTTTCTATAAGCCAGGTTTCCTGTTCCTCCATCTTATTACCTTCTGCCTCTGGCTGGGTGAGAGATTAACAGGGTGGGAAGGGTCAGGGTTGAGCCAAGCAGGGTAGCCCTCAGCACTGTCCGCTGAGTTCCCATGTCTTCAGGGCACTTATATGTCATGGACACCCTGGAGGTTTCTGATGGGGTGCAGTGTCTGTAAATTGTTCAAAGTTTAGCATGGACTGAACTTTCGCTACATAAACAGCAGTGAATAAAACAAGGGTGACTTTGCATTAAGTGGTATGATTTCAGTTTGCTTTATGTGTAGGTGGAGTAGATGGACCCTTATGTGATTCAGGAGCTTTGTAATCAATAATTATAAGGGTAATGCTTATTGAGTGCTTTGTATGCATATGTCAGTTGCTACTTAATCTTTACAACAACCCCTACCAGGCAGTGATTCTCAAAACGTTTTGTTTCAGGTCTCTTTAAACTCTTACAATTATTGAGGACCCCAAATAGCTTTTGTTTGTGTGAGTTATATACATATTGATATTTACCGTATTAGAAATTAAATCGAAAAAAATTAAAACACAGAAATTTACAGACACACTCTCAGTTAGCCCTCAGAACAATGACACCATTATAGGTCATACAGCCTCAGGAAAACTACTGTATACTTGTGAGAGTATGAGAGAGAAAAGAACAAGTAATATGCCCTATTATGAAAATGATTTTGACTTTGAGGACCCCTGAAAGGGTCTTGGGGACCTCCAGGGTCCTTGGATCACATTTTGAGAACCACTGTTAAGGTAAGTTATATTATGATGCCCATTTTACAGGAGGAAGTTGAGAATCAGAGAAATGTCATAGCTTGCCCGAGGCAAATGGAGGGAACAAGGATTTAAGAGGTCTGAGCCAGAGTTCTTAATGATTACATGATTCCACCTTAAAAAAGGTTACTAAAAAGTAACAACCTGAGCTCTCCTTCCACGCACCTCCTCCCCAAGCCTAGAACAGCCTCTAGTGCTTCCCAAGACTACTTTTGTTAACAGCAATTACGTTTTTAGGCTGTGCTAGGTGCAAGCCCTTCTTATGCATTATCTTGTCAAATCCTTACAACCACCTACCCTGTGAATATTGTCTTCCTCATCTTATAAATTACAAAACTGCAGTTCAAAGAGGTTAGGGAGTTTCTCCAAACTCACCCGGCCAGTAAGTAGTAGAACCTGGATTCAAATCTTTGTCTGGTGGCTTTGAAACCAAGGAAGGACGAGAGTCTATCATGGTGTTTTATAGATGCCTAGCAGGGAGAAATCAGCTTCTGTTCATAACTGGGTGAAAACCAGGCCCGGCTAGGAAGTCTTGCAAATTTAGCAATTGCAGGAGGAAAAGAAATAAAAAAACCCCAGGATTATCCCTGAGGAGCCCTTAATCTAATGACAACAAATCCACACTGGTTTCTAAACCCAAAGGAAAGGTGGCAGAGCAGAAAGATTTGGAATTAAGATGTGAATTGCAGGATCGCCCCTTCCAGCTGTCTGATCCCTAGATAAATATTTTTTTAATGAATGAGAAAAGAAAGCACAAAATACAGAGAAGCAAGCAAGAGAAAGAAAATGCTTATCAGCCGTCCAAGGAGGTACTGCTTCTAATTTCAGTATATATCCTTCCACATGTTACATTTATTTAATTTTTCCATTATAAGACTGATAAGAGACATGCAAACTATTAAATATCAATTTACCAACTGTAGCATAGAATAGCCACTACTGGCAAAACTTAGAAAAAAGCAAGACAGAGTGGGACCTTCTGGAACATTCAGATCGCTTTGCCAAATACCTGTGCGTGGGAGGAAAAAGCGAAGCTTGCTAAACAGGCGCTGTTTCCCTCCACGTCTGCAACCCCTAGCCCCATGGTTTGATACCAAATGTCTTTTGCCTTGAGATGGAATCCCATGCCATTGGTAGGATCAAAGGGTGGGGGCACTTGACGTTTATAGCAGGAGTTTGACCTCACAGAAATCTGAACCTGCTTGGAGTGTAGAACAGAAAGTTACAGAGTGGGGAAAACTCAGAGCTTGTTATATATTCGATTTCATAGTCTGGCTTGATCCTCGCCTCATTCCTGTAAGGTAAGCAGGGTGGGTACTACCACCTGCATTTCACAGAGCAGATTACTGAAGCTTTTACAAGTTGCAGTGATCATATATGGGGCGTAATAGTTTTCAAGTTCTCAGACTATGTCCAGAACCATGATTTAACTCCAGGTCTTGTAACTGCAAGGCCAATGCTATTTCTGTGCCCTTCTTCATCATTTGCTACTGTACCAAAAGCGGACCAAAGCGTGGCCCTATCAGACTTTGTCCCTCTCTCTTGCAATATCCTGGAAGAGAATTATCACCTGGCAAGGTCTTTGTTATCATATGCTGTTTTACGTGCTTATCCATTTATTTGGGGTTGTCTCTCCACTATAATGTAAGGTTCCTGTAAGCACGTTTGTTCCCTTCGCTGCTGTGTTCATGTTTTTAAACCTGCCTAGTGTATTATATGTAGGTGTACAGTGAATGACTGATGAAGGAAGGGAGGGAGGAAGGAAGGAAGGAAGTGCACTCTTGTCAGGGCTCATCTGGTAGTAGGGAGCCAGTGCTGTTCAAGATGTACACATTTTCTGTTTACCTAGAATGATCTTTGCTGAGACCTTCATTTCCTGTGCTCTAGGCTTCTATTTCTATGGTGCATGGGCTTTGGTCTGGTTAAGCAGAGCATCATTTGTCAGTCCTCATTTGGATTCCCAGCATGAAAAGCGTTAACTCTGCATTGGTCCTTAGGGATCTGTTTCTCCAACCAGCTCATTTTACAGGTGGGAGAATTGAGGCTCTCAGTTGGTGGCAGTGCCAAGACCAGTCCCCAAGTCTCCTAATTTCTGGCTTATATTAATTCCCATGCAAATTTGCTTATAAGCAACAAAGCCTTAAGCCTGCCACAGAGAAACAGAGCTGTGTCTTCAGTTGGTATGTAAAGGAAAGATGTGCATAGCCAAGTATTGTGGGGGAAAAGGCTTATGGGGAGGGGAGAGGAAGCACCTGTTGCAAAGATGTGGAAGGAGGCAGATGGCAAGATGCAGTCATATGGGCCCAAGACGTGGTCTTTGAAGTGGGGATAACAACGCCTGCTGGCTTACCTTCATAAAAATTTCGTGAGCGTTCAATGAGACAACGTGTGTGAATGTGCCTATTTACTCTTTATAATGAGCTTATGTATGCATCCTGCTGTATACATTGTCTGGTTCGTTATTTGGCTATAGCATAGAGATCTGGGGTTTGAATTCCAGCCCCAGTGCTCATTTAACTTCTCTAAATGTTAGTACCCTTATCTATGAATACTAAGTGGGGATAATGATTAGACCTATCTCCCAGGGAGGTTGAGATAATTCTTGTAAAGTATTGAGCTTTAGTGCTTGACCCTCGGTGAGTGCTCAGTAAATGTTACCTATTATTATCTCATTTCTCATGTGAAAAAAATACATATTAATCATTGAAAATGATAATTTACATAAATAAAGCATAGTTGTTGAAAGAATGCATAAGCAAAAATAAATATATTTGATAAATAGATAGCACTCAATTTTACCACCCAGAAGAAAGCACAATGCACATTTTTCTATATATGTATGCCTGCATTAAATAAAAAAAAATTGTCTACTTTGTTTCATACATGGTTTTAGGGCCTGGGATACACAGCTTATTTTAGAACTAGATAATAAGTAAATATGCAATATATCAGGTAGTGATAAATTGCATGAACATCAATAACACTTGGTAAAAGGATAGAAAGAAATGGCCTCTTTGTTGAGCTGATATTTGGATGAGTAATGAAGGGAATCTGGTGGGAAGTACAAACATATTTTAAGTGGCCCTGTGTATAGTGAACCCTCCATAGTGAAGGTGGCCCTTATAGAATGACTATTTTTTCTTGTCATTAAGAATTTAAATGCCTTTATTATACACCACCTTTAATGGGACCATAATAATATCGTTCATTGCAAGATTGAACAACAACAAAAACAACATTGTACTAGTGTGAATGGGCTAAAATACGCTGCAGTAACAAATACGCCCTGATCTCAGTAACTTAAAACCACTTTATTTCTTGCTTTTGCTACATGTCCATGAAGGGTTAGCAAGGAGACTTCTGACCATCACGGTCACTCAGGGACTCAGGCTATCAAAGCAGTCAACACATTCGTCAGACGTTGCCAATTGTTGAGCAAGAGAAAAAACATCTTGTACAGACAGTTAAATGTTCAGCCAGGAAGTAATATATTACTTTTGCTTAGTATTCATTGGTCGGAACTAGTCACAAAGTTACCCACATGGAGCCATGAAAGTGTTACGTGCCTGGAAATGGGGAAATTAGAAATATTTGTCCTAAAACCATAGCACTAATGACTGCAAATAATAATGGCAATTCACATTTAGTGATCATTCACTATGTGCTGAACTTTTTCCATGGATCGTCACAACAATCCACATTTTACCTCCTACAAATAAAGAAACTGAGACTGACAGAGAGAGGTTAATTAAGTAATTCGCTTAACATCATCCAGATATTAAGTGGTGGATTTGGAATTTAAGCTTAACTCTGGTTCCAGGTCATAGACATTCAAAACACTATCCTCAGACACCATTGGATTTAACTGGTCCAGTACTGTTGAATAGTAGGTAGTTTCATTTTCTTTTCCCAGTGTTGAATCATCCACGATTACTTCCTTAGGATAAATTCCTAGATAAATATTTGCTGGGTTGAAATATACACATAATTTTAGAGTGACAACCCTTTGCAAAAAGTGAAAGCGGTAGGAGGTGTGGTACGTCGTTTCCTAAGATGGCTGCCGTCAATCTTTTTCCTCCCTGTATGAAAATTACCTCACCATTAGGAGGTGGAGTTTATTTCCCCTACCCTTGACTCCAAACTACTCCTGCGATTGCTTGGATGCAGCGGACGTGATATGCTGGGACATCTGAGCCCAGGCCTTAAGAGACTGGCAGTTTCTGTTTCCTTCCTCTTAGAATCCTGCCGCCATTCTGTGAGAAGCCCAAACTTCATGGAGAGGCGTCATGGAAGAAAACCGAGACGCTAGGGACCACAGACAGCACCTGTGATTTCTGGCTAACACCCAGTCAGACTATAACCACATGCATGTGCCATCTTGGATGCTGGTAGACTAATTGACACTCCACACGACGACAGCTCTAGTTGATGTCACATAGAGCAGAACTACCCAGTGTAACTTAGTCAACCCACAGAACTGTGAGAGATAATAACAAAATGGTAGTTGTTAAGCCCTACGAAGTTTGGGGGTGGTTTATTACACAGCCATAGATAACTAAAATGGGAGGTATTTTCTATGTATCTTCATTCACATACATATCGGAATGTTCCAGATCCACTTCCAACTGATCTGTGCAGGATGTAGTATTCTGAGATCTTAGAGAGGGCCAGGACAAGGCCCTGGGGGCCTGGCCATGATGCCAGGGCTGGCCACTCTGAGTTAAATGCTTTTCCTAAATAGTTTCTCACAAAACAACTGGATTCAGCCTAAGAACCACTGCTGCCCACAGGTCACAGATACTAAGCAGATGAATGAATGCTCTTAGGTAATTTTTACCAAGCATAGGTACTCAGTGGGTGCTGGAGTTAAGTCCCTGTTGGGTGTTGCCAAAAACTGAGGTTTCCTTCCTCAGAGATACGTGCTATGAAATCCAGGTGCCTACTGTGTAGGAGGCACCTAGAAACTTCTTTCATTTTGTCTCATTTAACCAGTCACCACCTTCTGAGGAGGTATATCATCTCCTTAATTTGTAGGGGAACACTTAGGCCTCAAAGGTTTATGAATTATTCATGGTCCGTTGAGCTAGTAAGTTAAAAGTGGGACTTGTACCCAAGTTAGACTGACTGCAAATCCTGCCTACTTCCCATTCCACCTGTGTGTCCCAAAGTGACTCGTTTATAAACCACCTTCATAACTTTTGCCCCAGCAGCATATGTACCATCTGCAGGATTCTTTAACATTTTTAATTTATATTGATTCACATATGAAAATGTAAATGTAAATGTACTTATATAACAACAACAACAACAACAATAATAAAGCTTTTTATCACCATGGAAAAAATCCAGTACTGATTGGAACAAATTAAAGGAACAGCAAAAATAATCTACAGAAAGAAATAGTGCTATTAATCTAGCTAGCTACTGTTATTTGCAGAAGGTGGAACTTGGGAAAATGGTGTTGGAAAGGTGTTCAAGACAGACTACCTCCAAACTGAGAACTTTTCCTTGAGCTAATTAAAAGGATGGAAAGAGATATGGAAAGGAGCAACTTTCTCTCTGAGCCAGAGCTATTTACTGCTGTGTCCATGCATCATTTAAAACCATCTCGTGTCTCACACATGCTACCAGCGGCACATGTCTCATACTGCTAACACCGGTCTGCCTCTCATGGATCAATCAGTTATAATATTGTTCCCTCTGGAAGCATAGGGTTAGTTTGAGGAACTCGAAATGCTGTAGACACCAACTAACTCATTTTCCTAGCTCCAATTTCTGCCCTCATTATCCCTGCTGTCACCAAAAACACAGATCTTGCTGGGTCATTTCCCTGCTTCTAATCTTTGGTTGCTTGTCTAGGATGGCATGGGGCATCTGGCCCAAACGGGTCCCCACCAACTTTTCCAGCCCAGTCTTCTGCCTCTTCTAACCTTGTCCTCTAAAGACTCAACAGCTCTCGGTTCCTTGTCACTCCCCAGATTTGCTATGGTCTTTTCCACCTTTGTAAATGGAGCACCCTCCCCCTGGAATGCCTTCCCTCTTCCTATGCTTCAAGACTCAAATCAAATGTCACTTCCTTTGGGAAGCCTACTCTTCCCAAGAGAGTGACACCAGCCTCTTCTGAAGTCCTAGAGAATATTGTCTTTTCCTTAATTAGAATTATTGCTTTGTAATCGGGTCCCTTCTTTGTATTTGCTGTGTCCACTTGACTGTAAGACCCTCATAGATGCGTATTTTGCCAGGCATCTGTGTCCTCATGTCTCGCCTAACATAGAGTTTGTGGTAGGTAGAATTCTGAGATGGCCCCAAGATCCCCAGCCCCTGGTTGCTCAAACACTAAGGCTAGGTAGCACTGTGAAAGGATATTGCAAATGTAATTAAAGTCACAAATCAGTTGACCTTAAAATCTGGAGATTATGAAGATTATCTGGATAGGCTTGATCTAATCATATGAGCCCTTTATTTTTTTAAAGATTTTATTTATTTATTTGTCAGAGAGAGAGAGAGCACAAGCAGGGGGAGTGGCAGGCAGAGGGGGACTCAGGCTCCCTGCTGAGCAAGGAGCCCGATGCGGGGCTCGATCCCAGGACCCTGGGATCATGACCTGAGCCAAAGGCAACCACTTCACCAACTGAACCACCCAGGCATCTCATATAAGCCCTTTAGAAGCAGACAGGTTTTTCTGGCTGGTTGAAGAAGAAGTCAGAGACATTCAAGGCAGGGGAGGGATTTTATGCAAGGGATGTTCTCTGTGGCTGAATGGAGGGTTCCAGTGGCAAGGACCCAAGAGCCACCTCTAGGAGCTGAGAGCAGTCTCTGGCTGGCCATTAACAAGACAACAGAGACCTCAGTCCTACAACCACAAGGAAATGAGTTCTGTCAATAACCACGGAACTTGGAGGAACACCCTGAGATTCCACACCAGAACTGCAGCTCGGGCCCACGCTTCGTTGGTACCAAGTGAGACCCTGTGCAGAAAAGCCAATGGTGCCACGTCCAGACGTCTGACCTACAAGTTGTGCGATCGTGAATTTGTGTTGTTTTATGCTGCTCAGTTTATGGTAGTTTCTTACACAGCAGTAGAAGACTGATAAAGGACAGATACTGAGTAAATGCTGAATGAACACATGAATGGGAACGCGCTCTTTGGGTGGTTACAAATGGCAGGGGAGGGAAGGCTTCTCCTTACCCCTAGTTTCCATGAGGAGGGGTTTTCGGTAAAACCTTCTGCCTTCTGCTTCTGCTTCTCAGTATCTGGACACGTGTGGCTCTGCTCCACACATCCTCTCAGGGGCGCTGCTCCTGAGGGCCCAAGTCTCCTTAGTTCTGGATTTAGCATGGGTAGGGACGCCCCTCACACACTACCTTCATCTTTGTGGGTACATCAGCCTCATGCTGGGTTCTGGATAGACAGCTCACGCAACCAGCAGACTACCTTAGTCTGTTCTGGCTGCCATAATGAAACACCATAGGCTGGGGGGCTTAAACAACAGACATTAATTTCTCCCCATTCTGGAGACTAGAAGTCCAAGACCAAGGTGCCAGGAACGTGGATTTCTTCCTGAGGCCTCTTTCCTTGGCTTGTGGGAAGCTCCCATCTCATGGTGTGCTCACATGACCTCTTCTTTGTGTGTATGCATCAGGGTGGGCCTAACGTCATCTCGAGGGTTTTTGTAAGAGGGAGGGAAAGGGGTAGAGTCAGAGGCGATGTGACAGTGGAAGCTAAAGGTCAGAGTCTTTAGCTACAAGCCAAGGAATACAGGCAGCCTCTAGAAGGAAGAAGAAGCAAGAAAATGGATTCTCCCCTGGAGCCTCCACAAAGGAATGTAGCCCTGCCAACACCTTGATGTTAGCCCCATAAACCCCTTTCCAGACTCCTGACCTCCACATCTGTAATGTAATACTTCTGTGTCGTTTTGAGCCACTAAGTCTGTAGTAACCTGTTATAGCAACCATAAGTAGGCAAATACAGGTGATGTTGATGATGCTGTTGGGGGCAAGAAGCCTTCCAGATGGAGCCCAAGTGTTCTGGACTTGTGTGGACCAATAACTTGGGGATGATAGATCCCCAGAAGATGGCAGTGTGGACAGAAGACACCAAAGGTAAGAAAGTGCTTGTCCCCTACCCCCACCCCCCCACCTCACCCCACATTGATATCAGACTTCATGAATGTTTCCCAAAACTTGGACCATCCCCTCAGGAGCTGAATTGCCTGAGGTGATGTCTGCCACATTGGCTGAATGGGAGCTCAAAATACAAATGAAATCACATTATAGAAATGAAAGAAACTTGATTCTTGTATGCCTGAGTTGAGATTTCTGATTTATAACCAATGTGCACGTCACAGATTGTTCTTTCTAGGGTCGTGGGTGTATCTATATAGTGGTCCCATGGACGTACAGACACCAGGACCTGTATTGGTCTGTGGTCCTTTAAGAATTGATCGGAGGTGAGAAAATTAGAATATCAAGTGGTTTTTAAAAAATTAGAACTTTTTATTTTGAAATAGTTTAAGATTCCCAAGAAGTTGCAAAAGTAGTATAGGAAGATCGCGTGTACTCTTCACCCAGCTTCCCCCAATGACCCTGGTACATTGTTCAAAATGAAGAAGTTGATGTTGGTACAATACTAGTACCGGCCTTATTTGGCTTTCACTAGCTTTTTTTCCTGTGGTATTTAAAAAAAGAAGGTTTTTTTTTTTTGTCTTTTTTTTTTTGTCCTATGAAATTTGAAGTTTAGTTTTTTATGTTGTAGTTATTTCTTTAATTAAGATTTTTATTTTGAGATAATTATAGATTCACAGTCAGAGGATCCCTCATGTTGCCCTTGTATGTCCATATCCGCTTCTCTTCTTTGGCAACCATCAATCTGCTCACCGTTCCTATAATTTTGTCATTTCAGGATCTTACATCAATGGACGCATACTGTATGTGACCTTTTAGGACTGGGGGTTTTCCACTCCAAATAATTCTCTGGAGATTCCAGCAGGCTGTTGCATGTATCAATAATTTGTTTTTATTCTTGAGTCGTATTCTTTGATATGGATGTGTTACAGTTTATTTAACCACTTACATGTTGAAGGACATCTGGGTCTTTTCTAGTTTCTGGCTATTCTGAATAAAGATGCTACAAACATTTGTATACAGGTTTTGGTGAAACTTGAAACTTCATTCATCTGGGATAGATGCCCAGGAGTGCGATTGGTGGGTCCTACGATCAGTGCACTTTTAGTTTTGTAAGAAACTGCCAAACTGTTTTCTTGAGTGGCTGCACCATTTTATAATTCCACCAGCAATGTCTGAGTGATCCAGTTTCTCTGCATCTTCATCAGCATTTGAGGTTGTAAACATTTTTTATTTTAGCATTTCTGATAGGTGTGTAGTGGTATCTCATTGTGGCTTTAATTTGCATTTCCCTCATGGCTAATGATATTAAACATCTTTTGATGTGCTTATTTGCCATCTGTATCTCCTCTTTGGTGAAATGTCTCATTGTGTCTCTTGCCCATTTCCTAATTTGATTGTTTGTTTTTATACTGATGAGTTTTGAGAAGTCTTTATATACTCCAAATAGCACTCCTGTGTTGGATATATGGTTTGAAACTATTTTCTCTGACTCTGTAGCTCGTTTTTTCATACTTTTGGCATGGCCTTTGACAGAGCAAAAATTTTAATTTTGTTGAAGTTCTATATTTAATTTTTTTTTTTGGTTTTCAAGTATTTGGAGATTTTTCTGTTATTTCACTCTAACTAATTTCCAGTTTGATTCCACTGTGGTTGGAAACTTTTGATCCCCTTTCCTTGTGACAGGGTGGTGGTGGTGTGGGGTTTTTTTTTTTTTCAATTTTTTATTGTTATGTGAATCCCCATTATATTACATCATTAGTTTTTGATGTAGTGTTCCATGATTCATTGTTTGTGCATAACACCCAGTGCTCCACGCAGAATGTGCCCTCTTTAATACCCATCACCAGGCTAACCCATCCCCCCACCCGGTGTTTTATTTTTTAATTGAAATATAGTTGACACACAATGTTACATTAATCTCAGGCATACAACAGAGTGATTCAACCACTCTATACCTTATGCTATGCTTACCACATCAACATAGTTACTCTTTAATGAAAGAGTACTCTTTAAAGGAAAGAATCAAAACTCATCTCCTTTGGAGCACTTGGGAGGAGAACTTCCTGATGCCCCTTCTGATAACTGCAGAGCTCCAAGGATTCAGCACAACTGGGGATAAAGCAGCCAGTCCTTCTCTGACCTAATTCTGGGACGTGTCTCTGATAAGTGCCAGGGTGGGTGACTGCCCCTTCAGCAGGCCAGACTTCCCACTGACAACTGGATGGCTCCCAGGAGGGCTGGGAAGGCACATCCCAACTGGGGCCAGGTGTAGGACTCTTGTTTCTCCTTCCAGCTTAACCTCCTGCCTGTCAAAAATGCTCAATTAAAAAAATGCTCAATTACATTGTTTTGAAATGTCCTCACGTTATGAGGATGTAGCATCACTGCCTTTTTTTTGCTCACTGCTGCATCTTCAAACACTTGGAATTGTGTCTGGATCTGGCATACAGATTCTCAACAAATGTTTGTTGAATGAATAAACTCCATAGTTGTATTCATTGAACTCTAAATGTTATTAGGCAGGGACCATTTCTACCATATTGGATCTCTAAGGCTTCCTACAGAACCAGGCACATAGTATGTGATCAATAAATACCTACTGAACTGAGCTGCTTCTGGGATATTCCTTAATTCCTTAGAGGAGTTGCTGTGGCCTTGTGGCGAGGAGCAGGGTTCAGAGTCAGGCAATCCTGAGTGGGAATACTGTCTCTGACATTTTCTCTCTGAGGTTCATGTGGAAGGACAACTCTTTGACCCTCTGTATCCTTTGTGAGTGATAGGACTAACAATTCTCACTGAGTTACTTCAATCCACTGGTTGTTGAGAGGGTTAAATTGAAGGCCCATAGCACTTAATAAATGGCAGTTATAAATACTATTGTTGTTGATGGTATGTCTAATTTCTGTTTCTTACACGGATAATCATGGCCATACTACTCAGCTAGGTTTTAAATGGTGATATGCCAGGCAGAGCTGGACAGAGCCTGAGCTGTGTATCCAGACAGTAGTCCTTTGTCTAGAGCCCATGGACGGTGACGTGGGTATTTTGAGAGTTACCTGCAGGTTGTAGAAAAGCCCACTGGAAATCTTAATCCATCCTCGATGAGACTGCATTTTGTGTGTGTGTGTGTGTGTGTGTGTGTGTGTGCGTGTGTGTGTGTGTGTGTGTATGTGTGTTGGCAGGGAGGGTTGCATTGCATGCTGATGAACGAGGATTGATAGTCACACATGACTTCGAGAAAACAATGAAGTGATCATTACATAATAAATGCTGTCTGGTAGACAAAGTATTTCAATCCCTGGGAGTTGGGAAGGGAAATAACCAAAGGGGCCTTAATGTTGCTCCTTAAGGACTTGCAGTCTTTCCCTGACAGGTGGAGCAGAGAGGTAATGAAGCATAGTGGTTACTCTTGACCCAGATCTCTGGGAATGCATCCCGACTCCTCTACTTACTAGCTGTACTTCCTCGGGCAAGTTACCCTTCCGTCCTCCTCTGTGACATGGAGATATGGTGGTAGTGACCATGTAATTAATGGTGATCGTGAGGACTAAACAAACCAACTCATGTAAAGAGCCTGCAGTCACCCTGGGGCTTGGAGGATGCTAAGATGTGCTATTTACCATTATTGGCTAATCCCAGTTGCCTTACCTTTCTCACAGGTGTTGTCCTCCGGCCAACGTTCTGGCTCCCCTCTCAGTGCTGCCATGTTCTCCTGACTCAAGCTGGTTGTGGGGCATAGCTGTGGACCCAGCCCTCACCTGGGGTCGGCCATGACAGTGTAAAGGGAGGATGACCTCATCCCCAGGAATACTTCCTGATGACCGCCGGCTTCTACTTATACAGCCCAGCACTGGGCTTGCTCAGAGGATGCCTACATTATGTATCTGTGACACCATCAGCTTGTCAGTCACCCAGAGCCTGGAATCATCCTCTGCTGTCATCAAGTGGCCTGGGATTACAGCATGTTGGAGCTGATATCCAAACCTCAAAAACCTCTCAATCTTACAGAAAGATGCAGTTGCAACCATGATCAATGTAAGAAATATTGAAAAGCCCAATATTTGTGAGCCCTTGCTAGTTTCCAAAAACATGTCTACAGACTCTGTCTCTGTCTCTCCCTTTTCATGGTCGTCTCTTGCTCAGACTCTATGAGGACCTCCTAACCAGTCCTGCTTCTTGTATCTTTGGGCATCTCCAGTCTCTTCTCTAGAGCAGGGGTTGGCAAAATTTCTCTGTAGAGGACCAGAGAGCAAATATCTTAGGCTTCGCAGGCCACAAGTCCTTGTTTCAACGGCTGAATTCTCTTATTACAGCACAGAAACGGCCTGAGAGGATACGTAAATGAACGTGGGCAGATTTGTCTCAACAAAATTTTATGTGCGGCTGCTGAAATGTAAATGTCATAAAATTTTCACGAATTAGGAAATAGTCTTCTTTTTCCTCTTTTGTTTTTTTAAGGCAATTGAAAACTGTTAAAACCATTCTTTTTTTTTTAAAGTTTATTTACTTGTTTCTTTAAGTCATCTCTACACCCAATGTGAGGCTCAAACTCATGACCCCTAAGATCAAGAGTCACATGCTCTTTGGACTGAGCCAGCCGGGCACCCCTAAAACTGCTAAAACCATTCTTAGCTTGTGCACAGCACAAAAATAGGAGGCGGGCTGGATTTGGTCCAGGGGCCATTGTTTGCCCAGCCTCGCTCTAGAAGGATTTTTCAGAAATGCGCTATAACTGCTATTATGGAAGCTGCCGTGCAGCCATCTGCTGAGCGTGTACGAGGCACCAGGCACCAAGCTAAGAGCTCCCCTGGGATGCCCTTGAACCTCATACACAGTACCAGAAGCACTGTTTGCCTCCTTATTGAGAAGCAGAGGGCTGCCCCAGGGCACCCAGCCAGAAAGCAGGAGAGCCAGGACTTGAAGCTGGTTGTCTGAGCCTGTGCCCTGCTCTGCCCTGCCACTCTGCCTCGGGGAGGACTGCAGTGGCTTCCCCCTGCATCTGGAACATACCCCATGGCCCTTCCCATGGTTCAGGGAGGCTCAGGATGTTTTCACCCCCACCCCCGCCCAGGCTTCCAGCTCTCCCCTCCAGCTCGCTGCTCCCAGTCATTTTGATTGTCTTTTGGTTCCTTGAACTCTCCAAGTTTATTTCTGGCTCAGACCTCTCACCTGCAATGCCCCTCCCTCCTCTGTTGGCTAAGCAGATGCCTGTGGGTCTGAGCTTAAGTGTCCCCGTCTCGGAAAGGCCTTCTGTAACCTCAGCAGGATTCGCCTCGCAGAGCCAGTTCTCCACTGCTGCTGGATTTATGACAACAGGCGACTGCATAGCACTGTATTGATTTCATGTCCTTCTCCCCTGCTAGACTGTAACCCCATGACGCATGATGAGGGAGCCTCGCTGCTGGACACACCTTGTTAATATGTAGTGTGAGCTACGGGCCTGACCCAGAGTAAGTGCTCTACAAATATCTGGAGAGAGAATAATAGCCACATACACTTTGCCTCTTAATCCTCTCCATCATCTCTGGGAAGTAGTTATTGCTACCCCCACCCTCAGCCTTATAATCAAGGAAACCTGGATTCAGAAACATCAAGTCATTTTTCCAAGGTGACGGAAACAATTGTCAAATTCAAGGTCTCTGATGCTGTGTCCAGTGACATTATTGATGTGCCACGAACATTCCTTTATGGTTATTCATATGTGTGTATATATTTATACAGATAATTTTTTTTTAAGTAGGCTCCACACCCAACATGGGGCTTGAACTCATGACCCTGAGATCAAGAGCCACATGCTCTACCGACTGAGCCAGCCAGGCGCTCTATACAGTTAAATTAATTTGGGTGAAGGTGCCTAAATTCAGAAGGTGCATAATGGGATGGAGCAAAAAGTCGTCCCACCTCTGTCTCCCAGGCCCTGAGATCCCTTTCTGAAAGCAGTCGATGGCGCCCGTTTCTCATCTTTTTAGAGACCACCTCTGCATATCCAGGAAAACATCTGTATTTACCTTCCTCCTTCCCTATATTTGACATAATGGCAGCGTAACATACATGCTGTGACTACTTTTTTTTTACTTAGCAATATGTTGCAGAGATTCCTGTCATGTATTCGGACATACCCCTTCCCTATCCCTGTGGATAGAGCTTTATTCTTAAAATTCTTTTTTATGGCAGCGGAGTATTTCATCATATGCGCATTCCACAATTTTTTTAACCGTTCCCCCATGACAGACATTTGGGTTGCTTCCAAATTTTTTGCTGTTACAAACAATGAGTAACTTTGTAAATATGTCAATTCACACATGTGCCAGTATGTCTGAAGGATAACATTCTAGAAGTGGAACTGCTGAGATAAAGGGCATGCCACAGTTTTTTCTCTCTCTAATGTCTGTCTTTTCAGAAAGCATGACGCATCATTTCTAAGATTCACACTGACCGTGACAATTGGACCACGGTTATGCCGGGTCAGTGTCCAGAGAGAAAAGCCGGTGGAGGAGAGCTCCCTTCCTAGGGGGATCTGAGAATCAGCCAAGTGCATTCTCCACACCCCCCACCCCCACAACACACACCACCCCTCCATCCTGGCTCTTCAATTAACTCTCACTCCTGCGGATTCAGTCTTTGAAAGGCAGGCAGCATCGTATGGTAGAATCAGCCTGGGACCCAAGATCAAACACCCCTCAGATAAGGGACCTGCTCTGCAATTTATAAGCTGTGTGACTTAGGGAGAGTGACTTGGCCTTCCGAGCCTCAGTCCCCTCACCTATAAAAGGGGGCAAATGATTCTCACCCAGCTCACAGGGTGGTTGTGAGGAGTAAATAAACCAATCCCCGTGTCACAGCAAGCCCACCATAGAGGCAAGCGAGTTATTATTATTATCATTAACTTGGAGGTCGTAGAACCTTAAATGACAGGTGTTGGCTAGACATGGAAGGGTTAAAGCAGCGAGAATGAAGGTCTGGGAGGGGGAAGGAGGTAGGGCAAGGCAGTTGCGGTCCCAGCAGGCTAGAGGTCAGCCTCAGGCCACAGGGTGCCAGGGCCAGGGGTGAGAAGGTGACGTAACATCTCCAGAGATAACCTTTCTCTGTTTCCCAGCTTAGCTAGAGCCAGCTCGGTTAATGGTTAAGTGAGTGGCGCCTGCAGTGTGGGTGAGTGTGGAAGGCCTTCCTGCATACTTGGGACTGAACACTGAACGTAGCCAAATTAAAAACATCCTCGAAGTAAAGGCTCCCAAGGTCGTCTCTGCTGGAAGAGCTGTGGAGACTGTAATCAGGAGCCAGTTCCCCCTCCGCTGGGGAGAAGCTCTTGATATCTACTGGGATATCTTCCCCATCACAGCTGCTCCTGTCGTCCCTCTCTCCTCCGTAGTAGCCACTGTGCATCAAGTGCCGGGGACGGTGCTAACAAACTGGCATGCATTTTTCTCTTCTCAATAACACCCTGCGGGAAATACTATTCCCATTTCGCAGATGAGGAAAACTGAGGCTCATTGACGTTAATTGCCTCAGACCCCACTATGAGTAAGCCCGGAGCTGGAATTTGCACCTAGGTCTCCGGGAAACCCCAAATCTGGATCTTCACCCACTGCTCTATAATGCGTACACCCTCACCACCAGGAGCGCCACCTCTCCGTCAGCGTCACCGTCAGCTGCCACCACCATGACTGCGTTGCGTATTAGCGTTGTCATCCTTAGCCTCAGTTTCACACGGGTCATCTTGATCATATTCCTAACATGCGATGAGTATCATGAGTCCATTATCTCCCTTTAGTAGATGTATTCAGTGAGTTACTCTATGTGTGTTCAGAGCAGTAACTGGAACGTTCTAGCCTCCCAGAGAGTCTTTGTTTATTGTGATTAAACTCGATTACTACTACTACTACTACTACTATCTAATTTTTTTTTTAAAGATTTTATTTATTTGACAGAGAGAGACACAGCAAGAGAAGGAACACAAGCAGGGGGAGGGGGAGAGGGAGAAGCAGGCTTCCTGCAGAGCAGGGAGCCCAATGCGGGGCTAGATCCCAGGACCCTGGGATCATGACCTGAGCTGAAGGCAGACGCTTAACAACTGAGCCACCCAGGCGTCCCACGACTACTATTATCTTAATACTGCCCGGATCAGACCCGCTGCAAAGTCACTGGGGCCTGGGTCCAAGCTCTTTTCCCAGACTTCCCCAGACTCTAAGGCAAAAAGGGGTGTGGTCCTTGCAAGGTGACCCATCTGACCTCTGCCTGTCAGGCTTCTGTCAAGGATCCCAGAGTTTGGACCCAATGACACTGCACACTTGAGACTCATGTTTGGGCTGAGCAACCTTCCTTGTCTGCTTAAGAAACCTTTGCACAGAGTCCTACAATGAGACCACGAACCCAGCCCCATGGAGGCCGGCTCCCAGCTGCCGTCTTGGGCAGGTTTGGTGTTCGTGGCTGGTTCCCTTCTGGGTTGCTGTTTCCACCCGGGGTGCCCCAGTCCCCCTTCCTGGAGTGTGCATCTTCCTCCCACCTGGGCCTTCTCTCCTCTCACCAGCTCCTTTCTCCAAGACTCCTCCCTTCTCCTTTCTGTCATCTGAATTACCTGCCACTCCCCCTGCTCCTCTTAAGAGTTTTATTTTTTACAAGTTAAGACCTGAGGTTTGTATTTCCGTGATGGTTTTGCCTCACTTGTGCTAAGCCCAGGTCCTACAGGACTTACTGGGCACCTGACTGGAAAAGCTGACCACTTATTGATTTTGAGTGCAGTGGTCATAACTTTCCCGATATCACACAGCCACAGCAGAGGGGCGTCAGAGGAGGCCAGGGCAAAGCCCTGATCTGGCCGGGACTGAGACCTTCCCTCCTTTCCCTCTGGGTTTTCCGAACTCCTGAGCTTATAGTTCCTAGAGAAGGCACTGTAAAGATACACGCACAAGGGGCAGACATTTAAAGCAAGAGGGGTGTGTGTGTGTGTGTGTGTGTGTGTGTGTGTGTGTTTGGGAGGGGGCATGTGCTCACTGCCTGGCTGTATGCTTTCATGCATGCACGTGTGTGGGCCATACCCAAGTGACCACCCATATGGAATAGTTTGAGTAGGTAAGAACAGTAGAGCGGGGCAACCCTGGGGTCTAGTTCTGCTCCCTCCCCCAGCAGCCCCCAACTATCATTCTGTGTGGGAGACAGAATACAAGCCATGAAAAGTGTGGGCTCAGGAGTTAGTTTGCCTGGGTTCAAATCCAGTTTGTCAGTGGGACAAACTGGTTGGTGTCTCTGAGCCTCAGTTTACACACCTATAAAATGGGGACGTCATTACACTGATCAGAGCGGCTGTCGTGAGGTTGCAATGAGATGCGCATCAGGTACTAACTATCCCAGGTCTGCAGGTGAACGTGGAGAAATCGCAGCTGCTAGTTTCTAAGTATATTTTATTAGGCCACTAATTGTTCCTAGCCCTTCTCTTTCTTCTGTGACCGTATCTGAGGAGAAAGGCCGAGAGATCTCGGAGCTGCTTAACCTCACCTGGACCCTCTCCTGGTCTGACCCGTAGACTGGATTTGCCCATCGGAGTCACGTGAACAGGAGACAAAATCCTTGGCGGTGTTTGCAGAGCCAAATGGTCAAGATGTCAGCTGTCTCAGCTGCTTTCTCTCCTTTCTTGGCTTCAGAATTTCCAATCCAATGACTTGGCCGGGTATCCTCAAATTGTGCTGTGAGAGTAGATTTTGCTGGCTATTCCCAGTGGAGCCCTTGCTGGAGATGTTCTCAGGCCAGGAAAATTCTCCTCTCCTCTCCTCTCTTCTTCTCTCTTCTCTTCTCTTATGTGATGATGCCATTTACATAAAGGACACAGTGAAAGAGACACCATGGTTGAGTTTCCCAGGTTCCGTTCTGTATTCAAGGCTGCCAAGGACATCTGGCCGTCCCATGAGGGTCTAGTTTAATGTGTTGCATTCGAAGTACCTGTAGTTCAGGGGCGGGGAGACAGAATGGGTGGGTCTGCACTGAGCCTACGGGCTCTCTGAGCAAAGAGCTTGTTAGCACCTGGCTCCTGGGGTAAGTGGAGGGTTCTCTTCTTCACCCAGACCTCCAGGGAAAAAAGGGAAGGATGGAAGGAACCGAGGGGTCTTTGGTCCCCCTGACTCTGGGGGAGATGGGGTGTAGATGGGGCATAGGGCAGGCTCGGATGCTGTTCTCCAAGGGGTGCATTTCCTGGTTTATCCACCATAGCAATGAGATTGTGACCAATGGCATTTGTGCTCAATGACCCTGTAACTCTCACTACCCCTGCCTTGCTTGTCCCAGGAGAGCCTGTGTAACAAGGTGCGGATGACACTGGTCCGGAGTTGGAGGGACCCGATCTTGAATCCTGGCGCTGCCCCTTATTGTCCGTGTGATGTTGGGTAATTTACTTAACCTCTTGGAGTCTCAGTTTTCTCAGACGCAAAGTGGGGGGAATCACAAGGTGGTAAGTTTATGGGAATATTGAGATGACATGTGAACGGTGTAGACATATGACATTCAATAAGTGGAAGGGATTTATATTAAAAACAAAACAAAAAACAAACGTCTCATGGGATTCCTTTACCTTGGGGTCGTGAAAAAGAACTGAGCAGTTGAGAACAATAGAAGTCAAGATATGGAGTAAACTAAAAACTGCTTACCGGTTTACCCAACTGTATTTACAGCTATCCTCTGCTGTGGGTCTGGGCTTAACGATGAATTCTCTGCTTCCTGAACAACGATGAAGCTCAGGGCCAGGACTACCAAAAGAAATGCTCTTGTCCGTGGTCTTCCTGATCTCCTTTGCTGTCTTTGAGCTGCTTCTGGGTCTTCCCCTGATCCATTTCCACATGTTATATCTATCTCTGCCGATCCGTGCCGGAACAGTTACTTTCTTGTAGCAGCTAATGAAAGAGTTACAGAGAATTCTTGGTCTCCCAGCTCTTAATTCCCAACTTCAAAGAACGAGTCTCTCCCAGCACCATGCCTGGAGCAGCTGTGATTTATGTTCCTATTAGCAACTGTGCGGATCCCAGCAAATGCTGCCGCACAAATCTCAGTTCTGCCAAGTGCCTGCTCTATCACTTAGTGGATGCTGCTAGAGCATTTAAAAAACAAACAAAGAAAAACACTTTAATTTTGCAATAATTATAGACTCACAGGAAGTTGCAAAGATACTACAGAGAGGACTCTTGTGCCCTTTACCCAGTTTTCACCAGTGATTGCATCTTACGTAAGTGTAGTGACCAGGAACTTGACATTGAGACAATGTGTGAATATCTTTCTATATCATTTATCACTGGTGTGGGTTTGTGTAACCATCACCAAAATCAAGATACAGAAATATCCCATCACCACAGTGCTCTCCCTCTTGCTTCCCCCTCAGAGTCACACCTACTCCCTGTCCCCACCACCCTTAACCCTGGCTACCATGAATCCGTTTTCCAAAATGGCATGCTTTGGGGAGTGAAAGGGGACTCCATCAGTTATTATGCTAAGACAGCAGGTGCAAACTGTGATGTTTGGTCCCCTAATTAAATGTTTTATGTCTAGGTGGCGGTACTGGTGGAGGTGTGTGTGTGTGGTTGGGGGTGTGGGAGGGAGTGAAGCTCTTAATGAAGCTCTTTAGCTGTCCTAGGGCAAATTACCTTCCCAGAGCTGCCTGAGAGATTTTTCCCTTCGGCCTTTGGAGTGTCCTGCTATGCAGGGTCTGCCCCCAAATCAAATCATTTTATACCCATTCCTGCTTGCAGTAGGATACAGCAACCTGGAGTACAGGTTTGGGTTTTTTAAAGATTTTATTTATTTATTTGAGAGAGAGAAAGAGAGAGCCAGAGAGCACAAGCAGGGGGAGTGACAGAGGGAGAGGGAGAAGTCGACTCCCCGCTGAGCAGGGAGCCCAATGCGGGGCTCTGTCCCAGGACCCTGGGATCATGATCTGAGCTGAAGGCAGATGCTGAGCTGAAGGCAGATGCTTAATGGGCTGGGCCACCTGGGCGCCCCTAGAGTACAGTTTATTTTTTTTAAGATTTTATTTATTTATCTGAGAGAGAGAGTGAGTGAGAGAGACAGAGCGAGCGCGAGCAGGGGAAGAGGTAGACTCCCCACCGAGCAGGGAGCCCGATGCTGTGGGGCTCGATCCCAGGACTCCAGGATCATGACCTGAGCCAAAGGCAGACGCTTAACTGACTGAGCCACCCAGGTGCCCCTAGAGTACAGGTTTAAGAACAATTCCTTGTTTTGCATCTACCCCAAACCACAGAGCTGCCCTCCACTCCCACCACAGCAGAAAATTGCAGTCAGCCAAGTCACCACTGATGCTTCCTTGCTACATCCTGCCCTTGAGAGTTTTCCAGAGTCCCGGGGCAGTCTCCCCTCTCACCCTGCACTCACCCTCACTCTTGCTGGGTCATCTCACCCCAACTGTGGGGCTTTAATAATCACTCAAGGTGATGACATCATGTTGGTTAATTTCTCGGATTATTATTCCCCATGCTGACCTGGCCCCCCACCGCAGGGCTTAGTGTCCCACACTCACAGTGGCATTTCAACCACTCCTCATCTTGGAATTTAGTTCAAAATTGTTTTTCTTTGCATTTCCCCCCCTTAGCTGGTCTCCCTTGCTTTACCTCAAATTAAGCAGGCATCTCACCTAGAGCTCATATACATGAGGTCAGTGCACCATAATCATGTTTAGTAATCTTACAGAATTGTTTTTACCTTCTTAGCATGATCAGAAAATACTTACCCTCTGATTTGCTTTTAAGTTTTAAATTGAAGCAATATACCAGCAGGTGCTCCGTGTTTTTTCCCCTATCACGTGCAGATTTCATTCCGTTCGTCCTTTTCCAGCCTGCGCTTTTTCTCAGTTTCCCTTTGTGCCTTATTATTGTTATTTTTTTTATTGGCCGGTATTTTGATGTTGTTTTCCAAAATGGATACTTCAGACAGCAGGTGACACCATAAATAGACCAGTGTGGGTCCTATGTGTCCCGGGTCCTTCTGTCTTTGATGTCCGGCTCAGACACCACGTTCTCCATAAAACCGTTTCTAAGTTCCCAATCAGAAATTCTTTTCAGTTCTTCCCGTATTCTTTTTTTTTTTAAAGCCGCCGGCTTTTTTTTAAAAAGATATTTATTTATTTATTTATTTATTTATTTATTTGAGAGAGAGAGAGAGAGAGAGAGCAAATGAGAGGGGGGAGGGTCAGAGGGAGAAGCAGACTCTGGGCTGAGCAGGGAGCCCGATGCGGGACTCGATCCCGGGACTCCAGGATCATGACCTGAGCCAAAGGCAGTCACTCAACAAACTGAGCCACCCAGGCACCCAGTTCTTCCAGTATTCTTAAACACTTCTTTTTAGTCTTGATTCACTCTGCCTTGTGTTGTAGGACATTTAATGCCCCTCCATTAGTCTGTCAACTCCTTGAGTATGGAGATCACGCTTTATTCATCTTGCAACCACCTTGAGTGATAGAATAAAGCTTGCTTGTGGGAGATGCTCCGGAAAGGCTTGACAAAGTTCTTTCATCTTAGGCAAGTCAGTTTCCCTCTCTGGTCATCCTCCATGTCCTTATCTGTGAAGTGCAGAGATGCACAGGGTTGGACAAGATGATCTTTAAGATTCCTTCCACCTCAAGACCACGTCAGCGAAAACCGTTGTCTTCCTTGCCAGCTCTGCCACTTCTGGAATTTTCTCTCTAGCATAACCCCAGAGAGCTATGGGGCAGAACTTCCATAGAACTGATACTCTCTTAGATTTTAATACCACATGCATGTGTTACTCTGTCAAAGATAAAATTAAATACCCCCACCCCAATCAGTCAGTTAAGCGTCTGACTCTTGATTTCAGCTCAGGTCATGATTTCAGGGTTGTGGGATCGAGTCCCGCTTCAGGCTCCACGCTCAGTGGGGAGTCTGCTTGAGATTCTCTCTCCACGCTCTGCCCTTCCCCGCCTCCTAAAGTAAATAAATAAATCTTAAAAAAAAAAAAAATACTGCCACCCCAGACAAACAACCAAGCAAAAAAGACTAGGAGAAAATACACCCATACCGACACTCACATACATACACACATGCACACATACAACTCAGGTGTGCGCATCCCTCCCACCTTGTTAGAAAGGAAAGGAAAGATTTGGTTTACACGGGGAGAGACAGTGGGTGAGGAGGGGCACCAAACACCCATCTCGGACCATATATATCCTCTGCCTGCTTTGGATCCTCACCCCGTGACATTCCAGTTGTAATCATGTGTTGTCCTTTCCTTGTTCACGTTAGTCTTTCCCCTTGGTTATTATTTACAATTTAAACATACCCATATCGTTCAGGTGCAAGATATTTTCTAGTCCAGTTTGTACGGAAGAACCTTAGCAAGATAAAGGCATTGGCATATTATTGCCTAAAAGAAGGAGGGGAAGAAAAGACATACCATCCCTCCAACAACATCCCACAGTCTTTCTAAAATAAACCTTACTTCTTAATTATCCTGAATGGACAACTCGATCTGTTTCATATGAATGTAAAAGTGTTGGTACTAATTAAGGAAAAAGAAAAGCACAAATAACTAGTGAGAACTTAAAATTCTTCCTTATATTTGTATAGGGCTTCGCAGTTAAAGAAAGTATGCTTTTCCAGGTTTTATTTTATTTAATGACTAAAACAACCCGTTGGAGGAAGTAGGCGGAGTATTATGCAGTAGCACCTTCCCTTCTCCACAGGGGATATGCTCCAAGACCCCCAGGAGATGCCTGAGACCATGGATAGTACCGAACCCTATTATACACATTATGAAAGTCTAAAGTATCTTTATCCATTCATCTGTTGACAGACACTTGGGTTGTTTTCATACATTGGCTATTGTGAATAATGCTGCAATTTTCCTTTTTTTTTTAAACCTGTCAAGGAAGGTTTCAGGGGAGTTCCTTCTGTGCCAGGTGCTGGGCATGAGGGAGTGAATAACTCCAGACCCGGTCCTTGCCCTCATGGACATCACAGTCTGGTGGACGAGTGGGCACTGAGCAAACATAAACAGATCTGGAATCACAGACTGAGGGCGGCGTGAAGGAAGCCGGGGCGGCCTGGGAGAGAGAATGACAGGGGGCTGAATCAAGAGTGAGAAGTCTGAGGTCAGAGCACAGAGCAGGAAATCTATGTGGTGAGGTTGACTTGCATTCAAAAAACTGAAGTGAAATGAAATATCTTAAAGCATGATGGATGGGGCAACGGCAAGCTGCGCAATTTTAGGGGGGAGGGGAATTTTGTTCTGATGACACCCCCCACATTCATACATGCGTGTGGATTGCAGGCTCTGCTCTGGATCCAGAGTAATTCAGGGGCAACTCTGTAGTCCAGGCTCATGGAATGTCCTCTGGCCTGGAGCTGCACCATCTAGAACATTCGGCCTCTTTGTATATATACCAGGAGTAGAAAGTTCTGGAGGGGCTCCAAGGGGCAATTAAATGCTTGGGTGTGGGAATGACACGCATCATCTCTGCTCACTCTGTTGGTCAGAATAGGTCACGTGGCTCCACTCCAGGGTAGAGGGACTAAGACTCTCTCCCCCTGGGGATTAGGCAAGACTCCAAGGATTAGATCCCATCTTCTCTGTTCCTCATCCCTGCATATGATATGAAAACAAAGCCCCAGCTTCTGTTGTAGTCATGAAACCTCTGAGCCAATGGAGAAGAGTAAAAGGATATTATTACTTGAACACGGGGAGAGCCCACCTGGTGCTGGATGGCATGATTTGATTTGATAACGTGATTTATGATTTATGCCAGGTAGCTCAGAGGTAGACAATGGGATGACAAATCTCTGAAGCTGGTGGTAAGCAGAGTAGGATTGTGGACAAGGCACACAGTTTTAGGCAGCTGGGAGCATATTATTAACAACTGGCCTCGGGGCCTTGGATAATAGGAAGGAGGGAGACTGGGGTCCGCGGAATCTGACACATAAATAGGCAGGAGGTCATCGACATTTCCAATGACCTTGCAAGATGGGTAATATTATTATCCCCAGTTAACAGAGGGGGAAATTGAGGATTAGAGTGGTTCTATGATTTGCTCTAGCTCATAAAGAGGTAACTTGTAAGAAGTAGCAGCAGGACTAAGACCCCAGTTTGTTTAACACTAAGAACAGTGTCCTCTTCATACGGAGAGAAGAGTGAAGGTTTGAAAATACCCATATAAGCCAAAGAGGCCACATCTGCCTCTAGGTAGCCATGGTGGCTCTCCACCTTCCTAGCCAAGCCCAGGGGGAGCCCAGTGCTCTCTGTCAAAGGCTCTGGAGAACGGCATCTGGACGTATAATGATGTCTTCTTGCATGTGGTCCTGTGTGCTAGCCTGACAGGTAAAGGTCATGGCTGCAGTGAGGGATTTCCCATCTGTTGATACTCAAGTTTTTCAGCCAGCCACTCCACAATTGAAATGCATATTTAATAGCCAACTCTCTGCAACAAAGCAATTTAACTCACTGATAATTATGCAGGCCCACCTCTCACTCTCAGGATGCTATCTAGCTTCACTCACGGTGTCCTCGATTTGGCATATTGAAAACCCTTACATATGTCTTGGGCATTTAAATTCCCAGAGATGTGATCATTATTTTGGAAATGTCAAGAATTTAGAGTCCTGCAAAAGTATCACCTTTCCACTAGGTTTGGCAGGTAAAATACAGGCTGCCCAGTTAAATTTGAATTTCAGACAAACAATGAAGCATATTTCAGTATAAGTAGGTCCCAAATATCACATGGGACATACTAATTTTTTTGTTAAATATTCAAATTTTACTGGGCACCTTACATTTTTCTTTGCTAAATCTGGCAACTCTATTTTCCACACTGAATTAAGACTTCTAATTGTTCACAGATTTCAGCTGAATCTTTAGCTCTAAAACAGAAGGAATCTTGAGCATGTGAAAGGACCTTGAATTTGGGGACTATAGTTCAGCTTGCACTGACTATTTTTTTGGGTTTTTTTGTTTGTTTGTTTCTGTTTTTAAGGAAATCCTATGTCCAATGTGGAGCTCAGACTCATGACCCCAAGATCAAGAGTGGCATGCTCTACCAACTGAGCCAGCCAGGCTACCCAACGCTGACTGTCTTTTTTGAGAGTTGCTCAAGGCAGCCATGTTTATCCTGTGGGATCCAGACTCTCAGCAAGCGTTGATTGGCTGAAGTTGGTCACGTGAGACAAGTTGGGCCAATCAGATCTGTTTCGAGAGTTGGGCTTCAGAGAGCTTCAGTTTTGTGATGAGGTGATGGCTCGTGTGATACATCTCTTCTGCAAGTTTTCCCCTTTTTCACTGAGCTACACTGACTTGATTTTTGTTACTTGAAACAAAAGAGGACTTACCTGAGAGAGGATGGTCAACCTCAACCAAGTTTAGTAGCAGCACGAAGGAACCCTCTCTTGGAATTCCTATGCCAATCTCTCTCCCGCTTAGTCCGTTGGGGCTGCTGTAACAAAATGTCACAGACTAGGTAGCTTATAAACAACAGAAACTTATATCTCACAGCTCTGGAGGCTTGAAGTCCAGGGACAGGGTGCCAGCATGGTTGGTTAAGGGTCCTCTTTCAGGTCACACACTTCTCGTTGTATCCTCACATGGTGGAAGGATTGAGGGAGCTCTCTGGAGTCCCTTTTATTAGGCACCAATCCCATTTAGGAGGGCTGCACCCTCAGGAATTAAGCACTTCCCAAAGGCCCTACCTACTAACACCATCATCTTTGGATTATAACATATGAATTTGGGGGAAACACAAATATTCAGACCATAGCACACACCCACTCAAATCTTATTCAAGACCAGATGAAATTTCATCTTCCTCATGAAGCCCTTGTTAACAGCCCAGCACAGTGCACATTTTTAAAAACCACTCTGATTTCCTGGTTACCAAGGACTTCCTCAGTTGAAATGTGAGTACATGGAATTCCATCAGAAGACTAGGACTTTAGTGGAAGCTGTGAAGAAGATATTTCTTTTCAATTTCCCCCCATTTTTCCTTTTAAAAGCTCCATAGGCATCCTTTCATTGCCTGAGACCCTTCCAGGCTGTACCGTCTATGAGGTAGGACAAAGAATTCCTACCTCATTAGAACGCGGTGTATTAACCTTCTGGTTTGACTTGCACGCTTGCCATATACCAAAATGTGACTTTGGACAGCTCGCTTGGGATGCTTTCTTCTTGCATCTCACCCTTGAGTCTGCATTGCTTTTAAGTAGACAAAAAACTTCCTAACTAATGCCTTATCTTCAGCTTTTCCCCATGGTGACCTACTGTATACACTGCGATAGATAACATATCTAATTTACAACAGGACTAGCCAAGGGAATGTTAGCCTTAGTTTATAAAGAACTTCTACAAACTAATAGGAAAATCACTGACCCCAAAAGTCTATGCCTTACCACACCTGGAAGTGACACTGCTTTTTCTTCGCATATACTGTTCCCTCTGCCCAGAATCTCCTTCCTTTTCTTTTCTCACTCTTCAAGGCGCAGCTTAAATGCCACTCCCACAGGCTAAGAGCCCTTTGGGGGCAATGATGGGGTCTTCCGTGTGTGTTCAGGACCTGGCACGATACCTGGAACATATCTGGTTCATAGTTCAGCTCTTAGGATGAGAGTAAATCCCCCCACTCATCCCTGCTGCCCCACGGGTTCTTGGCCAAGTCACATATAAGGGTCGGTAGTCAAATGGGGAACAAAATACGAGCTTGCTTAATGATCTGCAAGCACCACAAAACCCCCCAAAGAAGGCCTCTTTTGGTAAAAGCTGGAGGAGATTGGGGCCTCAGGGCAGAAGAAAAATTGGTGCTTCCTTCTCCTTGTTCTCTCCAATTTAGAATGGCTGGGTCTAGAGAGCCAGCTCTAAGCCTGTTTACCCGACCAACTGTAGGGGCAAGGATGGCCAGCTTGCACCATATACTCAGGGGTTGGGCACTGAGCCAGGCATAGAGGGTGAACTGGGTCCAGTAGGCCCTGCCCTGTGACACAGGAATTGGGAAGGGGGCTGTGTTAATGGATGCAGGATGTGAAGGGCATAGTAGGTCCACCTGCTCATAGAACATGGTCCAGTGATCACCCCGGGCTCTAATCAGTGACAGGAGCTTGTCCCTCTCTTTGGGGAAAGCTATTACAGGAGGGAATAGGCTGAGGCGCTGGAAGTGATAAAGGGGATGACAATTCCTCTAATCCTATTGTGAGAGAGAAAAACCAGAGAAAAGCAGAAGGCTTTCCTCCTCCTCTAAAAATTAGAAAATATATTTTGAGTGACTGTAAAGATTCTCCATACAGGCTCCTCCTTTCCTTACTTATATCCTGAAGCTCACCTCAAAGGAGTGTCGGAGAACATGAAATGATATCAAAAGGACCTCAAGATCAGAGATTAGAAAGCCCAGTATAAATACTGCACCCCCCCGCCCCTCCCGGTTAAAATCTACTGGTAACTTCACAGAATCAACCTATTGTAATCAGTCCTCAAGCAACGTAAACCAGCAGGTAGCCCTATTTCAATGATTAAAATTTGGAGATGGAGAAATTTATTGGGAAAAGTATTTAATTTCCTTTCCTGGCTGTAGGCTGTATCTTCTCATTGCAAAAGCCTGCGTGTTTTCAGACATGCACACGTCTCAGACGGACTGCTTCGGGACTGGAGGCAAGCCCGTCTTCCAAGGTGCCTGATCTCAGGACATTTCATATGAGAGAAAAATACAAGCCTATTTGGACAGGCGGCAAGCTGAGCGGTGCTCCACCTTCTTGCAGCTTTTCTGTGTCGACAGCCTGGCGCTGTCAGAGGCCCTATCACACAGGAATGCAGTAGAACATTTTTAAAATACAGATAGGGGAAAAAAAGAAATTAAAATACAAATCAACCACTCAGTTATTATCACTGTCATCATTTTTAGATATTATCTTTTTCCCCGGTCTCCGTGTGTATGTGCACGCCTATGTCTGTGTGCGCGCGTGCATGTGCCTATGCGCACGCGTGTGTGCGCGCGTGCGTGTGCGTGCCTGTGTGCATGTGTGCACACGCGTGTGTGTGCTTATCACATCATAGCTCCTCTCAGGTCATATCCTACGTACTAGTTTACGTGTGTATCGATCTGCTTTTAAAAAAAAGACGACTGAAGTATATCCTGGTCAGTTTTCTGTGACCTGAAATATTTTTGTATAAATCATTTCCAGTGACTGCCGGGGATTTCAAGGTGGGGATAAGCCATGGTTTCGTTATCCACTCTCCTGGTGGACGTTTGGATTGTGTCCAGTTTTTCGCCATTATAAACAATTCTGGAAATGAAAATGGTTTTAGCTGTATTTTTGTGTACATCTCTGATTAATCACCCAGGATAAATTCTTTGTGGAGTGGAATTGCTGCGTCAAAGAGTTTGCAAACTTTTGAGGTTTTTCGGACGGATACTTGACATCACATTGTGCTCGTGTCCTGCGGCAACAGTCCAGTCTCTCAGGAGCATTCCATGACTGGGCAGTATTGGGTCTTCAGCATACCACTCACTGTCTGATCGATGGGTGTGACACTTTCTTAGGGGCTCTCCCAAGAGGCTGAGCTTCGCTTCCCACATAGGTTAGTCTGGTTCACACATTCTTTATTGCCTCTTCGCCCCCCGTGTCTCATTGCCCTGTCTTCCTCCTTTGTCTTCCCTGGGATCACTTCCCGAATAAACTCCTTGCATCCAAGTCCTTATCTCAGAGACTGATTTAGAGGGAAGCAGCACCAATTTTAGGGAATCCTAACTAAGGTGGGTAGGAAGACACTGGAGGAAGGGTCCATTCTGCCTGACCTAGTCCTTTGGGCTATACCACAGACTGGGTGCCTTCTAAACAACAGGAATTTATTTCTTCCAGTTCCAGGCAAGAAGTCCAAGAGCAAGGCACTGGCAGATTTGGAGTCTGGTGGGGGCCGATTTCCCTACAGATGGTGCTTGCGGGCTGTGTCCTAACGTGGCGGAAGGGACTAGTGAGCTCTCTACAGACCGTTTGGTAAAGGCGCTAATTCTACTCATGAGGGCTTCACCCCCATGACCTAATAAGTTCCCCAAGGCCCCACCTCCTAATACCATCCGGTGGGGCTTGAGGATTTAATGTATGAATTTTGGGGGAACACAAACGTTCAGGCCATAGCACTAGTGAGCATGGTCGTAGCGGTAGTTGTTGATAAGTAATAATGATAATAATATTAAAACATGGTAATGGTGTGAAGGCTTCTTGTGTGCTTAGTGTGGGCCAGGCACTGTGATAAGCTCTTCACGTGCATTAGGTCCCTCAATCCTCACACTCCACGAGCATGTGATGGTGAGGAAACCAAAGCTTAGGATGATCAGGGAGCTTGCTTTAGACCCCTGGTAGGCAGCGGCAGAGTTGAGATTCAAAGCTTAGCTCCAGGACCTGTGTTCTCAGAGTAGGGGACACCTGAGAAGGAGACACCTGAGCTGGGCCTGCCAGCTGGGCAAGGAAGGAGCAGGAGCAAAAGCAGCCTGGGGCATGGTGAGTCTTGCAGAGGGGCTGGCAGGGAGAGTGAGGTGTGTTGGGAAGGGTTCACCATAGAAAAAAGAAATGGAAGCATCTGGTTGGGCCAGGCTGTGGTAGGCTTCACTCACCCTACTTAGATCTTTGGGCTTAGAGTGATTGCATGGGGACAATTTTTAGCACAGTAAGCCGTGCTCAGACTGGTGTAGCAGAGCAGAGTAAGGGATCGGGATGGGAAAGGTGGCAGGAAACCAATTAGGGAACAATTGTGATTTGATTTGCTTCAATCCTGCCATTCTCCCAACTCCCTTTGTGGAGGCAGGTCGGAACTGGCAAAGGAGCTGAGCTGGTTCCCTGGGATGTCCCTTTCAGCAACTGGCTGCTTTTCCTAGAGAGAAGCCAGCTTTACAGAGCAGCCCACAGACTGTCCTGATCTATAAATAAGCCTTATCTGTCTCCATTCACCCCCTCCCCCAATGCTCTTGGCAAAGCCTTTTCTAGAATTCAGACAACCAGAGTGATCTCCAAAGCCTCTGCTTGGTGGGAGTGAGGAGCGGCCCGGCAGTTCTGAGGGATGGAGTCGGTGGAGTTGTGCCCGTTTGAGCCAGAAAGGACCTTGAGAGAAGGGAAACTGAGGCCCAAAGATGCGAGCCTGGGTCTCCTAACTCCCGTTCAGCCACATGGCCCCACCTTAAGCCCTTTGCTTTAGCTATTTTTGTGGCCTACAAATGTTCTTTCCCTAGAGAGTCCCTTAGATTGTACCCCTCCTTCTTCAAGTCTTTTAAAATATCACCTTCCCAATGACCATGACATCCCTATGACTTAATTTATTTTATAAATTAATTGATCATGTATGTGTGGGTTTATTTCTGGGCTTTCTATTCTATTCCATTGATTAATGTGTCTATTTTTATGCCAGTACCATACTGTTTTGATTACTATAGCTTTGCAATATAGATTGAAATCAGGGAATCTAATGCCTCCAGCTTTGTTCTTTCTTAAGACGGCTTTGGCTCTCTAGGGTCTTTTATGGTTCCATATAATTTTTTTTTCTGTGAAAAGTACTATTGGAATTTTGGTAGGGATTGCACTGAATCTATAGATTGCTTTGGGCAATATGGACATTTAAACAGGATTAATCCTTCCAGTCCATGAGTTTGGAATATCTTTCCATTTATTTGTGTCATTTTCAATTTCTTCATTAATATCTTGTAATTTTCAGTATACAGATCTTTTTACCTCGGTTAAATTTATTCCGAGGTTTTTTTTTTTTTTTGGTGCAATTGTAAATGGGGTTGTTTTCTTAATTTCTCTTTCTGATAATTTGTTGTTAGTGTATAGAAATACAACTGATTTTTGTATATTGATTTTGTACCCTACAACTTTACTGAATTCATTTATTTGTTCTAACAGGTTTTTTTAATTGTTGTTGTTGGATTCTTTTTCTTTCTTTCTTTCTTTCTTTTTTTTTTTTGCATGTGTGTAGTTCCTTAGGGTTTCCTACATATAAAATCATGTCATCTGCAGATAGTGGCAGTTTTATTTCTTCCTCTCCAGTTTGGATATCTTCTATTTCTTTTTCTTGCCTAAATGCTCTGACTAGGACTTCCAATATTATGCTGAATAAAAGTGGTGAGATTAGTCCTCCTTGTCTTATTCCTGATCTTAGAGGAAAACCTTTTAGCTTTTCACTGTTGAGCATGATGTTAGCTGTGGGCTTGTCATGTATGACCTTTATTATGTTGAGGTACCTTCCCTTTTTACCCTCTTTGTTGGGAATTTTTATCATAAATGGATGTTGACTTCTGTCAAATGCTTTTTCTGTATCTATTGAGATACTCATGACTTTTATCCTTCATTTTGTTAATGTGGTATATCACATTGATTGATTTGTGGATGTTGAGACATTCTTGCATCCTTGAAATAAATCCCACTTGATCATGGTTAAGATTCTTTTAAAGTATTAAATATGGTTTGCTAATGTTTTGTTGAAGATTTTTGCATCAACGTTCATCAGGGATATTGATCTGTATTTTTATTTATTTATGTATTTATTTATGTACCAATTGATTGATTTTTGTGTCCCTGTTTGGTTTTGGTATCAGGGTAATGCCGGCTTCATAAAATGGGTTTGGAAGCACTTAAAGATTCTTTATTAATGCCAAATATTTGGAAATGAAAGCAAATTAGAGAAAAATTCCAATAAAATATTTGAATAAAAGTATTTAGATATGGATCTCTACCTCAGAGTTCCTGATGACAACAGAGCTGTGATTTGTAGGCAAATCTGAGAAGTGTGGAGAGGAGAATAATGGCTATGGGTCAGGGGATGGCACCTTGGAGTGTGAGCAGCCTTTATGCCTCAGGATCCTCCGTGCTGCCTGGTCCATGGGAGGCTTTCAGTGGAGAATTACATTCAAGCCTTCTAGTAGTGATAGAGGGGCAGGAAGCAGGGGTCATTATTCTTATTTTACAGATGAGGAGCTGATGCCTAGAAAAGGGTGAATTGCCCAAAGTTCCCAGCGATGAACAGCCAGTTCGGGCCAGACCTCATACCTCCTGACCCCCCGACTAGTGCCTTTCTAGTCCCCACGGGGCTGCTCTGTCACCACCACTGATGGGAAGTGAGCTAGCCGCTCTCCATTCATCCAGGTTCCACCCTGTATCTGCAACAGTGGGTGTCACAGGCAGGGTAAATGGCCCCCAGGGATGTCTACCTCCCAGTTCTCAGAATTCGTGAATATGTAAGATCACGTGGCAAAAGCACATGGAAGTAAGGCTGCTAATCAGTTTACCTTGACATAGGCTTCTTATCCTGGATTAACCAGCTGGTCCAGGGCCACCACGAGTCCTTTAGATGGAAGAGGGAGGCAGGAGAGAACTAGGAAAGGTCAGCATGAGAAAGACAGCCCAGTGTTGCTGGTTTTGAAGATGGAGGAAGGACTATGAGCCAAGGAATGCTCTAGAAGCTGAAAAAGGCAAGGAAATGGATTCTCCCCCAGAGCCTCTAGAAAGAATGTAGCCCAGCCAACACTTTGAGCTTTAGTTCACTGCACTCAATTGGGACTTTTGACTGCTAAAACTATAAGATAATAAACTTGTGTTGTTTGGGGCAATTAAGTTTGTGGTAATATGTTAGAGCAGCAATGGGAAATGAATACAACAGATATTCCTGGATTCCTGGCTGGGCACCTTGGAAAAGAGCATTGTGACCTCCCTCAGTGAGGGGAGAGGTGTGGACAGAGCCCACCTGTTTATAATTAGTCAGCATGCTTAGTTTCACTGTGTACTGATCCAGTTAGTAATTTATCCATCAGCTGTGATTAAATCACTTTTAGGCCAAGATCAGGTAAAATTCCTAGCGAAGCATTGGAGGAAAAGTACCCTAAAGGGAGGCTTACAGTGAACTCCTATGACAAGCCTCTGAAGTGGGTATTGTTGTATCCATTTCACGGATGAGGAAACTGAGGCTCAAGAGGGAATTACTACACTGTCCAAAGTCCCATGGGGAATGGCAGAGTCAGGGCTTGAATCCAGGTTGGCCTGGCCTGGCTTTTCTCTATACTACACTCTCCAGCCTTAACTGCCTTCTTGCTGAATATGTTATAGAGGAATTTCAGATTTCCTCTGTGGAAACTTGCTCTTTGTTGCCCACTACATTTCTTATGCTAAGTTACCAGACATCCTCTCTGTGTTGCCTGGACATTATCCTTTATTTCCCCCACAGATATCTTTACCCCTTAATTAGATCACACACTCTGAGAGGCCACGTTGGCTCCTTCTGAATTCCGCTCAGTGCCTGGAGCCTGCTGTAGGGGCTCACCAAATTCCTCCTGGAAGAAAGAATGAAATCTGCCAGGAGAGCAGGAGAAACCCCTTCCTCTGTATCCTTTTCTTTCTTTCTTTCTTTCTTTCTTTCTTTCTTTCTTTCTTTCTTTCTTTCTTTCTTTCTTTCTTTCTTT
>NW_027397067.1:65578783-65589393 GCF_003265705.2 Callorhinus ursinus | reverse complement strand
TTTCTTTCTTTCTTTCTTTCTTTCTTTCTTTCTTTCTTTCTTTCTTTTCTCTCTCTCTCTCTCTCTCTCTTTCTTCTTCTTCTTCTTCTTCTTCTTCTTCTTCTTCTTCTTCTTCTTCTTCTTCTTCTTCTTCTTCCTTTTTTTAAGATTTGTTTATTCCAGAGAGAGAGAGATTGAGAGAGAGCATGAGCAGGGAGGGGCAGAGGGAGAGAGAGAATCCCAAGCAGGCTCCATACCCAGCACAGAGGCCAATGCCAGGCTCGATCTCAGAACCCTGAGATCATGACCTGAGCCAAAACCAAGAGTCTGATGCTTAATTGACTGAGCCACCCAGGTGCCCCACCCCGTCCTCTATTTTCAATCTGTGGGGAATTCCCATCCCATTTCCCTGAAATCCTAAACCCATTTTTGCAGTCAGTCATCACTAGATATTATAGCGAAGGAATGTGTGTATTAGCCTAGAAATTCTTTTAGTAGAAGGTTTTTTTTTTTAAGATTTTATGTATTTGTCAGAGAGAGAGAGCACAAGCAGGGGGAGGGGCAGACAGAGGGAGAAGCAGGCTCCCCACCGAGCAGGGAACTTGACGTGGGACTTGATCTCAGGACCCTGGGATCATGACCTGAGCTGAAAGGCAGACACTTAACCAATTGAGCCACCCAGGTGCCCCATTAGTAGAAGTTCTAAAAACTCAACATTAAAGGTGCAAAATGCTTGGCAGTCTTTGATGTGCATGAGAGAAGTCCACTACACTTTTGTCAGAGGGTATCTCTCTCTCTTTCTCTTACACACACACAAACACAGACACCCCCCCCGTCTTTATCAAATATGAAAGATTCTCTCTGCTTCCTCCATCCTCAAATAATGGTTGGTTTTAATTCCTGGGAGCCTCTCTGTTGCTGTCCTGTGTGGATTGGAGAGGTCTTTTGCTTTACTTTGCTCAGTAAAATCCTTTGAGTAGGATTCCTGCATCCCTTCATTGCACAGTGCTACAAAAAGGGCCGGGGAGTTTGGACAGCAATGTGGGGCAGGAGAAAATATACTGGGTCTGAAGCCAGGGGACTAGGATTTCTCCAAGGTCAGGCGCCTAAATCCGTGGCCCTGAATACTCCTACCCCCTGTTTCCATGAAAGTTACACATGTGAGTGCTCAAAATCTACTTAATTGACAAGTTGATGTGTGTCTCTGGAATTGTTTGTGCAACCAACTGCATGTGAATCTGAGAGAGGCGAGGGCGTCAGAAGGGCGAGCTGGGATATTTTAATATTCAGTATTTCCAGACTCAGCAGGCAGCAGGCTAAATCTGTCCGCTGATGGGCAGACATAAATTATGAAACCACTCACGTAGGTTGAGAGGTTGCCTGGAGCTGGGGAAGGATCGCCATCAGTGTCTTCGCAGGTTGGCTGGGGGTGGGGTGGCTCCCCAGTCGGCAGGGATGGTCTGCAGGCAGGTGCATGATCACAGCGGGCCCTGCAGGAGCCCTGAGACAAGGTGGGCAGCGGGATCAGAAAACTGGCCAGCACCCAGGGGATGACCCCAGCCTTCTGTGTGGCTGGAGGGTGAGGCTGCCCCCTTGTGGCAAAGGTCCACAGGGGCTGAAGTTCAAGGGGTCTCAGGGACTCTGACCTGCTTCCTGCCCTGGGTTCTGATGCTTCCTTCCGCGACGGGGGCAGTGCGGGCTGGGGGTGCCCCAGAGTGAGGCTGGAGGCTGGGAGGCCAGTCTAATCACCAAGGAGAGAAAACTGAAGGCTAGGGGTACGGTAGTTGTTGGTGGTGGATTGTGTCCAAGGGCCAGGGAAGAGAATGAAGAAGCCAATCCTTGGCAATAACATTTAACAAGTCATTAATAACCATTTATTGCTGATCTGTGTCTGCAATGGTGCTGAGCACATGCCACATATTTTCTCAATTCCTCACAGCAACCCTATTCATTAGATACCATTATTTCCCCATTTACAGACAAGAGACAAAGAATCCAGTATCATCATTCCCATGGCTGTGGTAGTTAACAGTTGGGTAATACTTAATGTAACATAGGCACTTTACAAGCATTATCTCACGTAATCTTCATGCTTATTTTAGGACGTAGGTTTTATTATTCCTTATTTCCATTATATCATTGAGGAAGCAGAGGCTTAGAGAGGGTGTGTATCAGTTAGCATTTACAATGTAGCAAACCACCTCCCAATTTAGTGGCTTGAGACAGCAATCCCTCACTTAGTTTTTAATGCAGTGAGTTGACAATTTGGGCTGAGTTCCCTTGGGCAGGTCTTCTAGTCTCAGCCGGTCCAGGGAGAGCATCATGCCTCTATGGTCCGAGGCTGGTCAGCAAGGCAGCTCTGCTTCAGGGGGCTGGTTGGTTGTAGGCTGGGGTAAGGGTGGAGGCTGGTGCCTGTGTGGCTCATCACTCAGCCAGCTAGCCTGGCCTTGTGGCTGGGCAGGGGTCCGAGAGGGAGCTTGGAAACATGCAAGGTCTCTTGAGTCCCTGGGCTCAAAACTGGTACAAGCTCACTTCTACTGAATTCTATTGGCCAAAGCAAGCCTAGGATCAACGGACAGGGAATATCTCCTGATGGGAAGGGTTCAGTGAGTGTAGATACAGGGAGGGGTGGAGAACTGGGACCATTTTTGCAATGTCTAGGTGGCTATGGGGAACAGGTTTGGGAAGAGATCTGGGTGGAGTGGGATTCGTGGGTAGAAAAAACAGTATGTGCAAAGCCCCCCTAAGACTTCTAGGCGGGAAAGAGCCTGCATTTCTGGAAAGTAGACTAGGGTGCCTGGAATACAGGAGGAGAAATTTGGAGAAGTTAAGGATGGGGTGTTATTCTGAGCACTTCATCTGGGTTAACCCAATCCTCACAAGAACCCCCTGAGGTAAGTGCTGTGGTTACCTCCCCTCTTTCTAGATGGGGAAACTGAGGGAGAGGTCAAACACTAGTCTAGGTCACACTGCTAGAAGCAGCAGGGTCAGGGTCCCAATTCAGTGGGTCCAGCTACAAAGCCCCCACCCTGAACCACTTGCCACATTGCTGGTGCCCCAAGAGGTAGGAGAAAGGACCTGGGAAAGAGGGGTTCTGCTGTTACGGTAGGAGGGCAGATGTCCGGACTACTTTCCCGAGAGACCTGGAGACACTAAGGTAGAGACTACCTGTCACCTCCTATTTGCCCAAGACTAAGATGGCTTATTTCTGTTTGGATGTGGGAAGGAGCTGGTCTTTCTGACTCTGTGACCCTACAAATAAATAAGTGCACAAGAGTGTCAAGTATATTCACTAAGATACTTTTTCCTTAAGCAACAGAAACTGTTTCCATCTAGCTCAAGTTTAAAATGAAGTATTTCTTTCTTTTTTTAAAAAATTTTCATTTTATTTATTTTTTAAGTAGGCTGCACACCTGCGATGGGGCTCAAACTCATGACCCTGAGACCAAGAGTCCCATGCTCCACCAATGGAGCCAGCCAGGCACCCCTAAAATAAAGTACTTCTTTTACAGATTTATTTATTTATTTATTTGACAGAGCGAGAGCGAGAGAGAGAGAGAGAGAGAGAGAGAGAGACAGCACAAGCAAGGGGAGCAGCAGACAGAAGGAGAGGGAGAAGCAGTTTTCCCACTGAGAGAGGAGCCCGACGTGGGGCTCGATTCCAGGACCTTGGGATCATGACCTGAGCTGAAGGCAGACTCCTAACTGACTGAGCCACCCAGGCGCCCCTAAAATGAAGTATTTCTAAGGAAAGCACTGGGAGAGCTTACAGAATCAGACCATCCCAGGAAGGGTAAGAACTAGACAAACCCCTGGGGCCTCAGGGCCCTCGGTGGGCTCCCTTTCTCATTTGCTGCCAGCTCCATCACTATGACTTACTGTCTACGTCTTGACTTCCCATGAGAGAGAATCTGGCACAGTTTGGGCGGGTGTTTTTATGCTGGACAACCTGGATCTGTCCTGGGAAACAGGGACATGAGCACAGCCAAGGCCACTGAAGGTGTGGGGGAGCGGATCACTGTGAAGCCATCCTGCTTGGTGGCTATGCTTGGCGGCAGAATTAGCTCTAAGCACCACTACCTACATCCATCTGGACAGTTCTAAGGACATACTTTTCCCAAGGAAAGGAGAAAGCTTTCCTCTCCCAGGGATCTAAAAGTTCCAGAGCTCCTGACCAAGCTCACACCCTTCAGCTTTACTGTAGATGTAAATTCTCAACAAGAGTGTTTGAATATGATTTTATTAATTGAGTTTTTCAAGGTTAGCAAATAGTTTTCATTAAATTATAACAATCCAGGGCGGATGATATCCTTAAGCTCAATTTTGCTGTGCAAAGATTGTATTTGAGTGCTTTTCAATCCTGACTTCCTAAGTGATCAGGTTATAAAACATTTATTAGTGGTTCAAAAGCATTGCTTTTTGCAAATTCAGTATCTTCTCTAGGAAAGATTTTAGGGCAGATGGCTCTTTTTGGTAGAGTTCACGGTGTGATGTGCAAAGGTGCTTCCTTACATTTACTGAGGGGTGAAGCCGGGCTCTGTAGATGGTGAGCTTCTCCTCTGAGCTTCATGTGTGATTTGCCCCAAGACTGAAAAGGCCACTTGCACAGATTAAATTAAATTCATAGTTTTCAAAAATAAGTTTGGCTACTTAAATTTCTAGATGGGAGGTTCTTAGAGATGGGCACAACTGGCTTCCATATAAATATTTTATAACTGCTCATTCCGATTCTTGACAGAAATGGGATTTTCATGGGCATGGAGTCTATTAGGAGAGTATTTAGGGTGGGAACTTAAGACTCAACATACTCATCAGGCCTGGATTTGCCACCAGTCAATTCATGATATGACCTTGAGCAAACGTGCTCACATCTCTCTCTATATTTTGTTTATTTCAATATATCAGACTGGAATTGGTAAATATCAGTTAGGAATGTGTTTAGCTACAGATAATGGAAAACCTGAAAGGGGTTTGTTTTTCTAACGTGACAGACCAAGAGGCAGGGAGTCAAGCATTGGGATATTATTGAGGACCCAGGCTCCTTCTCTGTTTCTCTGATCAGCCCGTGGTTTTTGTCCTGATGGTGGAAACTTGGCTGCTTCATCTTCAGAAGGAAGAAGAGGGAAGGGCAAAGGGAAATGCTAGCTGAGCTCGTTCCCCCTGTTTTTTGGGGAGTAACTAAGGTCCTGGAAGCCACCTCCCCCCAAGTAGTCTTCTCCTTACATCTCATTTGCCAGAACTGAAGGCCACCTCTACTCACAAAGGAACCTGGGAAGGCGATCCTTGTATTTGGGCATATTGAAGCCTTCAGTGAAAACAGGGGACTGTCGGTAAGGAAAAATAATGAGCATAGGGTAGGAATTTAACTGTGTCCTTTTTATCCCAAAGGGGCAGAAGCAAACCATCACGTGTTGGTTCACTTGGTCTTTTAGCAGGTGGTAAACACTGTGTTAACTGGTCAACTCAGGTACATTAATGTATATGTGGCAGGCAGGAACTCTAGTGGAGAGACAAGAAACTGAGTCTCCGAAGCACTGAGGAAATTGCTCAAGGTAGCAGAGAGGAAAAAATTAAAAAGTATCTCCTCTCTCTATTGACTTCAGGAGGGCTGGAGGAGTCTCAAGTTACTCTGAATCCTTTCTGTTGGCCTCCAGGGGAGGGGCTAAAGCGTTTTCTCCCTTCTTTCATTCCTCACCCTGAAGAAGGTTGGGCTTGGGGGTAAGGGAGGAGTCCCAGCGGCTCTCTTGTGGATATTTGCGGGTGCTGGGACTCCTGTCCAGACCTGTGCCTCCCTGAGGACATCATCATTCCTCTGGAGCAGAGCGCTGACAGGCTCCTTCCTGGTATAGGGAGCAGGATGGCTTCCTCACCGTTCCCCCCCCCCCCCAAACTTCCCGCTAGGCACCTGCAGTAACTGGAGAGAAACAGGGCAGGAGGCAATTGCCCCCAGCTCTCCATAGCAGGTCACATTGATTAGCTGACCCCTACAAAGGGGCGACGTTGTAAACAGTCAAGCACGCAGTGTCGGGGGGCCTTTGAATCACAGCTTCCTGGCTATGTGACTGGCAAGTTGATCGCTGTACGTCTCAGTTTCCCCATCTGTGAAATGGGAGATGGTAACAGTACCTATGTCGTAGGGTTGTTGTGAGACTTTCCATACATAAAGCACTGAGAACAATGCTGACCAGAGCCACTGTGGGTGCGGGCTTAAGTCGGCTCCTTCTCAGTGTCCTCTCCTTCAGACATCTTTATGATTAACTTGCTTTTATAGATTCATTCTCTGGAATCTTGAAAGCCAAGTCTCCCGAGGTTGTTCTTAAGTTACTATTTGTTTTTAATGAATCCTGTAGTTATCAATTAATGCCTCGGTTCCTGCTGTTAATGGAGAGCGAGAAAAATAATGGCTGATATTTCAGCTCTTACTCTTCCGCCTTTGGAAAATACAGATTAACAGTACGACATGAGTTATACCCCCTGGAGTGGTGTCGTATGGTGGCCCTCCGCTTAGTCGACTTGGGAGGGATGGGTTGGTAAATAGTGAAGATCACTTTGTTTTCTTCACAGTTGGGGCTCAGCCTGCATATTTTTCATCCAGTATTTTCCTTGGCACCCGCTCTACTTCCTATACACACATCTCAGTCCTGAGTGTATATGCGCGTATGTTGGTGAATTATATTTCTCAGCATGGATTATGGTGGGCCCGAGGGAGACCACATTCTGTGTGCTGCTTTTCTGTGTGTCCTCTGTCGCTGCCAGTAAAATGCCATCTGGGGACAAGAGGCCAAAGCCCCGGGTCCCAGTCCCTGGTCTGCTATCGCCTCAGGCCATGATACCGGAGCAAGGGCTCTCTCTCCCGTGTGGGCCTTCAGCTTCCCCTTCTGCGAGATGATCTGTAGGTCCCTTCCAGCTCTGCAATTTTCCAGGATTTTCTGAAAGATGCTTTTGGACTTTGGAAGCGCAGCGAGCTAGGGAGATCTTGGTTTTGAAGTTTTCCTTTTGAGGATTGCCTTCATTTATTGGGCATCTTGTTGCTGAAACATACCATCAAGAAAGAACAGACTGAAGTTCCCTTTCCTTCCGAAAATGTGATGCTTAAATACAATTCAGTTTCCTGGAGCAGACACAGAGGAGTAGAAGTGGATAGGGTTTCTCCTGTCTTTGAGCAGTCCCAGAGGAGGCTGTAAATAGCAGGACATCCCTTCAACCAGATGGGCCTCTGAGCCTGGAGAGCCAGGCAGCCACAGAGAATAGAGAAATCAGTGACAGAAATGAGGAAAAGCTGTCTGCTGTGATGTTGGTTTATTCTCGCAGCTGAACATAGGCGGCCTGGAAGCCAGGGAGAAGAGGGAGATTAACCCCGGGCTGGCTGGCTGTGATGTTCCAAGTCACAGTCCGATCTGATGAGAAAATGGCCCAGTGAGCTAACTTTGGACGCAATACCTTCTTGAGAGCAGAGCCAGGCTCAGGGGACATTGGAACAGGGCAGGCTTAGCTGGTACTCAACAACCCTCCCCCCCAGCTTTGGTGGCTTTGCCTCATTTTTCCTGGTGCTATGAACAGCTTCAGGTACCCAGGTTTCTCGCTGCCCCCCAGAGCCCTTCCCACATGCCTGCCTACCTTGGCTGGTCTTGATTTATCCAGTGACACTCTTGATCTCAAATGTTTTCCTTCTCCCTTCCTTTTACCATGAATCTTATTAAAATTTTACTGGGGGGATAGCATGGTGAGGTAAAAGGAGTCATGGCCTTTGGACTCAGCCTTGGATGGTGCTCTATCATGAGCTTTTGCTCATAACACTGGGGACTTGGGTGAGTTACTTGATTTCCTGCAGCCTCAGTTTTCACACCTGTGAAATGGGTACAGTCATACATGACATAAAGAGTAGTTTCCTCTCATCCTTGGTTTTGTTTTCTGCACTTTCAGTTACCTGCAGCCAACTGTGGTTTGGAAGTAGGTGATCCTCCTGACGAATTGACAGAAAGTCAAAAATAGTCTACCACTGGGTCGAAATGCCTGTGTCATGCCCTCACTTCATCTCATCACAGGCATTTCATCATCTGACATCATCACAAGGCAGGTGGGTACAGGACAATAAGATATTTGAGAGAGAGACCACATTCACATAACTTTTACTACAGTGTATTGTTATAGCTGTTCTATTATATTATTGTTAATCTTTTACTGTGACTAATTTATTTTTTATTTTTTTAAAGATTTATTTATTTGAAAGAGAGAGAGAGCACGAGCACATGGGGAGCGGGAGTGGGAGAGGGAGAGAGAGAATCTCAAAGCAGACTCCCTGCTGAGCCCAGTGCAGGGCTCAATCTCATGACCCTGAGATCATGACCTGAGCTGAAATCAGGAGTCTGACGCTTAACCGACTAAGTCACCGAGGCGCCCCTACTGTGCCTAATTTATAAATTAACCTTTATCATGGCTATGTATATATAGAAAAAAACATAGTATATATAGAGTTTGGTACTAACTGGTTTCAGGCACCTGCTGGGGGTCTTGGAACGTATCCCTCGCAGATAAGGTGGGGGGGCTGTTGTGGCATTATTGAGAGAATTAGATGAGATGTAAAGGTTACCTCAAAAAGAAAGCCACCACAAGAAATGTTATTTCTTCCTTCTTGTCCCGTCTTATACTTCCTGTGTTAGAATCTGGGGAATTTAAAAAATATTCGGATGCTTCAGATCCACCCCATCTCCCGGTGGGAATCAGTGCTCTTTAAAAGCTCCTCAGGTGACTGTTGCAACCTGAGTTAAGACCCACTGCCCTCAGGCATTGCTGATTAAGAGTTTGCGGCCCTGTGCCCAGTGCTGCTTCTATTCCCATCCCATTGGACCTGACTCCCAAAGTCAGTTTATCTTTTAATCTGACAAACAGCAGGTGATTAATCAAGGTTTGTGTGCTGGATCCCTCCCTGAGTCTTGGATATTTGTTTTCATTGGCACCTTGATAGGAGTAGGGCATATTCTCTTCTGGCACTGAGGGGAGGGCAAGGGTGGATATTTACTGAAATGCTGTAGCAGAGATGGTAGGCTGAAACGAGACATTCTCTGGGACGTTGGCTGAGAATCCGAGGGGCCAAGTAGGACCAGTGAACCAGCTGGGCAGACTTCCTGTCTTCCTTCAGCAATGCTGAAGCAGGAAGCAGGCAGCCAGCCCAGGACACACTTGGTGAATTTAGAAATCAGGGGGTTGGGTCAGCATGTGCCTGACCGTGTGGTGTGGCCTGGGAAGGGAGGCAGGTGTTTATGACTGACAATGGCTTTCTGAGTTAGTCCTTCTTCCTCCCAGTTACATCTTGCTGGAGGACTTCAACCTGTATACTCTTTTTTTTTTTTTTAAAGATTTTATTTATTTATTTATTTGAGAGAGAGAGAATGAGAGATAGAGAGCACGAGAGGGAAGAGGGTCAGAAGGAGAAGCAGACTCCCTGCTGAGCAGGGAGCCCCGATGTGGGACTCGATCCCGGGACTCCAGGATCATGACCTGAGCCGAAGGCGGTTGCTTAACCAACTGAGCCACCCAGGCACCCCAACCTGTACACTCTTGACCCACCCAGAGGTCATCTAAAGATAATTTCCATACAGCCCAAAGCTTCCTGCATCTCTCTGCTTGGGGGGTTCTCTGGCCATGGGAGCTCGGCCCCCACTTGGTGGCAGGCTGGAAGTATTGGGAAATTAATGGTTTGGGTGCTGCCTTCACATGGAGGAATGTCAGTGGGTGGATGAACCCTCCAGCTTCCCTGCCCTTTGGTGGGACAGCCCTGAGGCATGTTCTGCACAGTTTCTCAGAGGGTCTCCTGTGGCACAGAGCCCCAGATGCCACAGTGACAGCACCCTCATCGTGAACCATTTGCTGGCTTTCCTCCCTTCCCTGTCTCACTTCTCTTCTGGAGTCTTCATGGGTGGAGAGAGGAAGGAAATCATGGTAAGGGTGGTGCTTCCAGTCTGCAGGTTTTGACCTGTGAGGGAGTTGTGACATCCATTTCTACATATTGAGTGTGCTACACATTGTAAGGGGACACACTGTTATATGAAAATTTCATTTCAATTGTGTGTGAATATATTCGTGTTCCGGTGAAATATATTTCTCAACATGGATCATGGTTAAAAATTGTGAAAACATTGCCAATGTGGGCCTGCCAATGTGGTTTTTATCTTCCCAGGATCCATTCTTCCTTTTTCCTGCAGTAATAGCCCTGCTATTCATGTAACCACCTCTCAACAAGGAAAGGGGACTGTGCCCCTAATTGGACATAGTCTTGGTGGGACCATCAATCAAGGTGTTGCATCATTCCTTGGGCAAAAGATGGTGTCATGACCCATGACAGGTCAGTGAGATGATTGTTCCAGGGAATTTGAATCTAGAGAGGACACACAAAAGGGCTAAATACAGTTAAAGATGCTTCATTCGAAGGGGATGGATGTCTGGACATTAACATCTATATGTTTCCTGCTACCTAGATCTTTGAACTTCCTTAATTTTTTTTTCCCTTGTAAGATTCGGTGGTTGAGCTGTTGGGTTGGTTCTGTGAAATACCTGTGGATTACTCCCTCCCTCCCTTTCTTCCTTCCTTCCTTCCTTCCTTCCTTCCTTCCTTCCTTCCTTCCTCCTTCCTT
>NW_027397067.1:65320706-65578683 GCF_003265705.2 Callorhinus ursinus | reverse complement strand
TTTCTTTCTTTCTTTCTTTCTTTCTTTCTTTCTTTCCTTCTCTTTCTCTCTCTCTTTCCTTCCTTCTTCTTTTCTTTCTCTCTCTCCCCCTCCTCCCCCCGCCCCTGCTTAGGTAGGTAGAGCTATCTTCTATTGCTAGAAAGCAAAGAACCCTCCCACACCTGAGGACTTTGGAATTAGCTGAACCTAACTCTACTGTCACTTGCCTGTGTGGCTGGAAAATTACTTCTCTAAGTTTCAGGTTCCTCTCTTGTAAAATGAGGATAGTAACGCCAGATTGGAGGATATAGAGGATGTTTATACGGCCCTTGGCCCTAGACCTTCAATTAATGGCAGCCACTATTGTGAATCAAATTTTAATCATCTCTCCTTTACTAGTCATGACTTTCCACTCATTAAATATCTGCAAAGTGGATGAATGAATCCATATGACAAGGTAGATTTTCACAACTAAAACCAATAGCTGAATTTCTTTAAGGAGTTACAACCCCTTGGGTATTAAACATGTGATTTATTGTCCAAAAACTTAATATGAGGAAAACCTCTAAGACCTGGGGTTAGGTCTAACTAAGGACAACAAAAGCAAAGTCCATAAAAGAAAAATTGATAAATTGAACATTATAAAAATTGAAAACTTCTGCTCTGTGAAAGACAATGTTAATAGAGTAAAAAGACAACCTAGAGACTAGGAGAAAATATTTTACAAATCACATATCCAACAAAGGACTTGTATTTAGGATATATAAGACCTTAAAAACACACACCTAATTTAAAAATGGGTGAAACACTTGAACAGACATATCACCAAAGAGGACATATGGAGGGCAGAGAAGCACATTAAAAGATATTCAACATCATTAGGCATTAGGGAAAAGCAAATTAAAGCCATAATGAGACCCAATTACATACCTATCATAATGGCTAAAATAAAAATACTGACAATATCAAGTGCTGAAAAGGATGCAGAGCAACTGGAACTCTCCCACATTGCTGATGGGAATAAAACATGGTTCAACTACTCTGGAAGACAATTTGGTGTTTCTTATAAAATTAAACATACAGTTACCACATGGCCTAGCAATCCCACTCCTGAGAAATGAAATGAAAATTTATGTTCACACAAAACCTGTCTGCATATTTACAGCAGCTCTGATCATAATCATCCCAATCTGGAAGCAATTCCAATGTCATTCAGCAGCTAAATGCCTACACAAACTGTGGTCTATCTGTACAGTGTGCTAAAACTCGGTAATAAAAAGAAAGAACCTCAGAGGGATCATGCTGAGTGAAAAAAACCCATCTCAAAAGGTTACCTAGTGTATGATTCCATTTGTACAGGGGATTAGGGGAGGATGGAAGGTTTGGCAGTAAAGAGAGAGCACCAAGGAGTTTTTGGGGGTGATGGAACTGGTCCATATCCTGATTATGGTGGTGGTTACATGTGATTACATGAATCTGTATGTGTGTTAAAATGCATAGAACTGTAAATCAAAAAAGATCAACCTTCTGGTATGGTAGTTAAAAAGCCCTTTGCATCATGTAGAGTGAGGTTGTATTCATTTGGCTATTTTCGTATCCTGTAGATCTACCCCATCCAATACAGTAGCCACTAGTCACATATGCTAGTCCCAGTTGAGGTGTGGATAAGTATCAAGTGCACATCAGATTTTGAAGACTTAGTATCAAAAAAAAAAAAGGACATGCATAAAAAATAAATTTTTATGTTGATTACATGTGGAAATAGTACTATTTTGGAAAGATTTGGTTAAAACATATTATTCCTTAATTTCACCACTTTCTTTTTACCTTTAAAAAATGTGGTTACTCGACAGTTATAATTACAATATGTAGCTTGGGTTATATTTTTACCAGGCAGCGCTGCTCTGGATGACATAATCAGGGAGGAATGGGGAGGTCTGGATTTTTCTCTCTTCATCTGGATCGGCAGGTGTAGGATTGCCCTACTCAGGGCTGAACAAGACGCACCCAGGCTCCTGCGTTTGGGGTCCCGCTCACTCCCTCCCAGTCTGTCTGAGAGGTGAATGCCTCTCTCCACATCCCCTTCATTTCCTGTCTGTCTGGCTTCTGCTAAGCTTTGGAGGAGACGCAGGTGAGGCTGGGGTGAGACGGGGTTTATCAGAGGTGGGGGTCAAGTGATGGGTCAGAGGCTGGAGAACATCCAGCTTTTGTTAGACTTGAGTTTGAATTCCATTTTAGCCACTAGTTAGCTGTGCAGCCCTTGATCTTTCTTAGCCTTGGTTTCCTCCTGTGCAGGAGAGAAAAATCGTTCCCGGAGGGGTTTCCCCTCCCACAAGGGCTGTGGTGAGGGCGGGCAGGCGAGAGTGTGGAATGCATCCAGAAGGCCTTCCTTTGGATGGTGGTCACTTTGCTCCTTCTTCTCTCCCACCTCGGGCTCTGGTCTTCCTCCCTCCCTCTCCCCCTCCCCCTCAGTGGAACCCCGCAGCACTCTGCCCAACTTTTCTCCCTGATTCAGCACTGAGAAATGCCAAGGCAAGCGTTCCCATGAAGCTGCTTGTCAGCAAACACCCACTCCTGCCTCCGCTCTCCCCTATGTGTCAGTGACGGGTTTGGACTCCACGCGAGGCCCGGGGCCCTGCCAGCTCCAGGGCTGACTCACACCCACCCCGCTGCACAGAGACTTCAGGGCCGACTCCCAACCTGTGAGATTAGAAATTGGAGCCTCCTGAACACTGCAACAATCCAGGGGAGGGAGAAGCCCTTCAACTGTCTATAGGGGTTCCTGCCATATCCCTGGATTCAGTTTCAAAGGCATAAAAGCCTTGGTTTCGAACATTTGTGCATGGTCTGTCTTTTTCACTTTTTCTCCTTTGCCTTGCCTTTTTCACTTTTTCTCCTTTGCCTCCTAACTAGCTGCTACTAGTTAGTCTTGTTGCATGTATCCTACTGCTCAGTGTTGGCATCAAATGGTAGGTAGGTACGGTGGAGCCTTATCGGCTGCATGGATTTTTTTTTATCAAAGGAGATTTATTAAGCACCTGTTTGGGCTGGCACTATATGAGGCTCTGTGGAAGGGAAGTCAGACGGACAGGAGGTCTCTTGGGGCTCGCACACACAGTGCTCGTGGTTGCTACCTGGTAAGGCCATCCTGATCACCGGGACTTTAAGAGCTGCAAGGTGGTTCTGTCGGATCCCAAGGTCAGAGGGCCGTGTGGCTTGAGGTCCTCAGAATTACACCATCAAAAGAGAGGCCCTGTTTGGTGTTAGGGGGAGTATGGTATGGTGGTCTAACACTTGGCATCTGGCAGCCAGGGGTTGACATCTGGACTCTTCCACTGAGGAGCCCCCTGGCTGCAGAGCCTGATCTACTTAGGCCTTGGTGTCTTGGCTGATCCCTGGGGTCACAGTACCAGTCTCACAGCTGATGGTGAGAATGGGACATCTGCCCTTTATTGAGAGGCTGCTATGTGTTATGTAGTGCGCTAAATACTTTCCAGGGGTTGGCCCTCTGACTGTGTGCAAGACACTATGTTAGATTTGGGGGTAAAAATGAGTAAGAGGCTTTTTCCCCTGCACTTTTGAAGAAATTATTGTGGGTCACTGTGGCTAGCGCAGGCTTGCAGGAGGATGCTGACCTTAAGGTAATGTATTTGTCAGGATAAATCAGGTGATGGTGCAGAAATAGCAAGAACAAATTTCTGTGGCTTAAAAAAATGAAGATTTCTTTCTCATTCATGCTGTTGGTCCATCATGGGTCAGCTAGTGGCTCTGCTCCCCCTAATTTCGCTCTGAACCGGACAGATGGAACAGCCGCAGGTTGGAACATTGCTGGTTTTTGTGGCAGAGGAAGCAGATCTGAAATTGGGGGGGTCTCACACCAGCAGTCAGATTCTCCACTCATGGGCCAGACTTTTAATAGGGTCGCACCCAACCACAGGGGCAGGGCAGGAAGTAAAATTCCACTAGGTGCCCAGAAGGCAAAGAGCTGGAATCATTTGGTGAGCAGATGAATAACTACTCCAGCTGGGCAGGCTCTGAAGGATGGGGAGAAATCAGGTGAATATTGGCCGGGTGGGTTTGGTGGGGAGAGTAGAAGGATGAAGAAGATGAATTGGGGCCTTAAAGAGATGGAGGCTGGTAGGAGGAGTGGGGGGATGGGAAACCATGGGAGAGACAGGAGGCAGAAATGTGCCAGGTACCGGGGGGAGGAATAGAGAGTCTGCCACTCTGGCTGGAAGAATTTAATACAACAGTTTATTTATTGAATACTGACTCAGCTCCTATTGTGTATTACGCGTGGGGATGCAAAGAAGGCAAAGCAAGGTGCCTACCTTTGAAGAGCATATAGTCCGGCAGGAGAGCTAGATTTTGTACATAGGACAAAGGGAATCAAAATATAAGAATAGCCAATGCTTATGCTTGTGAGGTACTCTTCCAGGACCTGTAACCTATTTGAACTCACATAATCATCATTGTAGCTTAATGAGGTAGATGCTATGATGATTCCCATTTTATGGGTGACAAAACTGAGGCATGGGATGGCTAATGGATAGCAGAGGTGGGCTTCAAATCCAGGTGCTCTCTCAGTCCAGTTTCCGTGCCCTTAATCCTAAAGCTTCACTCTCCTGTTTTTCGTTTGATAACTTGTGAGTTGGGGCTGTGCCTGTAATCTTGGATGGCAAGTAGTTTTGCCTGGAGATCCAGAATGATAGATTGTTTTTGGCTGCCTGGAGCTCTGTGTTGGGAAGGTTTCCAAGACCAAGCTGGGACTCAGGGAGGAGAGAATGATGTGATTAATTAGTAATGCCTGCCATGGCATGAGAGGTGGTTTTGTCAGCACAATATACTTGGTAACCCTGGTCTATTTAATGCCTAGAGCAAAGTGGATTTCATCAATTTATTAACAAATAAAGTCAAACCAAACAACTAATTCATTGACTGTTTGCCTCACTTTTCAATCTGTTTTCTTACTTCAAGGCTCCATCACGTTTATGGCAGCCTAGGTATTCCTTGTTGAAACAGGGAGGTTTCCTTCCTGGAGATTAATGTTTAAAATATCAAAACTGTAACCCCTCAGGCAAATGTAACACCTTAATTGTCAAAACAACAAAAATATCAGCCATGGCCCATGTTCAGTGCATCGCTCCCCTGGTGGGGTCATCGGCTGGGACGGCATGGCCGTGATGATAATTAAAAAAGGATTCTAATTGCTGAACCTGATTACTGTGCAAGGAAGAATCCATCAGCTAACTTGGGGAATTCAGCCATGAGAAAAACCCAGCTGTAGCATGCACCATTAGTGGAATTTCCTGCCTGGAAGTCTGTCTCCCTGCACCCCCAGGCCCTGTCTCTTTTCTTGACTTTTCTTTCCTGGGTACCACTTCTATCTATGCCCAGACTTTCATTTCTTTCATATTATTTCCCGTACATTCCTAGGAATGGATCCCCAAACCAGTTGCATGGAGATATAGATAGAACTTGGAGCTCAGAGCTCAGATGATAAATAGGTTTCTTCTCTTGGGTCAGTTCTGATCAATTGCTTGTGGCTACCGAAATGCTGAGTTGAGAGGGTTTGCAATAGATGCAGCCTGAAAGCCTACAGGGATTTATTAGTGATGTCTGCTACGAGCATGGGCTAGGGACAATAATTTGTGTAGGCTTCCACTGGCTCTGCCAAGATGGAAAGCCTGCACTCTTCCTACAGCTGTGATGTTAGTGAATGAGCTTGTGGTTTGGTCCGAGGAGGTGCTAGTTCAAGTTCTATCTCTTCTCTTTCAGGGTGAATCTTAGATATGTCACTTACCTTCTCTCAGTCTTAATAAAACTCGAGTAAAAATAATCCTTATGGAGTGGTTGTAAGTACTGTAGGGATGATGTACATTCATTCAACACATATTTGTTAAGCATCGTGGGAGGTGCTGGAGGTACAATGGGGGATACCCTATGGATTGGTTCCTGCCCACATAGAGCTTATTGTCTAGTGGGGTATATTTGCTTTCTGTTGCTGTAACAGATTACAACAAATTTAGAGGCTTTAAACAATATACATTTTTCTATCACACTTTCTGTGGGTCAGGGGTCTGGGCACAGCTTAGCTGGCTCCTCTGCTCAGGGTCTTATAAGGTTGGACTCAAGATGTCCACTGAGTGGTGTTCTGATTTGGAAGCTTGACTGGGGAAAAATCTGCTTCCAAGCTCATTGAGCTTGCTGGAAGAGCTTGATTTCTTACCATGGTGAGACTGTAGGCCTTGGTTTTGGTTGGCTGTCAGCTGGATTCCATCAGGCTATAGAACATTGTCTCCCTGTACCCCCAGCCCCCATCTCTTTTCTTGACTTTTCTTTCCCAGGTACCACTTGTAGAAGCTACCTGTAGAAGCTACCCATGGCAACTAGAGGCCTCTTGTAGGTTCCCTTGCCATATGGGCTTCTTCAACACAGCCAGTTACTTCATCAAGTCAGAAAGCAGAGTCTCCTGCTCCAGTCTGCTGAAACGGAGTATTATGTAACCCAACATAACCATGGGGGTGACATCTGTTCACCTTGCTGTGTTCTATTGATTAGGAGAAAGTCACAGGTCCTACCTATATTCAAGGGGAGGGGATTATACCAAGGCCTGGGCAACAGGAAGTGGGAGTCATTGGGGGTCGCTTTGGGGTCTCTCCACTGCAGAGACATGCAAACAAGAGCTTGTTTATAAGAGAGTATCTATATCTATATCTATATCTATAAGGGAGACATAGACACAAGAATAACAATGGTGTTGTAATTGCTACAACAAGGGAGATTCAGAGTATAAGAAAGCACATATGGGGGCACTCAAACAGTTTCAGGGTCATTAGGACTTCCTGGAGGAAGGATTTTTTAAGCTAAGACCCAAAGGATGACTAGGATTAGCCATATCATAGGATACTATCCAGATGCTACTTCTTTTCATGACCGTGTGCCACCCAAAATTGGAACACGTCTTCAGATAAGGTCTTTCCAGTGCTTACAGTGAGACCCTTTCCGTACTTGCTCTGGGATCTTTTCTTTGTTAATGTACCCTACAGAAAATCAGTTCCTGGGATCAAATTTTACAAGATGACAAGGAGATGAGTACCAGGCTGAGAGCGTGATGGTGGGACAGGAATGGGATTCTAGGGATTCTCTGTCCAGCTAGTGTCAGTTCCCACTGATTCTCCCTTGGAAGGAAGGGAAGCTGATGAAGGTTCTAAGACAGAATGAGTAAACCACCATCTATTTCAGATTGGGCCAATGGTATAGATTGAACCTATGGCCTCACCAAAGCTTTTCCCATTCTGTATAGATCTGTTTAGAAATAACGAGAGCATTAACAGTTGCCATCCAAAGTCATGTCCCAATTTATTAAGCTTTTAATAGGCCTTACTTGCTGTTATTGAGAATAATGCATCATAGTTTTGAATACTTGCTATGTGACAGGCACTGGCTAAGCCCTAAGTGCTTGAGCTGCATTATCTATCTCAAGAAGAAGCTTCCAGGATGCCTAGGTGGCTCAGTCAGTTAAGAGTCTGCCTTCAGCTCAGCTCATGAGCCCAGGGTCCTAGGATCGAGCCCCGCACTGGGCTCCTTGATCAGGGTGGACTCTACTTCTGCCCCTCCCTTCCCCTGCCCCTCCCCCCTCATGTACATGGGCTCTCTCTCTCTCATAAATAAATAAAATCTTTATTAAAAAAAAAAAGAAGCTTCCTCCATGTCTTCTAACACATGAAATGCTGGTGGAAAGATTGTCTTCCCTTTCCCTTGCTGCCTATTAAAGCTCTCCTCATCCTGCACGCTCCATCTCAAGTCCTACCTCTTCTAAGAAACTGGCCGTGAGCACTCCAGTGCCTATCATCCCTCACCAAGCTGATCACCCCATCAGCCTCTGTCTTCCATCACTTGGAACAAGAAGCATAGCATTTTGGTGCTCTGACTCACTTGTCCCTTTCTAGCTGCACTTCAACCTTATGATCTGTCCCCCAGATAGTCTGACCACAATCAGCCTGGTCTCTCTGCCTGCAATTCTTGCTGCTTCTGCTCCATCCTGGGCAGTGCAGACAGACTGGATCTTCTCAAGTTCAGACTTGCATGTGTCACTTTATCACTCAAAAACTTGCAGTACCAGACTGTGCACACCACTCCCGGGGAGTAGGGCTCAGTGCAGTGCGGTGCAGCTCAGCAGATGCGATCTGAGAGGGGAAGGGTGGGGTCCTTGAGAGGGTGGCAGCGGCAGCACCATGGAGAACGAATTTACGTATGATGATGATCAGAACACTAGTGAATGGCTTCTGCGCCACACCGAGCACAGACCTCAAGTGGCAGTCATCTGTGGTTCTGGGTTAAGGAAATCTGACCGATAAATTAACCGAGGCCCAGAGCTTTGACTACAGTGAGATACCAAACTTTCCCCAAAATACATTGGCAGGTCATGCGGGTCATCTGGTGTCTGGGTTCCTGAATGGCAGAGCCTGTGTGATGGTGCACAGCAGGTTCCTCATGCATGAAGGCTACTCGCTCTCGGAGGTGACATTCCCAGTGAGGATTCTCTTCCTTATGGGTGTGGACAACCTAGCGGTCACCAATGCAGCTGGAGGACTCAACCCCGAGTTTGAGGTTGGAGATAATCATGCTGATCCATGGTCACATCAGCCTACTTGGCTTCAGTGGTTTGAATCCTCTTAGAGGGTCTGATGCTGAAAGGTTTGGAGTTCGTGTCCCTGCCACATCCAGTGCCTCTGACTGGGATATGAGGCAGAGGCTCACAGTGCCTGGAAACAGATGGGGGAGCAGAGAGAGCGAAAGGAAGGCACCTGTGTGATGGGGGCAGGCCCCCCCTTTGAGGCTGGGGGCAGATGCTGTTGGCATGAGCACAGTACCAGAAGTTGTAGTTGGCAAGGCACTGTGGACGTCGAGTCTTTGGGTTCTCCCTCATCACTAACAAAGTCGTCCTGGATTATGACACCAAGGAGAAGGTCAATCATAAGGAAGTACTAGAGGCTGGGAAACAAGCTGTGCAGAAATTAGAACAGTTTGTCTGTCTTCTTATGACCAGTATTCCACTGCCTGCCAAAGCCAGCTAACCAGCCCTGGAGTGGTCTGGCCTCTTCCTAATGGGATCCAGGTAGCTACTACCTACCTTGGCCCTTTGCTGGGGTCACGTGCTTCTGCCCTTAAGTCGTAGGAGAAAGGAAAGGAAGATCTCTCTCCTTCACCTTCCCTATTTCTCCCACCAGACCCTTCTGCGCTGCCTCTTCTTGTGCTCAGTTGTCTCAAAGCAGTTATCACCCCCTGTTCTTCCCCCAGAGCTAGAGCCCAAGCCCTGCTGTGTATATGCCCTGGGTATGACTTGGGCTGTTGAACTTGGCCCAGTAACTACTGCTATCCTTTTGATATAACACTTAGACATCCCTGGGGACTCAGTTCTGCCTCCTCCAAAGCACTAGAGCCCACACAAGGGCCAGCCCAGTCCAATACCTCTTGGACTTTAGTATTACCATATTTTGAGAATAAAAAGAAAGATGGAGGGAAAAAAAAACCCAAAACAAAAAACTTCCAGAGCCTAATCTTTAATTCACACCAATTTCTTTTTTTCTTCACCCCTCCCACCTTATTTTAGTAATCTCTACACCCAATTGTGGGGCTTGAACTCATGATCCTGAGATCAAGAGTCACATGCTCTACCGACTGAGCCAGCCCAGGTGTCCTTAATCTACACCAATTTTACTCCCAGCAATTTATCCCAGACATATTGACCCACGTGTGAAATGATGGCCGCCACGCATACTGAGGGCTGGCTCACTGGCTGTAGCAGCAGATCGGAAGCAGCCTGCACACTCATCAATAAGAGCTTGGTTAATAAGATCTGGTACATTTGTAACTGTGGTTTTTAAGCCTGGTTGTACATTCAGGTCACCAGGGTGTGGTATATTAGGATGATCTCAAATTTTCTGCCACTTCTCCTATTGAGAGGTAGAGTCTAATTCCCCTTCTCTTAAATAGGAATAGTCTCTTGTTTAGGGACTTGCTTGACCAATAGAAGGAGATCAAACAGAGAGTGTGAGACCTCCAAGGCTGAGTTATAAGAAGCTTTGTAGCTTCTGTATTGGCCTCTCGGAACTTAAGCTCTGGGATGAGCCCGCTGCTACGTAAGAAGTCTGACGATCCTGAGACCACCATACTGTGAGGAGACCCAAGTTAGCTTCATGAAGGGGGGTAGGTTGGGGGGAAAGAGAGAGAGAAAGAGAGAGTGCTTTATTCAACCCCAGCCCAGGCCCTAGGCATGTGAGTCGGGAAGCATTTTTGCATATTTCAGGCTCTGCAAATATGATGTGGACAGTAACCAAGGATTCCAGCTGATGTCCGAATCAAAGCCCCTGATCCATGGCTCCAATCAAACCATTCCTGCCATCTCCCAGCCATCCAGACCACCCCACCGAGGCCCCCCCGCCCCAGTCACTGTGGAGCAGAGACAAGCTGTCCCCACGGTGTTCTGCCAGAATTCTTGGCCCTCCAAATTGTGAGCATAATAAAATGGTCATTGTTTTATGCTTCTTAACTTCTGAGGCAGTTTATTGCGGAGAGTGGATAACTGGAACTCCTGGGGATCTTTCAAAATCTCCCCAGGCCATTCTAATGAACAAGCATGTTGAGAATCACTGGTCTATACAGTTAAATGCTATCTATCCATTTGAAATGAATAAAGAAACTCTCTTTGGGGTCACCTGGCTGGCTCAGTCGGTGGAGCATGTGACTCTTGATTGCGGGGTTGTGCATTTGAGATTACTAAAAAAATTAATAAATAAACTTAAAAAAAAGAAGCTCTTTTTGTTCTGCTCTGGTATGATATCCAACTTATATTGTCAAAGGGCAATTAGAAAGTTACTGGGACAATTTTTATACCATGCTACCATTTGTGTAGAAGAATTATGTAGGTATGGATCGCTTCTGGAATAATATATAAGAAAGTGGTAATTAACATTTTTGGTACCAGAGAGGGAGACTGGATGGCTGGGGATCTGAAAAAAGTTTTTTTATACCTATGATAGCTTTCATATTTTAAAACATGTATATGTATCAATTTAATGGTAAAGAAATTCTGCCTGTTGCTTACCAAATCCTTTAGCCTGACCTGGCCTCAAACTTCATTTACAGGCTTATTGTTCACTCCTCCGATTTTACACTAAAAACTGGCTGTGTTAAGCAAAATAATGTCTACCCACCCCCCCACCCCCGCCCGGAGATGTCCTAATGCCGGGAACCTGTGAGGAAAACTTTGCAGATGTGACCCAATTAAGTAGTTTGAGTTGAAGACATAATCCTGGATGATGTGAGGGGCCCAGGGTAATCATAAGAGTCCTTGTGAGTGAGAGAGGGAGACAGAAGTCAGAGAAGGAGAGCTGGGGAAGTGAGAGGTTGGAGTGATGTGGTTGCTGACTTTGAAGATGAAGCTAAGAGGAGCCCTGAGGCAGGGAATGCAGGAGCCTCTGGAAGCTGGAAAAGGCAAGGAAACCTATCCTTCCCTCCCCAGAGCCTCCAGAACCAACACAGCACTGGGAACACCGCAATTTTAGTCCAGCGAGACCCATTTCAGACTTGTGACCTCTAGAACTGCAAGATAATCAATTTATGTTGTTTTAAACCACCAAGTTTGTGGTAATTTGTAACATCAGCCATAGGAAACTAACACACTGGTGTTTCTCCAGATGGCGTTCAAAGAAACAGGCCTTTTTTTTTTTTTTTATTCTTAAGAAACATTGCATTTATTTTGAAATCTTCTAAGACCTAAAACAATAAATCCCCTAAAATGCAGTATCAGTTTGTTCTTTTTTTTAAAATTTTTTATTGTTATGTTAATCACCATACATTACATCATTAGTTCTTGATGTAGTGTTCCATGATTCGTTGTTTGTGTGTAACACCCAGTGCTCCACACAGAACATGCCCTCCTTAATACCCATTACCAGGCTAACCCATCCCCCCACCCCCCTCCCCTCTAGAACCCTCCGTTTGTTTTTCAGAGTCCATCCTCTCTCATGGTTCATCTCCCCCTCCGACTTACTCCCCTTCATTCTTCCCCTCCTGCTATCTTCTTCTTTTTCTTTTTTCCTAACATATCTTGCATTATTTGTTTCAGAGGTACAGATCTGTGATTCAACAGTGTTGCACAATTCACAGCGCTCACCATAGCACATACCCTCCCCAATGTCTATCACCCAGCCACCCCATCCCTCCCACCCCCCACCACTCAGCAACACTCAGTTTGTTTCCTGAGATTAAGAATTCCTCATATCGGGCACCTGGGTGGCTCAGTTGGTTAAGCGACTGCCTTCGGCTCAGGTCATGATCCCAGGGTCCTGGGATCGAGTCCCACATCAGGCTCCCTGCTCAGCAGGGAGTCTGCTTCTCCCTCTGACCCTCTTCCCTCTCATGCTCTCTATCTCTCATTCTCTCTCTCTCAAATAAATAAATAAAATCTTTAAAAAAAAAAAGAATTCCTCATATCAGTGAGGTCATATGATACATGTCTTTCTCTGATTGACTTATTTCACTCAGCATAACACCCTCCAGTTCCATGCACGTTGTTGCAAATGGCAAGATCTCATTCCTTTTGATGGCTGCATAATATTCCATTGTGTATATAGGCCACATCTTCTTTATCCATTCATCTGTCGATGGACATCTTGGCTCTTTCCACAGTTTGGCTATTGTGCACATTGCTGCTATAAACATTGGGGTGCACCTACCCCTTCGGATCCCTACATTTGTATCTTTGTGGTAAATACCCAGTAGTGCAATTGCTGGATCGTATGGTAGCTCTATTTTCAACTGTTTGAGGAACCTCCATACTGTTTTCCAGAGTGGCTGCACCAGCTTGCATTCCCACCAACAGTGTAGGAGGGTTCCCCTTTCTCCACATCCCCGCCAGCATCTGTCGAAGAAACAGGCCTTTTGAGGGAATATTAATGAAAACAATTAAAAAGTTCTCGAAAGTAAAAAAAAAACACAAAACAAAACAAACTCAACAGATTATTATAGTTTTTAATCAAGTTAAATGAGATATAATTTACACACAAAATGTACAGCAAAATATATGCATTTTTAAAAGATTTTATTTATTTATTTGACAGAGGGAGAGAGAGAGCACAAGTAGGCAGACAGGCAGGCAGTGGGAGAGGGAGAAGCAGGCTCCCCACCGAGCACAGAGCCTGATGCAGGGCTTGATCCCAGGATGCCGGGATCATGACCCGCGCCGAAGGCAGACGCTTAACTGACTGAACCACCCAGGCGCCCCAAAATATATGCATTTTATGTGTACAGGTCAGTGAGTTTGACATATATATACATCCATGTAATCTGCCATCCCAATCAAGATATAGAACATGTCCATTACCTGACAAATGTTTCCTTGTGCCCTTTCCTCTCCCTGCAGCATGTCTCTTGTAACCACTGACTTGCTTTTTTCACTAGACAAATAATTTTTTTTAAGATTTTATTTATTTATCTGATAGAGAGAGACACAGCGAGAGAGGGAACATAAGCAGGGGGAGTGGGAGAGGGAGAAGCAGGCTTCCCGCTGAGCAGGGAGCCCGATGCTGGACTCGATCCTAGCAACCTGGGATCATGACCCGAGCCGAAGGCAGATGCTCAATGACTGAGCCACCCAGGCGCCTGACAAATAATTTTTTTAAGATTTTATTTATTTTTAGAGAGAGAGAGAGAGAGTGTGTGTGTGTAGGGGGAGGAGCAGAGCGGGAGGGAACAAGAATCTCAAGCAGGCTTGGCACTGAGCACGGAACCCAAATGGGGGCTCGATCCCATGACCGCGAGATCATGACCTGAGCTGAAAACAAAGAGTTGAACGCTTAACCAACTGAGCCACCCAGGCTCCCCTAGACAAATTATTTTTAACTGTGGCGTTTTGCAGGATCTTTAATATGTTGAGAGGGTTGTGAATGTCCAAGGAGACGTGCTGTGATGGGAGGTTGCATCTCTATGTTGTTTTTGACCGTGGGTCCTTTTGTTCTGGAGCATCTCACAGGATGCTTGAGAAATGCTTTCCTGCTCACCTGCTCAGCTCAGGCATTTCCTCCCTCTTGGAGTGTCCATCTCTCTCCTTCGAAAATGTACTCATGGATGAGCGCCTCCGTGAAGTAGATCTTTCCCTCAGCTAAGTCTTAAATTCTTTGTTTCTCATCTCCTGCAGCACACACATTGCATAATGGTTAATATTATAGCAATATTATATTTGCATTATAGGTACATGGTTCATAGTCTTTTCTGAGGGCAGTGCATGCTATTTGCTTTACTGTTACATGATTACCAAGAAATGCTCAAGTGTTCATCAGAGTCAAAGAAGCTATGCTCCAAGATAACTGTTGAGCTGCCCTGGACTTGGAGGCCTCACTTGTTAAAACATTTTTAAACTCTGCTTCAGCAACCCATAAGTGCGTGAGTTTAATAGGCTGATGGTGAATGACTCCCTCATCTTCTTACCCCATATCCAGCCCAACACATTCCTGAGTCCTATGGCTTTTTCTTTGGAGTGGTCTCTCCCATCCTCAGCTTCCTTTCTATGCCCTCTGCCAGTGTCCTTGTTCAGGTTCTTACCCTGTCTCACCTGCATTATTACAACTGCCTCCGAGATGCTCTTTCCACCCTCAGTCTTGCTCCTGCTCTCATCTATGTTCCATTCTAATGCCAAGAGCCTGACCTTGTTCTTCTGCCTAAAAACCTCAACACAGTTGCCCGTTGCTTATAAGATCACATTGGAACGGCAAACTTGGTCCTCCCCACATGGGACCCTTTACCTCTTAAGCTTCACCTCCTGTTCTCCTTTTCCATGTCCCCTCTGTTCCAATGACTGTGGCTCCTCACAGCTTCCTGGGCACACTGTGTCCTTCCGAGGGGCCATGTTGTTCCTTCAACTTGGGATGCCCTTCTCCTTCTCCATCTGGCAAACATCTGGTCATTGGAAGACTGTTCCAAATACCACCCCAGGAAGACTTCTCTTCTTCCCAAGGTGCAATGAAATCTTTTGCTTCATTACATGTCAGTAGTAACTGACATGTAGTAACTGACATGTAATGTCATTGGCCTAGCTCTTACCTAATTGCGTCTCAATTATAATGTATTGGTTTAGATGCTGTCTCCCTTGCTACGGTGTGAGATGTGTGAAACACAAGTGACCCACTTTATGTTTGTATCCCCAGCACTACCAGAATGTACTTGTGACTAATGATGACCAACACTTACTGAGTTTTTACCATGTGCCAGGCATTGCTCTAAGTATCTTTGTTAGCTTGATTGTTTCACTTTCTCACAGCCCTATGAGGAAGATTCTGTTAATGTTTCTGTTTTGCAGAAGAGAAAACTGAGCCTTGGAGTGGTCAGAGACTTTCTGGTACAGCTATTTCTGTCTATTTCACGTAACTGGTAAGTGGTAGAACTTGTATTTGAAAATGGGTTTACCCGTTTGTTCTCCTAATACTAGCTATTAGTATTTCTTGAATGAATGATTGAATAAGCGAATGAATACGTGAACACAGTCAGTTATTTGAGTATTTAAAGTGTGTATCTTTAGGGCGCCTGGGTGGCTCAGTCGTTAAGCGCCTGCCTTTGGCTCGGGTTGTGATCCCAGAGTCCTGGGATTGAGTCCCGCGTGGGGCTCCTGCTCGGCGGGAAGCCTGCTTCTCCCTCTCCCACTCCCCCTGCTTGTGTTCCTGCTCTTGCTGTCTCTGTCTCTGTCAAATAAATAAAATCTTTAAAAAAAAAAATAAAGTGTGTATCTTTAAGCAGCAGACCAGGACCATTTCCTTGGCTTGGAAAAGGGAGAGGAAGTGTCCGGGCAGAGGGGATAGCATGAGTGAAGCTTGAAGATAAGGGGGTGCAGACTCAGAGAAGTGAGAAGACGTGCCCCAGGATGCAGAGTAGTAAGTGGTAGAGTCAGGATTTGAACTCAGGTGGGTTTCCAGGACGGGGGCCCTGAAGCTTGGCTCCTGCAACAAGGAGCCCCCTTCCCCAGGGAAATTCCAATGCTAAGCATTTCCGGTTGCAGGTTCAAAGAGTCAGGAGGGTGCTTGCCACCCCTTCCTTCACTGCCAACTGCCCACTCCTCCTCGACTCCAGACTTGAAGGTGAACGTGGCTGGAGAAAGACAAGAGGATGCTAATGTGTCACCAGGAGGAATCAGTGCTGCTGAACGAGCCCACACTTCCCTGGTAGGTTCACTTTGTCTTCTACACCATTCCAAGCCTTATTCTTACACTTCCAGTATCCTCCTTCTCTCTGTCAACTCATAAACTTGATTTCTAGTTCAAGGAAAAATCGTAAACAGTAGAGGAAACCTGTGGGAGCTCTGTCACTTTATTTACCAGCTTACTCATGTTGGGCACATATGTTCTACCTTCCCCGGGATTACTGGGCCAACTCTCCATGCTCCTCTGTGGGGCTGGCCTCTCTTGGGTGCTCCATTTCCTCTTCTTCCGCCTATGAGAGCTTCATCAGCAATTCTTCCCTCTCCCTCAGGCAGTCATCTATGGATCACTCTCATCCACATATGCACATGCTGTAATTTCTCCTTCCTGGGGCTTTGCCTGTGCTGTTCCCTTTACCTGCCATGCTATTCCAGGAAATAGTTGCAAAACTTGCCTCTTTGTTTCCTTTGGATCTTTGCACAAGTATCCATACTGTGTAAAAGGGCAAAAATTACGGGGTTATGCTCTCCTTTCCTTTTGGAAGCAAAAGAGAAAAATGTGAAAACAAAGATTAAAAAAAGTGTTTTAGAGTGCAAAAATTTCACCCTCCCTATCCCATTTTCATTTTGCTTCATAGTGTTTATCACCACTTGACATGTATAGACTATTCATTTGATCCTCCAGCACTGGGGTTTTTCTTTTCTTTTTTTTTTTTTTAATTGCTATATCTGGCACCTAGGATAGTATCTGGCACACAACAGGCCCTAATGAATGTTTGTAGAAAAAATGATTCCGAGACTTCCTTTCCCTGACATCCCTGCTGGTTTGTAGCAGTGCTGTGATTTTTCCTTACAAAGAGGGATAGCTATTCAGAAGGGTATTACCACCCACCACTTTCACTCAGAAGTTCCTAGTGCAGAGCTTCTCAAGCTTGGATGTGCATTTGAATTGCCTGGGGGTCTTGTGAAAATGCAGCTTCTGAGGCAGCAGGTCTGGGGGTCCTGAGACTCTGCATTTCTAACCAGCGACCCGGTCATCTAAATGCAGCACATCGAGTGGGCCGGCTGCTTTGCTCAGCTTAAGCACTGTTAGCTATTTTTTTTCTTTTTTAAGGACTAGAGTGAGGATACATATTTACATAGTAGACTTACGTACTGACGGTGGAAACATGACCCTGAGTGCAAGCGGCTCTGTGGCCCGTGTGTCTGTAGCTGTAGGTTACTAAGTTTGGGCGGAGAGTTTCATCCATCATTTTCTTTTTAAAGATTTTATTTATTTATTTGAGAGAGAGAATGAGAGAGAGAGAACATGAGAGGGGGGAGGGTCAGAGGGAGAAGCAGACTCCCTGATGGGCAGGGAGCCCGATGTGGGACTCGATCCTGGGACTCCAGAATCATGACCTGAGCCAAAGGCAGCTGCCCAACAACTGAGCCACCCAGGCACCCTTCGTTTTATATGCCACAGGAGGAAATGTTGGTAGTCTGTTGAATGAGGACTGCCCATTGTTCTGGGCAAATGTAGTTTAGTTTAGTTTAGTTTTGATGTGTGTGTGTACATGTGCAAGAATAGTAGTATTGATGCTAATAAGTTTCCTAGCAATCGCCTGATGCAGTTCGCCAGGTTTTGGCATGAAATCAATACGAAGACAAGTCCTGCCTTTCTGCTCAGAGGATTATTGCATCACTCGGCTTCTGTCTAGAGAGCAATGGTGAGTGCTTCCTATGATCATCACCAGGACCAATCAGTTTTAAAATCATAGAGACTCCCCACGCGGTGTGCACAGTTTGTGTGTGTGGCAGAAGGACCCAGCTGGAGAAGGGCAAGCAGAGACTGAAAACCAGCCGGCACCCCTTTGCCAAGCCAGGTGTTCTGGCTGGAGTTGCATTGCCTTTTTCACCTCGAGAGGGTGCCTTTTTGCAAACTGAATAACAGTACCTCATGCTTGATGACTCTACGGGGAGTGCTGAGCATGGCACTTGAGTTTTAGGGAAGTGGAGATACAGAGCGCCAGAGCACTCCTCTCGGTTCTTATCAGCATCTAACATTTATTGAGGTCTTACGATGCACGAGGCACTGAACCCATTGCTTTTCATACATTATCTCCTTTGTTCCCTACTGCAGCAATCCCCAAAGTTAAGTAATATTATTATTTATGTCATCCTTGCTTAGAGGGATGTAAAATTGGAGAGGTTGAGTGACTGGCCTAGGGTCACAGAGCTCTGCTGAGTCTAATTTTCAAAACTGTGCCTCATGACCCTCCGGTAAGTATTAAATTAATTAAGTTAAATTCAAGTACAAATTGCATCATGTCAAAATTTTATTTGTCGTTAATTAGTGAGAGAACCAGTACGATGTTAAAGTTTACCCAAAGAGCATTCGAGAATTTAGGTCAATGCAGGTGATTTAACCAAGAAATCTAAGAGAGGTGTGGTAGCCTGGATGATGCCCCTCCACCCTCCAGAGATGTCCACGTCCCGATGCTGGAACTTATGAATATGTAAAAGGGACTTTGCAGATGTAATTAAGTTGTGGATTTTGAGATGGGGAGATTATTCTGGATTATCTGGGTAGTCCGGTACCCTCACAAGTGTCCTCATACAAAGGAGGCAGGAGTATTGGCGTGAGAGACAGAAGAGGGAAATGCAGGCAAGAGCAGTGTGCTTTGCAGAAGGAGGAAGAAGCCACAAGCTACAGAATTTGGGGGACCCTCGAGGCTGGACAAGGCAAGGAAACACATCTTCTTCTAGAGCCCCCAGTAGAACCCAGCTGGCACTTGATTTTAGCCCAGTGAGACTGATTTTGGACTTCTGACTTCTAGAACTAAGATAAATTTATGTTGTTTTAAGCCCTAAGATGTGGTACATTGTTACAGCAGCAGGAAATTAATACGGAAAGATTACTGGATTAGATAGAAAGCTGGTTAATGTCCAACAGGGCCATAAACCATAACCCGTGCAACTAATTCTTCCCCCAGAGTTAAATTATTTGCATCTTTCCTGGACCAAAATTTACAAGTTAACCTCTGTCCCTACAGAGATGAAAATTGCCTGGTCAGTAGAAAGTCAAGTTCAACACTGCACCAAAAGAACACCCAGTACTCTCTCTTGGATATTCCCGAGTTTAGGACACTCTCCCGGATAGCTAGGAAGTGAAGGAGCTGAGATTTGAACTGGGTTCTTCCAAGTGCAGAGTTTGGGCTCTTCACTCTTAAGGGTCAGTCCTTCTCAATGACATTAGTTGGTAGAGTAGCAGGGCAATCTGGGACAAAGAAAATTGGGCATAAGAACTGAGAACATAGCTCAAAGATTGCCAAGGGGAATTTCCCAACTCTTTCATGGTGCTAATCCTGAACAGAGGACTTGCTCCCTTCCTCTCCCATGGTGGAAATTCCTACTCTAGGGACACCTGGCTGGCTCAGTCGGTAGAGCATGTGACTCTTGATCTCAGGGTTGTAAATTCAAGCCCCACATTGGGGGTAAGAGTACTTAAAAATAAAATCTTTAGGGGCACCTGGGTGGCTTGGTTGGTCAAGCGTCTGATCTGACTCTTGGTTACAGCTCAGGTCATGATCTCAGGGTCCTGGGATTGGGCTCCATGCTCAGCACGGAGTCTGCTTGTCCCCCTCCCCTCCCACCGCTCGCATTCTCTCTCTCAAATAAGTAAGTAAATGAAATCTTTAAAAATAAACAAAATCTTAAAAAAAAAGAGAAATTCCTGCTTTACCTCTCTGAGAACTTAGGGTCAAGCTTTTAATAGGTGGTGGTTTAGATAGGTTCCCGGTTGGTGTAACTTGAGAGGTGTGGTGGTGAAGCTGAAATCCCCCCTCTCCACTCCTCCCCACCTTTTTTAGGAGCAAAGGCCCCAGAAAGTCCCTTCTTTAAAAATATGTTACTTGGTTAAGCATCATAACACCTTGCCTAGTAAATGCTTGATGAAAGTTTGAATTGCATGTGGTTTGGGGGGAAAGGAGGGGTGAAGACTTTGGGGTTGGGGAATAGCTAGCAGGAGCAAGTGAGTGGTGCCAAGAACTAGCATGGCCTTCTTAAGAGATGGTGCAGTGAAGGTCCTGACTGAGGTGGGGGACTTTTATAGGGAAGTTGGATCTGTGGTTGGACAGGTAAGGTGTGGGCCAATGTCTTGAATGAGGGCTGGGGAGTGTAAGTTTACCTTATAAGGCAATTTTTCTTGACAGTGACTGTTAGAATAAACTGGGGAGAATTAAGAAATACTAATGCACCGACCCTATATTAGTTTCCTAGGGTTGCCACAAAGTACCACAGACTAAGCAAACACAAATTTATTTATTATGGTTTTGGAGGCTAGAAGTTCAAGATCAAATTGTCAATAGGGTTGGTTCCTTCTGGGACCTCTCCTTGGTTTGTAGTTAGCCATCTTTCCTTGTGTCTTCACATGCTCTTCTCTTTGTAACTGTGTCCAAATTTCCTCTTCTTATAAGGACACCAGTCAGATTGGATTAGGGTCCATCCTAAAGACCTCATTTTAACTTAATTACCTCTTTAAAGATCCATCTCCAAATATAGTCACATTCTGAGACACTGAGGGTTAGGACTTCAACATAGGAATATTGGGGGGACCCAGTTCAGCTTATAACAGACCCCATCCCCAGAGGCTGATTCAGGCAAACAGGAATGGGGCTGAGGCTTTGACATGGAAAGCTCCATTTTACTTAATGCTCAGGAATGAGAACCATTGCTGTGGGGTCTACACTGCAGGTAGTTGGGAATGAAAGCTGGGGATGAAATGGGCAGATCTGTCCGCCCGTGCAAGCCGTGTACCAGGCTCACCAGGAGGGCTTTGGGAAAATCATTCAAAGATGCTGAGCATTAGTGGTTTCATCTGTAAAGTGAAGACAATAACTTTGCCTGCCTTCAGGCAGGAGGCCTGAATGAGAACCATTGCTGTGGGGTCTACACTGCAGGTAGTTGGGAATGAAAGCTGGGGATGAGGGCTGGGGAGTGTAAGTTTACCGCCCCCCTCCCCCGGTCAGGCTCCCTGCTCAGCAGGGAGTCACCTTGGGGATTCTCTCTCTCCACCCCCCTCTGTCCCTCCTCTCCCTCTGACCTTCCTTCCCCTCACACACTGTCTCTCTCAAGTAAATAAATCTTAAAAAAAAAATATTTATTGAGGGTTCACTACGTGTCACAGGCTCTTCTACATGCTATGGATATAGAGAGAAAGAGAAGAGCTTCCTTCCCCTTGGGCTCTCTGATTGGATGTCTTTGGACCCATCTGTGAGCCAATCACTGTAGCCAGGAGTATGGGATGTGCTGATTGGCTTGGGCTGGGTCACGTGCCCCACTTAGGAAATGCTGCTGTCATTTTGACTGTAGGGACTACGTCGTAGTTCTATTTGTGGTGTGCCCCCAGGGCATCACTCAGGGACTTGCCGGTAATAAGCAAATGAGAAATGACATGAGAGGAGTGGACAACTCAGTAAGCAGAAGAGAGAAAGTGTGTGATAGACAAATGTATAAAAACACTTTAAAAGCGGGCAGGTCTAAACAAATCAAACCATAAAATGATGGCTTTCAGTTGCCAATCAGAAAGCAGATACAGTATCCACTGTAGATTATTTGCTAAAAATATTTGCCCTGTGCGTTTCTTATCAGGATGAGAAAATCCTGCTCATTATTCTGGGGGAGCATTAGAAACAAAAGAAAAACTGTAGTTCCTTTCAGAGTTGTCCTCGGGGCCAACAAACCCAGGGGTCGCTCTGGGTCTCACACTTTGAGGAACACGTGAAAGAAGAAATGAAGACAGGCTCATGGCTGGCAGCTAAAATACGTTGATGTCATTATGTAAATGTCTGCTACCTTCCTCTTTCCTCTTCCCTGTTTCTGCCTGCTATGGGCACCTTGGAAACATTTCTCCCCAGTGCCTGTTGTTCTTGGGCACAGTTTCTCAGTTCCTTTGATAGAGGCTGCCCTCGTGTTTCTTTTATGCATATTTCAATTGGTTAAAAAGTACAAGAAAAAGTCTAGAAGAAAAATTTATACCTCTAAAACTTAGCATGTAAAGAGCCTTTCATTGGTTCTGGATACAAAAAGTTCGGTTTCATCTATCTTGTACAACACGGAGATGCGTCAGCACTTGCAGGAATGTGCGTGATTTCATCCCACCACTTAAGGAAGGACATATGAAAGACACATCAGAAAAGGCAAACTAAATTATTAAGAGGAACCTACATTTGAGCACAAGTGCAAAGGGTATGGATTCAAGTATGGAAAGAGCAAAGCTTTGAAGAAATAAGCAAATACTATGAACTCATGAAAGACATAGAAAATATGTCTGTAAATAAACTTGTTCACCAAATTTCAATAGACTCAAATAAGAGGGGCACCCATGAAGTTTCAAAAGGCTAAAAGAATTCCAAACATTGAGTGTAAGTGTTTTCAAACAAGGGGGATAAACACATGGAATTCAGTGACTGTAGAAGTGGCAATGTTTGAAAAGATAAAGTCCTTTAAGAATGTGGATAAATTCATGGATTACAGACCAAGAGTGGGTCTTCAGAGCCTGGAGGATGCTCCAGATGCAGCCCCACCCACAAAGGACAATCCCATCCACCCGCAACGCTTCTGTCAGAGATGGAGTGTAAGGCAAATGTCCACATGGATCACGAGCAGGCTGAGGACAGCACTCAGCGATGCTTTGAGAATAAACAAGGAGATCTGCTCTATATTTGAGGGTGTGGTTTTTTTGGTTTTGGTTTTTTTTTTTTTTTTTGACATGGATGGTCATCATTGAATTAATACCATGAGTAAATGATTAAGCAAATAAATAAAGGAAAATGATGAATAGAGGGCTTTTTGTAACTTTTAATTTTGAAATAATTATAGACTCCTAGGAGGTTGCAAAAATAGCACAGAGTCACATGTACCCTTCACCCAGCTTCCCCCAATGTGATATCAAGCTGTAGCACAATATCAAAAACCAGGAAATTGACATTGGTATTTTACCGTGAACTAGACTACAGACTTCATTTTGTTCTCATAATTTTTGAAGTGTGTGTGTTTGCATCTGTGTAATTGTATTCATGTATAGATTCATGTAACTTCCATCATAATCAAGATCCAGAACCCTTCCATCACCACGGAAGAACTCTTTCACACTACTCTTGAATTCCCTCTTCCCTACCCTCTCCCTTCCCTGGCAACCATGAACCTATTCTCCACGTCTATGGTTTTGTCATTTCTTATAATGTTACAGAAGTAGAGTCATACTTCAAAAGGCATGCAACCTTGAGAGACTGACTTCTTTCATTAAGCATCATGCCCTTGAGGACCATTCAGGTTGTTGTGTGTGCCAATAATTCATTTTTGTTGCTGACCCGTGTCCCATCATGGGTATACCAGACTTTGCTCCACCACTCACTTATTAAAGGACATTGAAGCTGTTTTCAGTATTTTGCTATTATAAGTAAAGCTGCTGTGAACATTTGTGTACATGTTTTTGTGTGAATATAAGTTTCCATTGCTCTGGGATAAATGCCCAAGGAGTGCAGTTGCTGGGTTCTATGGTAAGTGCATGTTTAGTGTTATAGGAAACTGCCAAACTGTTTCCCATGGTGATTGTACCATTTACACTGCCACTAGCAATGTCTGAGAGACCCAGTTTCTCTGTGTTCTCACAAGCATTCAATATTATCCCTATTTTTTAAAGATTTATTTTTATTTATTTGACAGAGATAGGGGGAGGTAGAGATTGAGTGGGGGGAGAGGCAGAAGGAGAGGTAGAGAGAATCTTAAGCAGACTCTGCACTGAGCTTGGAGCCCCATGTGGGGATCACTCTCACAACTGTGAGATCAGGACCTGAGCTGAAACCAAGAGTCGGACACTGAGCTGACTGTGCCGCCAGGCACCCTTGATATTATCCCTATTTTTTATTTGAGCTATTTGAATAGGTGTGTAGGGATACATCATTGTGGCTTTAATTTGCATTTTCTTAATGGCTACTGCTGTTCACTAACTTTTCTTGTGCTTCCTTGCCATCTGTAACTCCTCTTTTCTGAAATAGTTGTTCATGTCTTTGGGCGATTTTCTAATTGGATTCTTTTTTTTTTTAAAGTAAACTCTACACCCAACGTGGGGCTTGAACTCACAACCCTGAGATTAAGAGCCACATGCTCCACCCACTGAGCCAGCCAGGTGCCCCCTATTTGGATTCTTTATTTGCTTTTGTACTGTTTGTTGAGTTTTGAAAGGTCCTTAGATAGTCTTCATACAAGGCGTTTGTCAGATACATGACTTGCCAGTATTTTCTCCTAGTCTGTATGTAGCTTGCTTGTTCATCCTTTAAACAGGGTCTTTCCCAGCACAAAACAAGTGGAGGTTTTAAATTCTCATTTAGAAAAGCCTGACCCATACTTGAGAGCGCTGGACATGGTCACTCCATTGGTTGCTGCTCATCAGGGCAGATCATGGGTCGAATTCCCATTTGGGTGCACTCAGTCAACTTTAAAATAGCTCACCCCCCAGGGGTTAATGCTATTCAGTGGCCACAGGTCAGTGTTTTTCAGAACATCACAAGAAGATGAGCTGACTAAGAGTGGTCCACCACTGAGAGAACGATTTGAAGGGCATGTCCTCACTGATCCAGGAGGTGAGTCTGGAGCATCATCCCTTCTTAGAAAACTGGAAAGTGCACCATCATCAGGATGGAGTGAAAGCCAGCAGTCCAAATGCCAGGAAGGTTCTTGGGCCATTTCACCACTGCATCAAGTAACAAACAGACTTGAATTCATCGGGTGAATTTAGCCAAAAAAGGGGGCCAAGACACACATGGAATTCAAAACCAGAAATAATCTCAAGTTGAGTCATCCAACGCATTTGTCTACATTGATTGCATTCACCAGATAAAAGTCAAATCCACTGTATGAGGCAAATGCAGCCTCGGCTCAGGTTAAGGGTTGCTGCCATGGGGACTACAAGATTTTCTGACACACTGCAGGCATGAAAGGAATGGATTACATCTCCATCTTATGTAAATTTCCACTGGGGGGGAAAAAGATTGAAAGGAAAATAATCATGCTTTAGTCATTTTCATTTAGGGTAATAAGATCCTTTAATTCCTTCCTGGGAAATGAGACAACAGCTGTCCTGTCATAAATGGTAAGACACTTTCCTTGACATTTTGCAGGAAACCAATCATCAGCCGAAATTTTGACCTAATGGTGGCACCAAGTTATGTTTTTAAGAGAAAGATAGATTTTCTTTAAATATATGACCTAAGCCAGTTGGCCCCAGAATGAAGAATTAAGTACAAATTATACCAACCACGATGTCTGAGGTAGACACAGAAATCTTATCCTTCCTGCTTCTCTCATCCAGGCTGAGTGGGTCCGAAGGAGGGTGAGCGATCAGGTAAAGACTATTTTGCAGTGTTGGTAAGTGAATGTTGGATGTTTGCTTCTGCTACATTCATTGTCTTTCCATTTTGGCTGCAGCACCCAACTTTGATGTGACGGTGCACCTCACCCAGCCCTTAGCCCGTGTGGTCTCCTGAACGAACTACCGCATCACCCTTGCACAGCTCTTTGATATATCATTATGACCATTTGCCAATGGGATGACTTCTCAGGCAGGGTAACTTGCTCAAGGTGTCAAAGATGATAAGCAGGAGCACCAGGATTGAAACCCAGTTGGTCTTACTCTGGAGTCCATATACTCAAGTCTTTCCCCTCTCTGCCTCCATCAGACTGGATGTCCATCTTTAATCTCCACCTGTAGCCCGGAATAATAGCTACTCTTGGTTGTTTTTCTCAGGGACACAGAAATGTGGAGTGTTTTTTAGGTGAGTCATCTGGAGAAGTTTATCTTATTTTGAGAATTCGACTGGCAGCTGAGGATGGGGAAATTTTGTTTTTCCCTGTTCCCCTCTGGGTTCTACGAGGAAGAGAAAATGTTTGTGAGGGGATAATATAGAAATGACTGTATTCTCTCTTTGCTCAGGTAATGGGTAAGCTGCTGCCAGCTGTGAAGTTTAGGGAAGCAACCTCTTAGCTGCCAGAGATGGGATGTGGTGTCTGGGAGCACCTGCCTGTGGGCCCAGAAGGAACTAGGAGTCAAGTGCATAGCTCAGATTCCCCAGGAGAGCCCAACACATGTATCAGAGGCATCTAACACCCACGACAGCAGGGATTTTGTCAATTTTGTTTGCTGCTGGATCACTGGTACCTTAGACTGTGCCTGGCCAGGTCGTGGCTTCATGAACATTTGTTGAATGAATAAATGAATGAAAGAAAGAATGAATGTGTCAGATGCTGGCAGGACTTCCTATGTCTTCAGTCTCCATGAAGGTGAAGGACATCATAAATAGGGAGATATAGACACCCTTCAGGAATTTTTAACTGCCATACCATCTGAGTTGATACTTTCAATATTTATTTCCTTTGTAATTCAATCTCTCTTTTAAACAAAGTAACTCCCTTTTCTTTCCTTTTCTTCAGACTTCCCTCCCACCTGCTAACTCAAGTCCTTTAGAGCCTAAAATATCTTACCTGGATCCTGCATCTTTCTTTGTAACCTCTCTGTTTCTACTTCTTTCAGCCAATTTCTTAGATCATCTACAATTTTGTTTCTACGTTCTTTCCTCAGCCCTTGCCAGATACCTCCTTCTCTAGCCCCACAACCTTACCAAAGTCTTGCCATCAATCACCAATGCCTATTTTACCAATCCAACGAACACATCACAAATCTTTATTTTAATGTAATATATTTTAGTTGTATTTGAAAGAGCTGATCATCCAATGTTAAAATTTTCTTTCCTTAGTGTTTGTGACGTCAATTGTATCCTGATTCTACTCCTAATTCTCTGACCACTCTTCCTCTGTAGATTTCTCTTTCTTTGTTCACTTTTACATGGGAATCCATCCTCAGCCACTCTTTATCTTGCTCCACACATTCTCCTTATGGGAACCCTGTGTTTTAGCTCATGAATAATTACATGATCCAGCCAGGCCAATCAAAGTCTTCCCTGGGAATTTTGTTAGAATTATGGAGAAGGAGAGTTCTTTTTGGAGACAGTTGGCTTTAAGTATTACATTAGTCTGGAGCTGTGAGAGACTGTCTTGTCTAGGAGCAGAGAGCCTGCCTGAGAATAAAGTCAGAATGTGGAAAAGCAGAATAGAGAGACATGTTGTTATCATGGTACCCCTGGATTTAGCCATATCTGAGACAAATTAATCTTGACTCTAAAGTTGTGTGAACTGGTAATTTCATGTCTGTGTGGATTCCCTGTATATATACCTATTAAATTTGATTTTCTCCTGTGTGTGTGTGTGTGTGTGTGTGTGTGTGTGTGTGTGTGTGTTTAATTAAGTAAGCTCTATGCCCAACGTGGGGCTTGAACTCACAACCCCAAGATCAAGAGTCACATGCTCTACTGACTGAGTCAGCCAGGCACCCCTGATTTTTCTCCTGTTAATCTGTCTCATGCCAATTTGATTCTAAGTCCTATGGCTAGGGGCCATCCTGGAAGCCTAAGCCACAAAATTGGTGGGCACAGGTCAAGTACTTAAAAGCTGTTAGAGTGCTCGCCACCTTAAGAAGACTCCCCTGATAGGGAAGGTTGGTCACAGAATGGGTTATATTGACACTAGGTCACCTGCCAACCTCAAGAAAACTTCTGTGTGGGCATCTGGCTGGTTCATTTGGAGTTGATCATGAGATCAACTCATGATCTTGGGGTCATGAGTTTGAGCCCCACGTTGTGGAGTAGATTGTATTTAAAGTTAAAAAAATTAAAAAAATTTAAACACCCCAAAATATCATGTAAAAAAGAAAACTTCGGTGCATCAGGTATACTGTAAGACACCACACAGTCTCCAACCCCCTGGCACATCCCTCTTAGGCATTAGTGTGGTTCCAAGAACCTAAGGCTCAGCGAAGACTGTTGATGTGCATATATTTTCCCTTCATCTCCTTCTATGTCTTAGAGCTTGGCTTTGTGACCAATGAGAATATTCTCTTTGGTTTTCACCGTTGGAGGATGCACTTACCGGGGTGCACTTTGGTGGCCAAACAGATTAGGGAACTGACTCTGACTGTCCCCCCCACCTCTCTTTCCGTCTAGCTGTGCCAGCTCTCATGAGAGGTTCCAGCTCATAGGAACCTTTGTTGTCTAAACCTTTGTTGCTTGTTAGTGCTGGAAAGTCCTATTCCAGTATTGTCTACCCGTGTCACAGACTGGCAGGTCTGTAACTAAAGGCATCTCGCAATTTTTTGGGAGACTGGACATCCCGTTTTCACCACACCATTCTTTCCACCTGTGCAGTGGAGGTCTTTGCTTTCTTAGACTAATTTTGGGAGTAAACTTCTGGATCATGGGTTGTATCAACTATGCCTTCTTTGGATGCATCTTGCATCTTTGGCTAAGCTATTAAGGCTTATTGGTTTGAGTTGCTATTAGATTCTACTTGTCAATGGCCAGACGATAGATCCTTTCAATTGACTATATTTAAAAGAAAATATTCTTTATAGAGAGCTCTCAATTTTCTTAGTAGTATAATGGCTAGCCTCAGGGACTCCCTTAACAAGATAAAATTGCAGAAATTAGGCTTAAGACTCAGAAACAAATGTCTACTTCCAATGTAAATTTCTCTTAAAATTCTGTCTCATCTACCTATAGGGCCTCATTTGCCCTATAAGATTTACAGGAAATACTCAGCCCTAATCTCTAGGTTCAAAGTATATGGGTTGCTCATGTAAACGATGAAAGCCAGGAAATAAATTTAACAAAAACACCTGAGACTGGCAATGAAGCTTGTCTTGCTCCTACCTTCCAGGAATAGAGAATCAGGCTCTGCCAGCTTCAGGCATTCATATGCAATGTCCTTTGCATGTGTATCCTAGACAGCCTCCCCCCCCTTCCCCATCATTGCAAAAGAATTTGTGTCTCCTGGATAGCGGCAAAATCTTTTAAATATTTTATTTATTTATTTGAGAGAGACAGAGAGCGCGAGCATGGGGAGGAGCAGAGGGGGAGGGAGAGGGACAAGCAGACTCTGCACTGAGCCTGGAGCCTGATACAGGGCTCAATCCCAGGACCCTGAGATCATCACCTGAGCCAAAACCCAGAGTCTGACAACCCACTGAGCCACCCAGGCTCCCCTAGTTTCAAAATCTTTTAAAGTACAAGCCCTTTTACTTCCACTTTGACAAGATCCTACAAAATTCAGAGAGAAATTTAAAAAGTTAATGACTTATTTGCTACCTTCCCTTCAGAGGAAAAGGGGACCAAAATTTCTCCTAGTGCCTCCTAAAAATGATCTGCAGAAAAAACCAGTATTCAGGGACTAACAGAATTAGAAGGCTTTTATTGAAATGCTTTATACAGACAAAAATCTTTTGATTCCAATTTTAGTTAAAAATCTCCCTAATACAAAGAAGTAAATTTAGTTAAAAAGGTAGGCCAGTCACTTAATATTCAGGCTGTAATCTAGTTCTTTGGGGAATTAAAAACAACTCATTGTCTTACCAATTTCCATGAAACCAGAAATGGAACTCCAGTAAGAAGTCAAGGCCCACCTATCTACCAATCCCCAACCTCACCTATTCCTCTTAAATTTTTGTGGGTATTGTAAAAGATCAAGACTGGGAACAAAATTGTCCCATATTTAGGAGAAAGGAATGTGAATGTTAAATCACAATTACTCTGAAACTGTGAAAAGAAAAAACAACCCAAAAAACTGTTTTGCGCTCTTTCTGTACCATGAAATATAAATCTTATGTCTTTACAATGTAAACACAGCCGACAATTGCCTGAGACTGAAGAAATAAACGGGAAAAAGAGTTAAATACAAACTGATAGAATGGCTTTTGTGCCCAGACTCTAGCACCTCTTAGACAGAAATGTTCCAAATCTTCACCTTGGACAAAATGTAGGTGCTTTCTCTCTGCTTTGGTGAAGTAAATTTTCTGCCCCCATCTTTTCGAGGACCTAAAAGCAATTCTTTGAAATAGAAAGAATTAGAAACTTTAGGGAAATGTTTTTCATTAAAAAAAAAAAAAGAGAGAGAGAAAGGGAGATAATTTGTAAATGGGGCTTTTAATATCTTTCTCACAAATATTAGTAAGAAGAACAAAAGCTAGAAGATTGTTTACATCCTGTCTGTATGTGTCTATATGTTACACTTTTCTACCTCCAGATGGTATTGCTGAAATTCATTTGTATAAGAGCTCTATTTAGTTGGTTTGAAGGCAAACACTTGTAAGAATTGGGCGTTCCAAAACTCAGAAACTAACCCAAGTGTTTTTTCAAGTTCATGTGAATCTGGGATACTATTCAGTACTAAAGCTAATTTAAGGCTGTTGGTTTAATTAAAATAAAATTGTCTTTAGAGTTCTGTATTAAATGCAAGACTTCTATTTTACCTATGCTTAATGAGGTCACGTGGGTTCTTGTCTCTGTTGCAAATTTGTCCAAAAAAATTAGAATAATGGTTGACTTTGTCTAATGCCTCATGAAATTCTGTGAATAATCTAAACATAATTGTTATGAACAAGTAAATTAAATAGATGTAAATAAGATTAAAAGGTTTATATTCATGGGTAAACTTTTGAGTGTTTTCCATAATGTTTGGTAACCTGAAATTTTGGAGTTTTGCTAAGTTAGATGATGAACTGAATTTGAATATCTAGATTATTTCCAAATAAGATAAAATAACAAAATATTAAGTACTAAACATAGGTTTGTCTACTATGGTCTTATTGCAGAGAAACTAAATATGAATACAGTTCTATTAATAAACTTGGTTTGTGCTTTATTTAAAAACTGTACTATGAGGCTTCCCCTTTCTCCACATCCTCGCCAACACCTGTCATTTCCTGACTTGTTAATTTTAGCCATTCTGACTGGTGTGAGGTGGTATCTCATTGAGGTTTTGATTTGGATTTCCCTGATGCCGAGCGATGTTGAGCACTTTTTCATGTGTCTGTTGGCCATTTGTAGGTCTTCTTTGGAAAAATGTCTGTTCATGTCTTCTGCCCATTTCTTGATTGGATCGTTTGTTCTTTGGGTGTTGAGTTTGATAAGTTCTTTATAGATTTTGGATACTAGCCCTTTATCTGATATGTCATTTGCAAATATCTTCTCCCATTCTATCGGTTGTCTTTTGGTTTTGTTGACTGTTTCCTTTGCTGGGCAAAAGCTTTTTATCTTGATGAAGTCCCAATAGTTCATTTTTGCCTTTGCTTCCCTTGCCTTTGGTGATGTTTCTAGGAAGAAGTTGCTGTGGCTGAGGTCGAAGAGGTTGCTGCCTATGTTCTCTAGGATTTTGATGGACTCCTGTCTCATGTTTAGGTCTTTCAACCATTTTGAGTCTATTTTTGTGTGTGGTGTAAGGAAATGGTCCAGTTTCATTCTTCTGCATGTGGCTGTCCAATTTTCCCAACACCATTTGTTGAAGAGACTGTCTCTTTTCCATTGGACATTCTTTCCTGCTTTGTCGAAGATTAGTTGACCAGAGAGTTGAGGGTCCATTTCTGGGCTCTCTATTTTGTTCCATTGATCTATGTGTCTATTTTTGTGCTACTACCATACTGTCTTGATGATGACAGCTTTGTAATAGAGCTGGAAGTCCGGAATTGTGATGCCACCGGCTATGCTTTTCTTTTTCAACATTCCTCTGGCTATTCGGAGTCTTTTCTGGTTCCATACAAATTTTAGGATTATTTGTTCCATTTCTTTGGAAAAAGTGGATGGTATTTTGGTAGGGATTGCATTAAATGTGTAGATTGCTCTAGGTAGCATTGACATCTTCACAATATTTATTCTTCCAATCCATGAGCATGGCACGTTTTTCCACTTCTTTGTGTCTTCCTCAATTTCTTTCATGAGTATTCTATAGTTTTCTGAGTATGGATTCTTTGCCTCTTTGGTTAGATTTATTCCTAGTAATCTTATGGTTTTGGGTGCAATTGTAAGTGGGATCGACTCCTTAATTTCTCTTTCTTCTGTCTTGTTGTTGGTATATAGAAATGCAACTGATTTCTGTATCTTGATTTTGGATCCTGCAAATTTACTGAACTTGTTTATCAGTTCTAGGGTTTTTGATAGAGTCTTTCGTGTTTTCTATATATAGTCTCATGTCATCTGCAAATAGTGAAAGTTTTACTTCTTCTTTGCCAATTTGGATGCCTTTTACTTCTTTTTGTTGTCTGATTGCTGTGGCAAGGACTTCCAGTACTATACTGAGCAGTGGTTAAAGTGGATATCCCTGCTTATTCTTGACCATAGAAGTAAAGCTCTCAGTTTTTCCCCATTTAGAATGATGTTAGCTGTGGGTTTTTCATATATGGCCTTGATGATGTTGAGGTATGTTCCCTCTGGACCTACTTTGTTGATAGTTTTTATCATGAATGGATGTTGTACTTTGTCAAATGATTTTTCTGCATCGATCAAAATGATCATATGGTTCTTATCCTTTCTTTTATTAATGCGGTGTATCATGTTGATTGATTTGTGAATATTGGAACCACCCTTGAGACCCAGGAATAAATTCCACTTGATTGTAGTGAATGATTTTTTTTTTTAATGTACTGTTGGATTCGGTTTGCTAGTATTTTATTGACAACTTTTGCATCTATGTTCATCAGGTTTATTGACCTGTAGTTCTCTTTTTTTATGATGCCTTTATCTGGTTTTGGTATCAGGGTAATGCTGGCCTCATAAAATGAATTTGGAAGTTTTCCTTCCTTCTCTATAAAACAAAATCTTTTGACTGCAATCTAACTGAGATGTACCAGAGAGCTCCTGGAACATCTCAAAGATTTTATGAACAATTAAACTTATTTGGTACACTAAATTAAATAGGAAGCATTGTCAAATAATGATACTAAACCTTGTTAAGATTATATTTGTGTACATATACAATTAAAACAAATGTTCTAAAAAATGTATAAAATTCCTAGGAATCTGATATCCTGATTTGTTATTATCTTGAGTGTTGTCTACCACAGAAACAGCCAAATTTCCTTGCCAATTGCATCCTAATGAACTCTAATCAAATATTTAACCATGTCCATTTTTAAGTCTTGTCCTTTGCATTAGGGTTTACACCGATACTATTACAAATGTGTTTCTTCTTCAGTGAGACTCATAGAAAAAAAACCTCTTGAGTGAAGTTTTCTGATAACCTTAAGATCATAAAACTGAAGTTGGTAAGAATTTCCAAAACTAATGGGAAAACTGGATTCAGGCAAAACAACAATTAATAACATGGACTGAATAAACTCAAGAGGAGAATAGTAATTTTTATGACTTTTTGTTTAAAACATTGCTGGCTTTTTAAAATGTCTTCTTCCAGATCTAAGTAAATCTTTTCTCTTGAGCTAACTGACCTATAGTGATTTGATAAATTATATCATTATAAGCAGAATTGAAATATTTATCCTTTCTTTCTACTTGAACCTTCTAGAATTAAAAAACTCAGTGTGTGTGTGTGTGTATATATATATGTATATATATATATTTAGTATTTTTATATTTTTATGGCAATATATTTATTTAATAAGTTCAATAAGAATCTGTTCTCCTTATAACAGGGCACCATTGGAAACACTGGTTATATGATCAAGGCTTTGACTGGAATGTTCTATTTGAGACATGTATAGACTCAGATATGACCAGACAGATTTAAGGAACTAAGCTTGACTTTACGGAGATGTTGGCCTGACACCTTGCTTACAGTTTCTAGCAACCTTACCAGGTAAGTAAAGAAGGTCACTTCCTAGCAGATGCAGGAATCTCAGGATATGTTGGGGAGCTAGAGAAGAGAGGAATTCACCCAAATCTATAGGTTGCAGGTAAAGTCTGGCAAGTATTTGGTGCAAGTTTTGGTTGGGCTTCTGGCCTTGAGAGGCTATTAAAGGTTCAATCTAGGGGTGCCTGGGTGGCTCAGTCAGTTAAGAGACTGACTCTTGATTTTAGTTCAGATAATCTGAGTCCGGGGATTAAGTTCCACATCTGGCTCTGCACTCAGCAGGGAGTCTGCTTCAGGATTCTCTCTCTCTCTCTCTCTCTCTCTCTCGTGCACTCTCCCTCTCTCTCTGTCTCTAAAATAAATAAATAAATCTTAGGAAAAAAGAAGTTCAATCTAAAAATTCTTTATGAAAAGTTGTAGCAAAATAGATTTAAAGGAATTTATATGGCCAGGGGCACCTGGGTGGCTCAGCTGGTTTAACGTCCAACTCTTGATTTTGGCTCAGGCCATGATCTTAGGGTCTTGAGATTGAGCCCCTCGTTGGGCTCTGCACTCAGTGTCAGTCTGCTTGAGACTCTCTCTGTCTGCCTCTCTCCCAGCTCACTTGTTTGCACACTCTCTCTCTCAAATCCATCAATCAATAAAACCTTTTTTAAAAAATATTTTTTATTTATTTATTTTAGAGAGGGAGAGAGCACAGGGGTAAGGACAGAGGCAGAGGGAGAGAGTGATAATCTCAAGCAGACTCTGTACCCGGCATGGAGCCCTGTGTGGGGCTCAATCTCACGACCCTAAGATCATGACCTAAGCTGAAATCAAGAGTAGGATGCTCAACTGACTTAGCCACCCAGGCGCCCCAGTAAACAAAATCTTAAAAAAAAAAGTAAAGGATCCTATATGGTCAATCACTATTCTTGCTGTGCTTATGTAAATATTTAGGCCAAGCTATTAAAAACTAGACTTATTTTGCAAACACATGTAAATTTGGCTATCTTTGGTACAAATGAGGGTGATTATAGAAGGAAAAAAATGTTTTGATAACATACCGAGTAAATACTAGATCCGAATACTGTTTATTATAAGCTAGACCGGATCCTGATTTCTTCTAGTGCCTGATGACCACTCTCCAAACTAACATGTCTTATTTTTCTCCCACCTCTGAGTTGGATTCATTTGAGAACGAAAACTGCCCTTTGCCCTGCAAACTGAATAGGAACGACTTGCTGTAAACTTCAGAGAAATCACCACACCAGCTCATGTGTAGACAGTCTCATGCCTGCTGTTGTGTGGGATCTTCAATGATCTTGAGACATTTGACCCACAAACCAGGAAAATCTATTGACTGTCATGTCTGTTCTTGTTGTATCTGAAGATGCTTTGGGCTTGACATCTAGAAATCTTCTCCACTGGCTCTTGTCAGGACTCTAAAGCTGATTTATATTATGACCTAATCATTAGCAGTTTTTTTTTCCTTTTGTTTCCATAGAAATGCCTCCTGTTTAATCCCTGATTTCTTGAACCATAGGCTTACCTTTGAAAACACATCTGTATCATCACCTGAAATGAGTTTAACTGAACTGACCTATGGTCAGGACTAAGCCTGGCTCAATGAGGTGGAACAACTTACCAGCTCAACTTTTAATATGGAGAACTTCTAGGGACATTCCAGACAGGGGCCTAGTTCTGTAGGGGCCCAGGGCAGGTTGCCCCCAAATGTGCCGCTTTGGCCTGATTATTTGGGGTTAAAAGTAATAAAAACCCAGCAGAATCAAGAGAGGTGCTCTGCCTCCTCCATAACTGCCTAAATTTACACTGGAAAGGAGAGCCTGCAACAGGAGGACAAATATTAAAGTAACCCACCCCCCCTCCTTTATCGAAGGAACTCATCTGCATGATAGAACAATCTTGTTTTTCCAAACATCTCCTTTTACCTTCTTGCTAATGAGTTTTCTCCTTTTGTGTCCTCAGGCCTCTACCTTTTTCCTTAGCTCTTGCAAGCTTCATATTGCCTCATTGTCTTTGGAATTCCTTGGCGGTGTGGATTCTCTTTCTGTACACCTATTAAATTTGATTTTCTTTTTATTTATTTTTTTATTTATTTTAATTAATTAATTAACTTTTTTTTTGTTAGGTGGCACCTTTTTTTTGTTAGGTGCTGGGGGCACCTGGCTGGCTCAGTGGATAGAGTGGAGGACTCTTGATCTTGGGTGTCATGAGTTCAAACCCCACATTGGACAAAGAGCTTACTTTAAAAAAAAAAAGTTGTGTGAATGAATATATCCTTTTTAAAAATTTACACTGGTTTGGGTTGTCTTTTTGACACTTGCAACCAAGAGTCCTGAAAAATAAACCTTCTACTGTCTTCTTATCTCCAGTCTGGTTCTTGTAACTTCAACTTCCCCATTGAGTTCAGAGGGGTTAATACAAGATGTAGAAATGACAGTACCATTTCTCAGTGTAAGATCCTTTGATGGCTCCCCAGAGCCTGCCTACTCAGGGGAGGCAAGCTCAAAAGTCTTAAGGGAACAGGGAGGTAATGTAAATGAAGGAAGGAGGCCAGGTGGAAGACAATAGAAAAGGGTTCAGTGGGAGAGAAGTGTCTTGCCTCCAGCCATTACATTCAGAATGCAAACACTGTGTGCTTGCCAAACAGAACACATCTGGAGGTTAGGTTTGGCCTCTTGGCTCTGGAACCTGCAATTTCTAGCCTATACTGCAGGTTCAAGCTCCTGCACACAGCCTAGGAGGCCTTTAGCACAGGCCTCTGCCACGTGCTAAGGCTCATCTCTCGTTGCTAGATGCTCTAGTATTACTAAATTGGTGCAGACATCTTGCTCTTTCCCCATTCCGTGCTTTTGCTTATGTCGTTCCTTTCCCTGGAACCTCACCCACCCATCCTTTTTACCATCATCTTCATTTTCATCTCACGAAATCCCCTTTATTCTTTAATATTCACCTGAGATGTTATCAGCTCCAGGGATTCTCCTCTTGGTGGGACTGATGTGCTTCCTCCATGCTCTCATAGTTGGCCTTACACCTCCTTGTCATTGTGCCTGTCAGACCCTGTTGATTCCTCACTCACAACGGTTCCTTCTGTTTACTTGCTGGCAGAATCTGCCTCTCCCTACAAAGGCTGAGAAAACCTGACATTTTCTTCCCTAGCCTGCCTTGCTGCAAAGGTCTAGGATGTGATCCATTCCTGCTCAAAGGGATTGGATAGGAAATCCACTAAGGGATTCTTGGGAAGATTTTCCTCCATGACAACAGAGGAGTAATGGAGAGAACACCCTGCCTTTCCATTTGTGCTGTTGAATGTAGTTCTGTGAGAAGTGATGTTTGGAGCTGCAGCAACCATCTTGCAAATATGAGGGGAAAGCCAAGAGAATCAGAGAGAGAGTGAAGCAAATCCCTTCCATCCCAGATCTGCTGAACCACATTAGGAGCTTTCTCCCTCACCCTTTTTGATATGTGAGATACAGTAATAATCCCCTGTTGCCTATGTCACATTTTGGGCAATATTCTGTTACTTTCAGGTGAGTACGTTGCCTTTGTGCCTCCTCTATTCGGTAAGTTATTTGTGGGGACAGATGATCTTATACTCCCCTCTGTATCCCTGATGTCTAGCACAGGGTCAGAACTCAATATTCATTGAAGTAGTATTTATTTTTTCTTGAATAACTTTTCCACTAAGAGCTACAGTAAACAGTGTGTGCCAGGCAGTGTCTGGTCTATTTAGGAGATAGGCCTTCAGTGTTGGGGAGTAAGAAATATGTCAGTGAATCTTATATGGGTAACCCCCTGGGGATTTATAGGAAGGATCTGATATAAATGTTATGTCATCTCAGTGACTAGTGCTATTCACATTGTTGATTCAGACCATATGAAAGCTTACTACAAAGCCCCAGCATGTGTGTCAGATGAAAGAGTGGTGCATTGATTGGAGAAGGAAAGGAGTAGTGGGTGCTTACAGCCCCCTCCTGCATGCTATGCCTTTTCATCTCCTGCTGTGGTCCCTGAGGCCCCTTTCTGACCCCATCCCTGGGTCAATGGGACAAAAATGATAGCTGCTTTCATAAACTCAAATCCATCAAACACTGTGGACTTCTCTTGGTCCTTAGTGGCTGCCTAAACTCTGTTATTAAAATTTGGAGGTTGCCCTTATCTTCTTGGAGGTTTGTGAGATTCCATTTTTATTGAAGTGTCCAGAGCATTATACCAGCTTTAGCTAAAAATGGTGCAGCGAATCAAAAAAGGCACAGTTACTTTGGAGAATCCATTTGGCAGCCCCAGTCCCCTAAGTACATACATTTAATTTTATGGTTTGTTACACAAATCGGTTGAACTTGTCATATCAGAGAAAGCCCATGTGTTTTGGAAAGCCCTGTAAATTAAGAGCAGACATTTATATGGGGCTTGTGCTATTTTGTTTTTAGTAATAAGGGAGGAAAATTACTTTAGGTTTCAGTATTGACTCACAGAGAAGCCATTCCCCTTGTCACATGTTCACACCCATGCTACCTTAAGCCTAATCTCCTCAGATCTTGCTGACTGAAATTTAGATAATAGAGTTAGACTCTCATGTGATCTGGAGTCTCCGAGTTTGGAGCCTCTGTAGCGAGGAAAGTGACTTCTACAACAGTGCTGTTATGGTGGCGGGTTTGTGTGTGGGGTGGGGTGGAGAGTTCTATAGTGGTAACATTATGCCTAAGTCTTAATGATCATACACAGGAAAAGCCCAGTGTCTGAGTATATGTGGGGTGTGTGTCTTCTAAGTAGAGGAGGTTAGATTACATTCTCATTTTTTCATGGCCATGCTTCCCTTTAGTTTCAGAAAAGTAAATACAAGTCTCTCAGCCTGGATGAATTGCAACTCATGGCCAACAAACTGCTCCATGTCCTCAAACTCTTGGCTGAGTTCCCCTCACTTGTATGGCTTCCCTGAATCCTATGTCTTCTCCAAGGAAACGACATTCTTGGAGGCCCCTCAATTTCATTCTGTTCTCCCATACCACTGGTAACCCATGATAGAAACAAACTTTTTGTTTTTTCTTTGATCAACAACACAACTTTGAGATCTTTACACTGTTCCTTTCATGTTATACCTCCTTTGTGGCCCATGCTATCCATTTATCCATCCATCCACTTATCCACCCACCCACCCACAGACCCATCCACCTACCCATATACCCATTCTCTCCCCAAGTACCCATCTACCCAACTTCCATTCATCCATTCATCCAACTATCCACCCATCCATCCATCCATCCATCCATCCAACAAATATTTGTTTTTGTTTTAAAGATTTTATTTATTTATTTGTCAGAGAGAGCACAAGCAGGGGAGCAGCAGGCAGAGGGAGAAGCAGGTTCCCTGCTGAGCAAGGAGCCTGATCCTGGACTCCATCCCAGGACCCTGGGATCATGACCTGAGCCAAAGGCAGTTGCTTACCTGACTGAGCCACCCAGGCGTCCCCCAACAAATATTTGTTGAGCATATCCTATCTTCCAGGAATTTTCTAGGAGCTGAGGATACTGTGGTGAACAAGCCAGGCATGTCTCTATTGTCATAAAGTTTACATTTTATCTGGGGGACAACAATAAACAAACACTAAATGTAGTGTCAGATGGTGAAAGTGCTGTGAAGAAAAATGTGGCAGCCATGAGAGTGGGCCTCTTTGATATCATACTGCAGGGCGTGTAAGTGACCGAGAAGAGCCTCAGCCACTGTATTCTGAAATCCATCGGTGTTTGACTGACACCATGCTTCTCAGGGGCTGCTCCTCACCAATAACTGAGCATGGCAGAGACACTAACAGATGCAGGACTCGGTGAAGGGACCCTTGAGCTTGGGATACTCTCTGATGGTCTTGCTCAAATTTTCTTAGCAATGTACTGTGGTCTAGGACTTCTTGCCCTCTCTGCCTCCTGCCTCCCCTCAGCCCACCCACTCTCCTTCCTTCAGGCACAGCCCTTCACTGTAGCCTGCCAACCCTCCCCAGCCCATCACACGTCCCTTCCTTTACTTTCTCGTATGTTCCCTCTGATAAAAGTTTGCATTTTTTCTCCCAACTTGGCATCTCTTTCTCGGAGGACCTGGGCTAATGCAAGACTGATGTAGCCTGAAAGAAGAGGCTGTGACTTGGGGTTGGAGTTACTTTGGATAAGTGGCAGGAAAAACCTCTGAGGAGAGGTGACATTTATTTAGGAATTTGACCGGGGGGGCACTATGATTCATGCAAACAGCTGGGGGAAGCACACTTGGGCAGAAGGAAGAAGAGCACACGTTGAGGCTTAAAGACCACAGTTTTTGAGGGGAGGGTCCCTAAAACTGCTAGGTGGGGAGGGAGAGCAAACAGGTCTCTGGGTTCCCTTCAAATTCCCTCCCATTTCTAGTGGCTCTAACTGTATCTGCTTTGCATGTTTGGCTTCCCCTAAGATTTCAGATGAACAAAGACTTCCAGGTTTAAAATATAAATACTCTGAAAATACCTGCTCTGGGTGAACTCTGTGATCTCTGCCCTTTTTTATACCTCTATCTATCAGTCCATTGTCCATGGAGAGACTAGGTAGGAGAAAAAAATTACCTCTATTTGGAAGGCTAATTGTTCCACGGAGATACTGGATTAGTACAGGGCAGGTGTGCATAAGGGGAGTTAGAGTCAGTGATTAAAGGGCTGGATGCATGGAGGCTGGTGCACAGAGTAGGGAGGCCCTGCAGTTGGGCAGCTGCCAGAGGAGACCAGCCATGTATCAAGTAGGCAGAGGCGGGCAAAGGACCACCATGTGCGCTAGCCTGTGGAGGGTGTGGGATGTAAAGGGTTGTCCTCCATGTGAGATGGAGATGGTTTAGAGAAGCTGTGGAGGGTAACAGCTGTACTCAAGGACTTTGGTTTCATATGTAAAATATTAATATTGCCCAGGAGAAAGGTGACAGACTTTACCTGTTGCCAGAGGGGTTAGTAACTGAATTTATAAAAATCTCCTGGCACTACCTTAGTGGTAAAGCTTTACTTTCCCCCCACTGAGTTTTCAGTTGAAAGAGAGACCAATAGGAGCAATGCCAAGACTGAGCTGCATAGGAGAGGATTTCTTTCTTTCTTTCTTTTTTTATCAGTCCTTTGCGACTGTGTAGAGAAGCCAGAACCACCGATAGGAAAGTGAGTGTATATATTGGGCTGAGATGAAATGTGTTCACCCAGTGAAGATGCAGCAATCTTTGAAGGGTGCTTTTGAATTAATTTTATTTATTAATAAGAGGCTCAACTACAGTAGCTAAAACATACAAGAGTGTATTGTCTCATATAAAAGAATTTTGGAGGTAAGTACTGGGGGCTGCTAGGATAGCTCCCTGAATTGTCAGACACCCATATACCTTCTATCTTTCTGCTCTGCCACATGTACCTTCCATCCTTATGGTCCAAGGTCACTGCTGAAGCTCCTGCCATTATGTCTGAATTCTAGGCAGCAGGAAGGAGGACTGGAAAAAGGCTTGCCTTTTTCCTGTTAAGCAGCCATTCAGGATGTCAGATACAACATTTCTGCTTATGTATCACAGGCTAGAACTTAGTTTCATAGGCACACCTCAGGGCCAGGGAGGTTGAGAAATGAATGATAATGTTCTCAGTTTAAAATCTGGGTTTTGGTTCATAAAAGGAGAAGGGGAAAATGGCTTTTGGGAGGCATTTTGCTGTCTGAGTAAATTAATGAGAAGTATACATACCTGAAATGGGATATAGCATTCATTCATTCACTCATTCATTCATTCTTTCATTCATTCACTGAATCATTTGTTTGCTTTCTCTCTCGTTACTTGAACAAATATTGAGTACTTAGGTGCTAGGGACCTGAGAATGAACAGGGCACTGTTATTGCCTGCAGAGTGCTCCCTAAGTGTGCAGAAATAAGGGCAATGACATGTGAGAAAGGCCCTGACAGATGAGTCTATGTCCAGTGATAGCCAAAGCAAAAACATTTAGTTCTGGTTGGGCAGGGTGCTTAGCAGAAAAGGAGACGTGTGGACTGGGACTTGGAGAATGAGGAATTCTCCAAGTGCAGATGGAGAAAAAGCACTCTGGGTGGGCGGGCTGGGAAGATTGGCAGCATCTGCAAAGTTCTGTTGGTGTGAAATAGTATGACAGACCCTTTTGGGAACTGCATGCATAGCCAGAGAGAGCTAAAGGGATGGACAATGAAGCCCTTTTGTGTTCTGCTGAAGACTTTTGAAAAATGCTTTTCCACTATAGTCTGATGTCAAAAAAGAATTGAAGGCAGTCTAAGACATTTGCACTTTATTTTGTAGGTAACAGGGAGCCACCAGCGGGTTTTGGCCAGTGGAATGTGGGCTGAAGTATGTGTGCCAGTTCTGAGACTCAGGAGACACCATTGTTTCTGCTCGCCCTTCTGGGACCTTCCACCATGGGAAGAACATGCCCCAGTTCTTGGGGTTCCTTCAGCTTGGGCTCCAGTTCAAGTCCAGAAGACTTGAACTTGATCCACAGGTTGACAAAGAACTAACCCAGCCACCTCTCAAAGCTGTGAGAAATAAGCAAATGCTTGTTTTGTTTGCCTCACAGATTGGTGATTGTTAGGCAGGAGCAACAGCAGTAGAAGCTTGCTAATTATACCTGGTAATTAGATTCCTCTCTGTTGTGTCACACTATGCGTGCTAGACTGGGAGGGGGGTGAGTAAGGCCACGCCTATCTCCTTGGTAGACCAGATGGCTTCAGAGCTCATGTGAGGGAGATGCCACACAAAAGTGCTATTCCCCAAACCAGGGATGTGAGGTTCATCTGGATGGAAGAGCTGGTACCCAGGTGAATGCCAGGGTTGGTTTAGCTCAGGACTTCTCAACCACAGTGATGCTGACATTTTGTTGGGGGTCCTGTCCTGTACATAGAGGTTTAGAAGCCTCTCTGGTGTTTACCCACTAGATGCTGGTGACACTCCTCTCCCCAGTTTGCAACAACCAGAAATGTCTCCAGCCATTGCCAAAAATCACTTCTTGTTGAGAACCACTAATTTAGCTGATCTGGATCCAGTTTTTCATTAAGGTAAGAACAGAAAATGTTAAGTAATGACATTATTTATTGAGCACTTACTGAATTTGAGGCTTCTTGTTAAGTACTTTTAGTAATTGATCTAATTTGGAAAGTGTATTCGTTTGTATTAGTATTGCCATTACGAAGTACCACAGACTGGGTGACTTAAATAACAGAAATTTATTGTCTCATTGTTCTGCAACCTGAAAGTGTGAGATCATGGTGTCAGCAGGGTTGGTTTCTTCTGAAACCTCTCTCCTTGGCTTAGAGATGGCTGTCTCCTCCGATGGTCTTTCCTCTGTGTGTTGTCTGCACCCTAAGCTCCTCTTTAAGGACTCGGGTCATATTGGATTACCCTAATGACCTGATTTTAACTTAATTACCTCTTTAAAAACCAATTCTCTAAATACAGTCACATTTTGAGATGCTGGCAGTCAGGAGCTCAACATATGAATTTGGGGGGAACACAGTTCAGCCATAATGGAAAGTCTACAACAGAGGAGACACAGAGGTGGGGTAACACTTGCTTAAGTAACACATTTACTATGTAGGAGAGCCAAGTCCAATTCTAGAATCTGTGCTTTTGATCATACTCCATACCACCTCCCCAAGAAATTAATCCTGTGAAAGAATCAGGAAGGGAGACACTATACAAATGTATGCAATGGATTCTGTGTGTGTGTGTGTGTCTGTGTGTGTGTGTGTCTGTGTCTGTGTGTGTTACAGTAGGGAAAAAAAAAAGAATAGGCTTGTTCAGAAGTGATGCTCACTCCCCATACATACCTGTGCGTGAGAGGAACTTCCTCCAATAGTCACATTGTTTTCCCGGTCACGTGAGAGGACCTATGCAGATTGTAGGAAGTACTCAGCCTCTGCCGGCCTGGTCTGGACCACTCAATCTTACTCAGTGACAATGCATTTTCGGACCCTGTGCTCTTTGACGATTGAGATAAAAAGCCTTAAACATTTCTACCTGCTAGTCTAACAATTCCATTCCTTGGAATTTATCTTTAGGAATGAAGCAAATATGTGTACGAAGACTTATGCATAAGATATTTGATTTTCACGTGATTTGCAAGAGCAAACATTGGATAGATATTGGATAAATAAATTACAGCATGTCCATATGGTGGAATGTTTAACTCATAGATGAATATTTTCTTCCAAGGGAAAAACCTTCAGGATATATTATTCTCTGAAGGAAAAATATTTGGATACCATATAGAGTATGATCCGAATTTTTGCAATTGTATAGAAATATGTCATCATCCCACTGAACAAGGAGGTACTTGTAGGATCTAGCAGAAATGCGTTGTATTCTTGGCTTCCTGCTGTCCTACCAAACCTATCCTGCAGTTTTTATCCTGTGTCCCGATGAAACTGGAGCAAGTCCCAGGGCTTTTGTCACTCTTATCTAAGAAAAAGTCATCACTCTCACAAAAACCCAGTCTCTGCTAATTAATAGGTCCACTCCAATGTCAGGGCTTAAACTCTCCAATCTTTACTGAAAATGAACATTTCTCCCCTTTCCTTCCTCAGCTGTGTCAGATTGGCCCCTGTAGTGAGAAGGGGTGTGGGGCTGTTGTGTCTCTTTCTCTTCATTAGGTGCTTCGATTCTCCCCCCACACCCTCTTCAGGGCTTCCTCTGGTTCCTCCAGAATTGGGAAGAGGGAGAGGCAAAGAAAGAGGCAGAAAAAGACTCACCAGACTGGGGTTATTCTAGCCACCGGGGTTTTCTCGTGCCTTTCTTCCTGGATCCTTGGCAGCCGGTCCCTTCCTGTTCCCGGTGGGCACCTGAGGTCTGCTTGACAGGGAGATTGTGTCTCTTCTGGTTGTTCCTGCACGACTTCTCCCTCCCCTGCTGCCCCATCATCTGGCCAGTTCTGGCTCACGGAAACCTTCACACATGCTTTGCCTTGACAGCTTGGGGGAAATGAGCCACCTTCAACACAACCTCTCCTCACTCCACCCCCAGTGCCACTAGTCGGCCACAGTCACTGGCCCTTTGGGTTCCTCAGTGTGATCGGACTACTGATCACAGCGGATCAGTCTACTAATTTCCACATGTTTCAGGGAACAAACATCAAGCCTTCTAAGAGGTCTCACTGAAGCCCCTTTGCCTTGGATGGAACCCCCACAGGGAGGGTGGGAGTCTAGATACCGACGGCTCTCTTTCCAAATCCTTACCTAACACCAACTCCTATCTCTGCCTTTCTGACTTCTTTAAGTTTCCAGAGGTGGGTAGATTGAGCTTTTTTTTTTTTTAAGTAAACTCTATCCTGAACATGGGGCTCAAACTCAAAACCCCAAGATCAAGAGTCACAGGCTCTACAAAGTGAGCCAGCCAGGTGCCCCTAGATTGGGCTTTTAAAACCTGAATAAGTCAGATTGTCTTACCCTAATTCCTGGTGGTCTTACTCCTCACTTTGAAATGGGAAGCAGTCAGCTCTTGTCTTGGAGTATCAGCTGATGCGGAAATAGAAAGAACCTGTTTACCACTGTCTGTTTTGCACAAACAGAATAAAGAGGCAGACGGTAGGCACGTCAGTCTTGCAGAGGCACGTTGGGGAGAGAGAAAGATGGGGGGTGGGTCTGGACAGAATGATCTTCAGGGTCCCTTCCAATCCAGAGAGTGTATGGCAAGCAGGCAGGGAATACGAGAAAGTATCGATTCTATTCCCTGACTGTGATGTTGGAGGAGACAAGACACTCATGTAGCATGACAGCGGTAGACCATCGAAAATGTTCTTGGTGGTAATAGATGTGATAACATTAAGTGTGAATAATCAAGTGCTGAGTGTGTAGGCCCAGCTTTATGTCTCAGAGAATGGCAGTGAGTCAGCTCACTGCTGCAGAGGGTGTGAGAGGAGGTAGATGGAAACTGAACTTGGCCGTCCGCAAGGGGAGACATGCCTCACTTGAGCCTCCATGGCCTCTCCTCTCAGGCTTTGTCCATACTTGTTCTTCTAAATGCCACCCTGCCGGGAAGTCCTTCCCCATCCCTGAAGGTAAACAGGTCATCTCTCATCAGCATTGCATTTTATTTACACTCCTGTTTGTCCTAACACATGGCGGGTTACACACGCACGTGGCTGTTATTATGTCCCAAGGCACTGAGTTCGCTGTTGGCTGAGTCAGCATAAGGGTTGGGGTTCTGGGTTTTGACTACAGGGCTCTCTGCTGCCCGTCCTCCCAGGTGTCTCTAGAAGCCTGGAAAGCACTCTGCTGGTTATTCCAACCCTGCTGGCATTTGCGATCCGGGATGTGTGCCCAAATCCATCTTGTGTGTTTCCAACTCAGAGCCTCCTGGAAAGGAGGTGCTCCCCGGAGACAAGGAAGGCAGCTGCAGAAAGCGGTCGTCCCAGCACTGGTCCTGCTCAGAGGGCTGGCCCCCGGGCCCTGCCACCTTCCCTTCTGTGTCTCTTCATTGAGCAGCTGGCCTGCATTTCAAGCAGACCTGGGCTTGGTGCTGGCCACAGAGATGGACTCCTGAGGTAGCTCTACGGGAGCCAGGTACAGGCCTGGCCTCACCCTGATTGAAGCCCCACTTCTCTGCCAACACTGTGTACAGAAACTGGCCGTTGTGTTGAATTACCCCATTTTGCAGTCAAGGCTGCTCAAGCCCTCTTGTTGGACAGGATGGAAACCAAGCCCCGGGGAGGGAGAGGGGTAATGACTGCCGTGTTCATGCATCTGGCTTAGCAGGGAGGTGTGGCCACTGCACAGGCTAGCTGGACAGACATCTGAATCTGCTCCAACTTTTCCCAACTGCTACCTCCTCTGGGGAGAGTTCCCTGCTCCTCAGGCTGAGTTAGACGCTCCTGCCTGTCCCTGTGCCACTGCGCGCAGCCCTCAACTGCGGGAGCCCTCCACCAAGCCCTGTCTCTGGAAGGCCAGGACTACGCTTGTATCATCATCCCCTTGTGGGGGCTGCACTGGCCTCAGAACTGGCTTTTCTTTTTAAAGATTTTATTTATTTATTTGACAGAGACAGACACAGCGAGAGAGGGAACACAGCAGGGGGAGTGGGAGAGGGAGAAGCAGGCTTCCCGCAGAGCAGGGAGCCCGATGCGGGCTCAATCCCAGGACCCTGGGACCATGACCTGAGCCAAAGGCAGCCGCTTCACGACTGAGCCACCCAGCCGCCCCCAGAACTGGCTTTTCTATAGGAAGTCAGACCAGACCCAGTTCTACCTGCGGACCATCCTTCTCTCCCCCTTTCATCACAGTGAAGCCTCAAAAAGCTGAGCAGTTTCTTCTGAAAACACCACCATCTTAACACCAGGAGGGCAGCCCTGCCAGGGGGCGACCAGGAATTTCTGGCCAGTGTCCCAGTGCAAAGGAAAACTGGAAGAGAGTCTAGAACTGTGCTGACCGATAGAAAAATAATGTGAAAAAAGGACAAAGAAACGATAAAATTTAATAATATATTTTATTGAACCCAAGATATCCAAAATATCATTTTTCACATGTAATCAATACAAACCATTATGAATGAGATAGTTGGCATTCTTTCTTTTTTTGTGCTAAGCACTCAAAATTTGATACGTATTTTATACTCACAGTACATCTCAATCTGGACACTCAGTTTTCATCAAAAATACTTGATGTGTATTTCAATTTTATAAAATTTGCAGTTAAAAAACCAGACTCACCCACCCACATAGTTCCAAACATACTTAGAGTTTTCCAATAACTGAATTAAGTATCTGTTTTTAAATTTAGCTTAGTTTAAATAAAATAAAAATTCAGTCCCTCAGTCACGCTAATCACTTCTCAAGTGTACTTTTCAAGTCCCATGCAAGCTCTAGAAGGTGGGCTGGGAGGTAAGGGAAGAACTGATTGAATCAGGGAAGAAAGCCCAATGGCTCTTGAGGATGGTGGCAGCTTCAAGTCATCATCTTGGCTTCTACAAATGTACACGGCACTCATTTTCCCTAAGACTTTAGGGGCTGAAGGCAGAAGGCACTCCTGGTGGGAGGCTCAGCTAACTTCCACGACAGTCTTCGGTGGGATTTCACTTCTTTGCGTTTTCAGCAACATCAGGAAGCTTGGACGGTGGTGTATGGCTCGGGGCACTTGGAGGACTGAAACTCTGGGGAGAGACTCCTAGGTCCTCTGACCATAGAGGAGAGCTGGGGGCTGAGGAGGCCTCTGGAGCCGACGGAGGGAACAGCTGCTCCCCCTACCGGGAGCCAAAGGAACAACAGGCCTGCCAGGCGGCAGGGTTCAGGCTGCCTTTTGTAGACTTGCCCTTCAGGTGCTGGAGGTATTGACCTGGTCCGCCGGAGCAAGGTGGGCAGGGGACAAAGAAAGACTGGATCTTTTTTGGGTTATCAAGTCTCGGAATACAGAGGCCTTGGCTTTGGAAGCATAGAAATGCTAGTGCAGAAATGAATCTTAGAATGCAAGGATAAGAGGGGCATCTGGCTGGCTCAGTTGATAGAGCGTACAACTCTTGATCTCAGGGTCCTGAGTTCAAGCCCCAGGTAGGATTTAGAGCTTACTTAAAAAGAAAAATAGAAAAGAACAGGAGGGTAAGATTGTTTAATAAAATTCTGTGATTTCCAAACTCAAAACAAAAAATTTTTCTCTAGGCTTAGTTAGCCAACAATTACTTGTTCAGAACCCTCAATCATCGTATTCAGAAAGACCTCACATGTGAAATATACATTTAAAAAATGACATAACAATCCCTTCAGTGGTTTCTTCCAAAGTATTTATAAACTGAAAGCAGTAATGTACATAGTAAAAAATTCAAGCTGTACCATAGGTTCTACAATGGAAAGTAAAAGTTTTTTTCTTCCTTTGAATGTCGTTTTAAAATGCTCAAAGCACCTGGCATTTAGTAGCTGTTCTGTAAATGTTAGTGTGCTACTGATGAAGGTTGAAAGTGGACAAGAAAACTAAAACCGTATTATTATTGTTTTTTAAAAAGATTTTATTTATTTTTGAGAGAGAGAGAGAGAGAACGTGGGCATGAGCTGGGTGGAGAGGCAGAGGGAGAAGCAGGCTCCCCACTGAGCAAGGAGCCTGATGTGGAACTTGAGTCTAGGACCCCGGGATCGGGACCTGAGCCAAAGGCAGATGCTTAGTCGACTGAGCCACCCAGGCATTCCGAAAACAGTATTTTTAAACCACAAACCAAGTGGGCAATATGTGAGGGATGGGGTCAGTGGGCCGTCAGGTGTGGCCTCCACATTCAACAGTGCTGCTCTTTTTGAATTTGATAGCTTTGAATGTTATTTAATCCAGACACTCGACCAGACATTGGGAGAAGGGGCTCTGACTGGGTTATTCTGGGAGCCACTGTAAGTAGAGAACTCGGGGTAGTGGGGTAGACAGTGACATTGTTATTGGGGGCCTCTGGACAGCGATTGGGGTACAAGGGCTGGTGTCAGGTGTGACAGACATGGCCCTGGGACAGTCAGCTATGAGCTGGGTTCTGTCCTTGGCAGATGGCTTGAGTGACTTTGGGCCAATTCAGTGGATATCCAGGCTAGTGGATGGGCATTAAAAGGGATGAAAAAAGTCTTCATTCGCAAGGAATCTGTATCTGGGGGAGGACAGATGGGTAAATGGCTAACCAAAAACGTAGTGCAGAGCATGTCTAGTTGATGGCATATTTCCTTGGGGTCCAAAGGAGGGGTCAGCAAAGAACAGCCTGCAGGCCAAATCCAGCACACAGCCCGTTTTTGTAAATGAAATTGTGTTGGCCCCACTGCAGGCTGGTTTGTGTGTTGTCTGAGGCTGCTTTCGCCCCCTACTGGCAGAGTTGAGTACTTGCAGAGCGAATGGCCCTTAACCAACTGAGCCACCCAGGCGCCCCTAGCGAATGGCCCTTAAAGCCTAAAATACTATCTAGCCCTTTAGAGAAAGTTTTCAGGCCCCTGGTCTAAAGGAAGGAACAGGAATTTTCAATAGAGAAGTGTGTTGGAGCAGCTTCTGGGAATAAAGAGCCGAAGAAAGGGAATTCTGGACACAGGCCTAGTGGCCTGATTCCAGGACAGTAGAGTCGGCCAGGCTCTGTGGGCCCTTCAAGCCTCTCCTCCCTTCTGAGCAGAAAGGAATTCAATTAATTTTTCTACACCTTGTAGAAGAGAGAGAGAGGATGAGTGAGCCCAAGTTTATAAATGCTTTGAGAGTAACATGAAAAAAGCATCCATTAATCAAAAGACATTATTTCTATTTTATTGTTAAGGGGATGCTGATTTTCTTTTTTTCTTTGCAGCCCTGGCTGCCAGTTTCCTCCTTCCTGTTGTTCTGCCTCGGAAAAACAAACCACACCAAACCAAAAACTAGGCATTACCACCACAGACCACACATGTGTTTACTTCAGGAAATGTATTTTCATTCTTTTTCCAGACCCAAATAGGTGTAAATAGGTTTAGATAGACTCCACAAGGTCGAGACTTCAAAAGGTTTAGAGGGTGTGAAAGAGATGCCTCCCTTCTATTTTTAGGCTCCCTGTTCCTCACTTTGGAGGCAGAGAATGGCACCAGTCTCTTGCACTATATATCCTTCTTGAGATTTATTTTAGGCAGGAAGAAATATTTACACACACATGTATTTTTTTCATCCTTTCAACACAAATGATTATCTCCTCTACATACCATTTTGCAATTGGCTTTTCCCCCTAGTAATGCCTTCTGGCAAGTGTTTCACATTGATACACACAGAACTGCCCCATTCTCTTCTTGGTGGTGTAGTGTTCCATCCCATAGAGGTACCATATTGTATTTAAATGTTTTAGAGGTAAATAGGTCTGTTGCTGTCCCCTCTTTGTTATCAGCAGTGCACTGGCTAGCACTGCTGGGCTCAGGGGACGGGGTCAATAACAGTGTCTAGGTAGAAGTTCATCGTACTGATGGCTTTAAAGATGGCCCCTTCTTGGTCCTCCACAGGCCAGGCCAGGGGGAGAGGGGCATTACGTCCCAGCAGTCATGCTCACAGTGTCTTTCTGCCTGCTTTGAACCCTGTCCCTGTGGTTGCCCTGCCTTGGGCTGCTGTGGGAAAAGCACATATTCTAACTGGAAATGGAAGGCAAGATTATTCTGATGTCGTGGGATCAGGTGGTGGCGATGGCATTTGGCAGGCACATTAGTCATGGCCTTTTGTTGAACGTTATAAATACCTACCTCAAACTAGCTTAAGCAAAAAGGAGGATTGTGGACTTATAGAGGCAAACAAGGCGACTGGGGAGTTGTGGCGGACACCCAGTTGCCTGCCTGACGTACATCTCTTGATGTGCCCAACTAGAAACATTCAACTCTTGAGGCTCTCTTGCAGCTAGGGGTGGTCGTGTGACCCTTTTCTGATGTAAGTGGGCATATCCAGGTGGCACGTCTGGGGATCCTCACACTTAGCTGGCATATGTTTTGCATCCTTTTTGCCTGTAATGTGGATATGAGACCTAGAGACGCAGGAATCATCCTGAGAGATGAGGAGGAGAGCCGGGTGATGAGGACAGTGGAGCAAAATGGCAGGAGAGAGCCAGGTCTCTGCTGTCACCACGGAGGCTGCATGCCAGATCTCTCCTGCTAGCCTTTCAATCAGATGCCACCTGAGAAAAATGAACTCCTCTTTGGGTAGGTCCTGGGGTTGGGCTCTTATTACACGCAGTTCAACGCAATTCAACACAGGCCAGCTCTGATTCTGTGCAGCGGGATCCTGGGATTTCAGTGTCAGGTTTCTTGGTCTTTCTCTCTAGTTCGTTCTCCCAGGATCCTTGATGGGGCAGGGGACCTGGCACCAGCAGGTCTGGAAAGCACTCCTGTAGCTTCCAATCCAGGGGAAAGAGGGAGCTACCCCTCTGATCCCAAAAGGGAAGAAAAAAATTCCAGAGAAGAGGGGTGCCTGGGTGGCTCAGTCGTTAAGCGTCTGCCTTCGGCTTGGGTCATGGTCCCGGGGTCCTGGGATCGAGCCCCGCATTGGGCTCCCTGCTCGGCAGGAAGCCTGCTTCTCCCTCTCCCATCTCCCTGCTTGTGTTCCCTCTCTTACTGTGTCTCTCTCTGTCAAATAAATAAATTAAATCTTTAAAAAAATTAAAAAAAAATCCAGAGAAGAAATGTGATTGGTTTGGAGGATACTCATTAAACCAATGACAATGGACAACGGGAGGAGGTCATATGACTGACCAGGTCTGTGCCACCTAAGTTCACCTAAGTTCACCTAGAAAAGAGAATGAGAAGCAGTTTCCATAGGGGGTACTTTTACCAGGAGGGTGGGAAGGTGGGAGGACAGATGGCTCTCTAGCAGGCACTGAAGGTTTAGCCTTGCGGAGAGGAGCGAGAAAGGCATTTCGGGAAGATAGTCCCCTCCCCCAGGAAGCCTTTTCTGATGGCCTGATTTAGCCACTCCCCTCTCCACCCCATTAACTCCCTTGCTTATTCTCAGTGTAGCATCTGTCACTGTGTATCGCTGTCTGTCTCTTGGTGGCTCCTCCGAAGTGGGCACTTCATCTTACTGATCCTGTATGCCTCCCATCACTAGTGTGTACAGCCACTCACTGTGGATGAATGAATGAAGGGACAGCAGGAACAAAGACGCAGAGGGAAGAAGTCACCTCTGGTTTGGTTGGAATCTTGGGTGTGTGATTAAAAAAAAACAAACAGTAAATCCTGGGGTGCCTGGGGGGCTTCGTCGGTTGAGCATCTGACTCTTGGTTTTGGCTCAGGTCGTGATTTCATGGGTCGTGGGATCGAGCCCCTCCTTGGGTTCCGCGCTCAGAGTCTGCTGTAGATTCTCTTTCTCTCCCTCTCCCCCTCCTCCTGCTTGCACACACGCTCTCTCTATATCTAAAATGAGTAAATCTTAAAAAAAAAACCAAAACCAAAAACGAAAAGCCAAACCAGTAAATCCTAAGGTGGATTAGGGCTAGATTGTAAGGCAACCTAAGGGCTAAGGCGTTTGTGTTTGTGTTATGGAAGTAGGGAGCCATTGAAAGCTTCTGAGCCAGGGAGTGGCATGATCAGAGTTGCTGTGTCCTGAATCTAGATCATTTTGACCCCTGGCTGCTGTCTTTATTTTCCATTCTCTGGCTTCTCCGAGATTCTTCTTGGCCTGGCTCTTCATCTGTCTCAGCTGCCTTTGTCCGTGTGACCCACCATTGCTTCTCCCTGCCCCATCTCTTTTACCAGTCAGTTCTGGGCTGATTCTGGTGTTCACTGTGCTGGTGGAGAGGCTGGTTTTCCCTGACTGGTACCAACTGGGTGTCCTTCGAGGCAAGATTCCACCTGAGCAGCTCTTGTCTGCCCTCTCCTGGGCACTAGTGGATACAGCTACCTGCTCTTTGGAACTGGATATCAACCGGTCACAGCCTCCCCATGTGGCTTGTCTTCTATCTGCCCCCAGGTCTCCCTTAATGACTTACAAATCAAAGCAGAAGTTATTGTTGTTGTAGTTTTTTGAGTGACAACCATATGTGTAAGATTGTTTGGTAAGAGCTACGTATAGAAAATACTTCTGAATTCCCACTGTTCTAGTTACCTTTCATTGTGGGCTCCAAGGGCTATCATAAATGGTAGAATATTAATTTTTGCTAATTTACATGACTATTCTATTTATTTGTCTGAACGGAGGTCACTTGTTCATTTCACCATTGAAGAGGTAATACATTTGAACTTTATAAAAATGTAAGCCTTGCATTTTCATATTCCCTTGGAGAATAGTCTTCCCAATAAATCACACCCTAGTGCTTTCATCCAACTACAGAAATCCATGAACATATTTTTATTGTTCACAATAGAATCGAGGCAATGTCCTAATTAATGATTTTTATAAGAGGTAATTTCTGTTTACAGGGAATCTGGGCCTGTAACATGAATCAGAAACCATCTCTGGGGTTTTTTGATCTCATAACATGATGGATACACATCCCAGCAGAACACCTGATCGGATTCTTGGCCTCACTGTGGGTGATGGAATTATTTTTTTTTTTCTGAATATGTGGATTTTCTTAGGCCAAGGTTAAAGCTTTGCCTTCCCACTTTGGTTAGTGGACTCATTCAAATGCCTTCGCTCTAGATCTCACAATTTCTGCATGGTCCCAAGACCACATCTTGCTCTCCTGGGTCCACATTTTGAATTCCTCCTTTCCCTAGCCATTCAAGTACAGCCCTTCCCTCAAGACCTACTTTTAATATCTTTCCCCTGAGATTCCTTCCCTGCATCTTAATCTCTTCTAAACAATACACATCTATAGTTTCTTGTATATATTTAACAAAAGTCATGCATTATCTTGTGACAGCTTTTTACTCTTTAATGAATCATTATTTATAAATTTGTACTGCCATTTAAATTTACAGAAGTTTATGTCCTGTGTTTTTCCTTGAATAATAAAATCTTTAGTGCCAGAAACTCTATCTTACACTAGGTTGTTTGCCCCACAGAATGTTGACTATCTATTGCTACATATTCAATAGTTGAGCAGCAAGTGCTGTTGATTGATGGGTTGTTGTATCATTTGCCTATCCTAACTCTAATTAGTATACTTTCCTGAGAACTATTTACAACAGACAGATTGGCCCAGGCCATCATTAACACTTCCCTGAAATATTTTCATGCATTTAGATGCTTTGCAAAATGTATTGCCCAAATGGTGCTATGTGTCTGTGTGTGCACATAATAAAGGGAAGCCAAATTAAAACCATCCTTTTAATTCACTGTTGATGCATGATCATTTTAAAATGTAGCTTTCATTTTCATCAAAGTTATGCACTTGCATAATTTTAGGAGTTGTCTTAGTCTGCTTGGGCTACCATAACAAAATACCATAGACTGGGTGGTTTAAACAACAGACATTTATTTCTCACAGTTGTGCAGGCTGAGAAGTTCAAGATCGTGGTGCCAGCAGATTTGATTCCTGATGATGGCTCCTTTCTGGCTTCCCTTCTCTCTGTGTCCTCACATGGCAAAAAGAGAGAGAGAGAGAGAGAGATTGAGATCTGGGCTTTCTTCCTCTTTTTATGAGGATACTGATCCCATCATGGGGACCCCCACGCTCATGGCCTCATCTAAACCATTGCTTCCCAAAGCCTCCACCTCCAAATACTATCCCACTGGGGATTAGGGATTCAACACATTAATGTGGGGGGACACAGAGAGTGAGTCCATAACAGGGGTCAAATAATTTCACAAGGCACTCTAAAATACAGCAGCTTGTCCTTGCTCCACCATTCCCCCATTTTCTAGAATCAACATGTTAAACAATTTTAGATGCTTATTTTGATGTTATCTCCTTATCTCTATAATATGATTACACTACTCCTTTGTTTTTCTTCTTTCAGCTTCAGGCGTTATCTACTAGCTTCCCACTGTGTCAGCTCTCTTTAACCACCCCCACCCTGCTCTATCATGTGCAATTCCTGACCTCCCACCTTCCCATTATCTCAGTATTGTTATTTCATAATTTTGCTTAGGTTAAAATTTAGTGTGTATATTATCCTGTCTGTATAAACACTATTCACAGCTGGACATGATTATTTTTGTTTTCTGGTATGACCATTAGGTTTTTCTGGAGTTCGCAGTTATATTGTTTTTCTTCCTCCTTTGCTTTGGTTTCTAACACCAATTCATCCCAAACTCTCTCCTCAATTGTTTAAGTCTCCTCTCATACATTCACTCGCCTCAAGTATTCCTACAAGGCTATCTGTTTGGTCTTTTGTGCTCTTCTGAGCTGTTCCAATCTGGACTATTTTCTTTCTAGGCTCAGTGTGCAGCTGTTCTTGGGTCTCCCTTCATCTTCATCCCTGAGATTCCTTTGGCTCTTTCTTGGATTGATGCTCATATCTCCCAGACCCCATATCTTCCTCTCTCTTGGTTTACTTTCTAATTTTGGATGCACTTCTCAATAGCTTCTTGAGAATGGGTGCATGGAAGGTAAATATTTTGAAACCTGTCATGTCTGAAATGTTTGCGTTCCACCCTAACATTGAATTGATAACTTTGTTGGGTATGAAATTCTAGGCTGGAAATGATTTTTCTATAGAACTCTGAAGTCATTGCTCCGTTATCTTTTTGCTTCTAGTGTGGCTACTGAGAAATCCATAGTCATCCTGATTTTTTGAGTGACATTTTTTTTTAACTTTTTTTGGAAACCTTTGATATTGTTCCTTTGTCCCCATTGTTCTGGAAATTCATGATGATAAATTTCAGTATGGACTTGTTTTTATCTCTTGTATTGGGTATTTAACATGCTCTTTCCATCTAGAAACTCATGCTCTCCAGTTTGGGGAAATTTCTTGAATTATATTTTTGCATTTTCCTTTCTTCTATTTTTCACATTCTCTTTGTTTCTGAAATTTTACTTATTCAGATGATGGACTCCTAGACTGATTTTTAAGGTTTCTTTTCTATCATATTTTCCATTTCTTTGACTTTTCACTCTACTTTCTAAGAAATTTTCCTAACTTTATTTTCTGATCCTTCTGTTGAAATTTTCATTCTATTTCATTGAATTTCTAAGAACTCTCTTTTGATCTAAAATTGTCTTATTTTTGATAGAATTGTTTTTATTAATAAATACAATAATGTCTCCTACTTCTCTGAGGATGTGACTGATAATTTCCTTTCAATTTGTTATCTTCCTGCATAGTTTTCTAAAAGTTGCTTTCCCCTCCCCTAATATTTTGACCTCTATTTTTCAAGATAGAGAATTTCCTTGGGGGTCTGGAGATCATTGGTTGATGCTCACATTTTAAAATGGAACACTTAAGAGCTAACTGGAAGCTCTGTGTGTGTGGGTAGAACTTGTTAATTGTGGACTTCATTAGAATGAATTGTAAAGGGTAAGGTGGTTTGGTTGGTTTGATTCTTCAGGAGAATTTTGCTGTCAGCACATCTGTGTTTTTTTTTTTTCCTGGAGTGGATAGATTTTTAGTATATTTAAGGAACAGCAAGAAAGGAAATGTACTAGTCAAGGTTCTACAGAGAAACAAAACCAACAGGATCTATCTATCTATCTATCTATCTATCTATCATCTATCTAATCTATCATCTATCTATCTATCTATCATCTATCTGATCTATCATCTATCTATCATCTATCTATCTATCTATCTATCTATCTATCTATCTATCTATCATCTATCTATCTCCTGTGTGTGTGTGATATATATGTATACATATATACATGTTTATATATTTTTTATAAGGAATCAGTTCATGTGATTTTGGAGGCTGAGAAGTCTCACAATCTTCTCTCTGCAAATTGGAGACTGAGGAGAGACTGTGGTGTAATTTGTTTTGAGTCCAAAGGGCTGAGGCTCAAGAGAGCCAATGGTGTAAACCGCAGTTGAAGAGTAGAAGACCAGTGTTCCAGCTCAATAGGCAGAGAAGGGCAAATTCTCCTTTCTTCTACCTTTTTTGTTCTATCCAGCCTCTCAATCAATTGGATGAGGCCCACTCACACTGGGAAGGACAATCTGATTTACTCAGTCTGTTGACTCAAATGCTAATCCAGGAACACCTTCACAGACACACTCGGAATATGTTAGGCAAATATCCAGGCATCCTGTGATCTCGTCAAGTTGACACATAACATCAGTCATCTCAGCCAGTGTGGGGCTGAAAGGAATGAGCAAGAGGAAGATGGGCAAGGGATGCTGTCAAACAGGTTAGGATTCAGCCACAAAGGGGCTTATAGAAAAAGACAAGAACAATAAACAATTTTGTTCTAAGTTAAATGGGAAGCCTTTGGAGGACTTTGAGTAAGGAAGCGACAAGATCTGATTTACCCTTTCAAAATGGCTTCTGTTTATATGTGGAGAATTTTATTGAGCGGATGGTGAGGAAGGGCAGTGATGTGGAACTAGGGAGTCAAGCTTGTAAGTGTATTAATCAGGATTGGCTGAGTAATGCTACATTAACAATGTTTTATGTTTTGCTGTTGTGCCACATCATCTCCAGTTTCTGGAACCTTGCTGGTCTTATGACTGAGACAGAAGAGATCACAGTGAATCACATGCTAATTGTGAACTCTTCTGCCTGAAAATGATACACATCACTTCCTTTAAATTTCATTGACCAAATCAAGTCAAGTGGCTAAGCCTGGCATCCGTGGAGTGGGGAAGAATAATCCTCCACCAAGAGGAGTGCGAAATGCTTGGAAACTCTGGAACAATCTACCACAGGAGGCTATTGCAATAATCAAGGCAAAAATGAGAACAGTAGCAGTTGAGGTGGTAAAAAGAATTCAGATTTGAGGCAGAGTTGGGAGGAATTGCTGGTTCAGTAAATGTGAAGCATGACATAAAGAAGAGTTAAATATTCCAGGGTTTTGGTCTGAACACAATGGTGAATCGTGGTGTCATTTACTGAGTTGGAGAAGATTAAAAGAGGGGTAACTTTAAGGGGAAAAATGAGGAATTCTATTTTGGACACATTGGGTTTGAGATTCCCAATAAGAGAAATGTTGGGGTTGAAGGTAAAATTTGGGAGTTACCAGCATATAGGCTGCCTTGGAAGCCATGGGACTGGATAATATCACACATAGGAAACCAGAAGGCTGGGATTGAGCTGTGGGGCATGCCAACATGCAAAGGTCGGGAAGAAGAGGAGAGCCCAACAAAAGAGAGGGAAGAGCCAGATTGGGAGGAGAGAAGCAAAGCATATGGGATGGCCCAGAAGCCAAGAGGAAGAAGCATTTCATAAGGAGAAGCATCCACAGTGTCACTGTTACTGAGACACTCAGATAAGAATTAAAATCCATTGTTGGATTTGGCCAGATGCAGGCACTCGTGACCTCGACATGCCATTGGTGACCTAGGGGTGAAAGTCTTATTGGAATGGGTTGAGAAGAACACACTTGTCCTTCTGATTCAAAGTCCAGTTCCTCCCTTGGTTTGCTACATAGAATGGAAGGTTCTCATGAACAGAACGGAGTTGTCGAAAATGTTAGGGAATTAAGTAACTTGTACCTTATTCTTTGAGTCACTTAGCATGGGGAAACAACCCACTAAAAATTTGAATCAAGCATCTGAACATGACTGGTTCACTGCCTTTTCTTCTGTGAGTGTATGGAATAAATGTTTGTAGAAATCTCTCTGTTTCTTTCCATCCAGGCTCCAGGCCAAGCCTTCGTAAATGATGGGGCATATTATAAATTTATTAGCCCCTTTAACCATGGAGACGTAGGATTGAGAAAAATAGAAGCATCTTGTTTACTGTCCAGCATCAAGTACAGGGTATAAAACCCGCTTCCAAGAGCAATACATTGAATTAAATGAGGTAATTTTACTCCTGAACAATACTCCAAGGGGCATTCCAAAGTAATAAACCCGACAGCAAAAACCATGAAACCAAGGGAGAAAAAGGCGGGATATGGACAGGAAAAGGAAATGTGCACCTGTTACCTTGTGCATTTTTGTTCAGCCTGTGGGGCATGCCTGCTGCAAATCATTTCCGGTTGTGCGTGAGATTCACCATGGACACATGGGAGGACCAGATGTCACTTCTGTGCCTTGGCCTCAGGTACTGATATGTCCAAAGAAAGCCAGGTTGGTAAGGCCAGGAAAGCAAGGCCGGGGGCGGGGGGTGTTTTCTATAAACTTGAAATACTTCCAACATTTTTCAAAGTTGGTTGTGATTCTTGCCTTTTCTGATTGTGTACTCCCAGTCAAGGGCACTATTCCAAATATTTAATAACTAGTAAAGAATAGGCCTTGACTAATTGGAACAGACACCAGACCAATCAGAATGGAGGCTGTCTGTACCCAACATTTGAACTGAATACTAGGCTTGTTCTCTACATCTAGTGAGAAGAATAGGGGCCTTGTAGCCAGTAAAAGCTGAGTTCAATATTGGATATTTCTTAGAATGCCTTGTAGCTCCCTATCTTTGAGCAAGATCAAGCTTTGCTGAGCCTCATTTTCCTCAAATGTGGAAATAAAAAGTATTTTCTTGTGTGATTATTTTGAAAATGAAAAGAAATGCATTTCAACTGTCTATTGCTATCTATCCCATCATCCAAAAACCTAGTGGCTTAAAGCAGCAATGACTTATTATTTCTCATGACTGGGGGTTCAAGAATCCAGGCATCTCTTGGCTTGGAGGTCCTTCTGCTCCACGTGGTGTGGGCTGGGAGTTGCTCACTCAGCCGCATCCATCCGGCCCCTGGGTTGGGCTGGAAGGTCCAGGAAGGCCTCACACACATGTCTGGCATGTCACTGCTCCTCCATCTGGCCTATTTCTTCCTACCAGGTTGTCTCCTCATTGAGGGAGCTGAGCTTCTTTAAAGGTGGTAACTGGCTTGTCAGAGCCAGAGAGGAAGCTGCCTGGTATCTTCAAACTGAACATGAGAACTGAAAGGCATCACTTCTGTCATATCCTACAGGAAAAGGCAAGTCATGAGGCTGGGCAAGATACAAGGGGGAGGCAGGTAGACCCAACCTCTTCGTGGGGTGGAACGCTGTGCGTGCACAGAGAGGCAAGGAGTTACTGGTGATCATCACTGGAGGCTCTCAGCCTCAAAATGAATTACATGAAGGGACCTCCTGCAGTGTTTTGAGCTCCCTGCTTGAAATCCCTCATGACTCCCCATGGTTTCAGGCTATTCCCTAACATGACATTCAAGGCCTCCTCTGGCCTGCCCCTTCTGTCTAGCCTCACTTCTCAGAGCTCCATCCCTTACAGTTTCCACACTAGCCGCACAAACATACACTTTTGTGTCTGTATAGGCTGCTCTCTGAATGAACAGGCTTTCCCCCCAGCACTCCTGCCTAATTCTTGACTCTACTTCAAAACTCTGTTCAGTGGTGCCTCCTCTGGGATGCCTTCCCAACTCTGTCTCAGCCTCAGTGTAAGGAAGAAAGATGGGTGCAGAGGGACAGAGAAGAAGGCATGGGAGGGTTTGCTAGAAACTCCAGACAGCCTTTTAGTCTTCTCATAACAGAAGCAACTCTTGTCCAGGCATCTTAGGATGGGCTCTTGGAGACCACAGCCTTTCAGAGAAGCCCAGCCTCCTCATGGCACCTGGCATGGGTGAGAAACAGCTGGGGGAGGTGTCTCCAGAGACGCCTGGTTCTCTGTGACCTGTGAGTGGGGGCCAAGGGAGTAAGAGATTCCCTCATTCCCAGTAGCCCTCAGAAAGTATAATGGGTGGAATTGTGGCCTCCCAAAGATATGTCCAAGTCCTAACCTTTGTACCTGTGAGTGAGACCTTATTTGGAAACAGGGTCTCTGCAGATATAATCAAGTTAAGGATGTAGAGATGAGATCATATCAGATTTAGGGTGAGCCCAATACCCAGTGATTGGTGTTCTTATAAGAGAGAGCAGAGGGAGTTTTGAGACACAGAGACAGAGAAGAAGACCATGTGAGGAGGGAGGGATGGAGGGCTTTGATCACAGGCCCAGGAGGCCATTGCTACCCAAAGCTGGAAGAGGCAAGGAGGGATTCTTCCCTTTGAGTCCAGAGCTTCGGGAGGAACATGGTCCTTCATTTCATTCTTCTGGCCGCCAGAACTACGAAGGTGTAAACTTCTCTTGTTTGAAGCCATCCAGTTTGTGATCATGTGGCAGCTCCAGGAAACTAACACAGCAGGAGAGATGTAGAACCTGAAATAACTGTGGGCCCAGCAGAAGCCTGGATTTGGGACCAGTGATCTGGAGACTTCTCAACTGGAGGCCAAGGGCCATGACCACCGACTTCAGGACATGGTAGCAGTTTAATGCCTCAAAGATGGTAAGGGACCCCTGTGCTCGAGGACACATCCATGCTGGGCTCCGGGGTTCCAGCTTAGCCCAGTGGCACCCGCAGGGAAGACTTGCATGTTCCTCCCTGGTCACCATTGGATGAAAGTTGTTCTCAGTGTCTGCCGGAGGGGAGGGGAAGCCTGCAAGACCCAGCATTGTCCCCCGCCAGGGACTCAGCTTGAAAGATGCTGGTTTCAACTGGAGAAGACTGAGAAGCCTTCAGCTCCTGAGTTCCTGCTCCCTTTTGGAATGGGGTTTATGAAGAAATTTGGATCACATTTTGGGGGCACAATTTAACTTATGTATATATGTAACATATATACATAGAGTGATATAATAATGTGCATATATATTTATATGTATATATCTTACAATCTCAAACCCTTTATGTTTTTAATTTTGTTTTACTTTTTATTAAGTAGGCTCCATGCCCAGTGTGGAACTCAACACAGGGCTTGAACTCACGACCCTGAGATCAAGACCTGAGCTGAGATCAAGAGTCGGATGCTTAAACTGACTGAGCCACCCAGGCGCCCCTCAAAACCTTTTAATATGGTGATAAGCAAAAGGAACTTTGTTTCGGAGCCATGTTGGAGTCTCCCAGCATGTGAAGAAAGCATCCTCAGTTGCCCAAAGGTTACGTGTGGGCTTGGTTCTAGGCTGTGGGATTACTTTCTGGGGCTTGCTAGGGAAAAGGGCGAAAGGAAAGAAGTGGAGAGTTATGTGGCATTTCTGTGCTGGGACTTAGGCAAATTATGTAATTGTCCTTTGCTTTAAAATCTGCTCCACTTTCATCTGATATTTTGCTGAGAGGACAAGTGTGATTCCAAAGCTCAGTTTGCTGGAGTGTGCAAAATGGTAATCAGCTTCATGGCCAGCAGAGTGGCGTGCCTCTCTGAAGAAGTCAGGAGGGTGAGGGGCCCGGCTGGGAGGAGACGGGAGGAGTCTGGCTGACTCAGTGAGCCTCGTCGAATGCACCTCCCTCCTCACTCCTTTCCGCTGTGACCTCTTCCAGGGGGCAAGGGGAGGGCTCTGAACTGTATTCTTTTTTTTTTTTTTTACCAAGAAAGGGAATGGCAAAAGGGTCATTAACCATAGGATTGAGGGGCTGGCTATGAGAGGGCTTGTGGATGCCACGTAGGAGATGCTAATTTGGGGAAATGCGTCCTTATCTCTATAGATGTGCCATTCCAAATCCCCAGTTAGATTTGAAAAAGACCTTGGAGGTTGTCTAATTCCCTTCTCCTCTCCTGCACAATGACGCTGAACCTGGCGCCTAGCAGATGCTTAGCAAATATTTGTTGAATGAGTGAATAAATGAATGAATGAATATAGTTCAAGTGCTCAGTTTACAGGCAAGGGAATTAAGACTCAGAGAAATCAAGAGATTGGTCGAGGTCATGCATCAAGTTAGTGGTAGCTTTAGGCCTCTGAGATCCAGTACTCTGACCACTCAGCTGAGAATTTTCTTTCTGTTCCATCTTGCTGTTAGGACAACTGTAGCCACAAGAAGGACGCTTCAATAATCTTGAAAGTTCTCTGGCTGAATGTTGCTAAGATACAGTCTTGCAAAGAGCCGATTGCTCAGTCCCAAGGGCAAGTGCTATTTATGCTGGGGGAGTTAGAAGAGACCATTTGTTACCTGCCTCCTTAATATTCCTGAAGAGGATAACATTTTCTGTGTGCATATATTAACTGGGAAATATTATCTTTTATGGGCTCTGATATCCTTTTGCTATTTGATTTAAAAATCTTTCCCTTCCTTCCTATCTACCTATAGGAAGGGGAAAAAAAACAGCGGAGGGCAATATTTACAGGATGACATTTCAACCTTGCCACGCATTATGATAATCATGGCTACTTGGCTTTTAATACTTCCACATTGCCTCTGTTTTTCAAGACTCAGTCAACCCCTTTGCTCTTAGGGGGTCTTTTACAGCATCAGTCATGGCCCGTAGAGGGTAACCCTACTACTGAGCTTCCCAGCAATGCTGGTGCCCTGGCCCGTGGGCATCCTTATTGCTTTGGAAAATGAGGTGTCTTCTGGGTCCTCCTATGGGACATCATTGGTTGTGGGTTTTCCAGCCTTAAGTAGTGTATACCGCTGCATAACACCACCATGAACTGAGTAACTTAGAACAACCTACATTTATTATCTCACCATTTCTGAGGGTCAGGAGTCTGGATATGGCCTAACTGGGGCCTTGTTCCAGGTTTTCACGAGGCTGCAGTCGAGCTGTTGGCCAGGCTGCCTTCCTCTCTGGAGCTCGGGGTCCTCTTTGAAGTTTATTTGGTCGTTGGCAGAATTCAGTTCTTTGCCGCTGTAGGACTGGGGTCCTGATTCTCTTGCTGGCTGTCATCTGGGAGCTGCCTTCCATTCCTGGAGGTGGCCTGTAGTTCCTCGCTGCATGGGCCTTGCACAGCACGGCCGCTCCCTTCTGCAAGCCAGCAGGAGGATCTCTCACTTTGAGAGGCTGAGGCAGTATTATCTAAGGTAACAGAATCCCTGGGGTGACTGTCCCATCACCTTTGCCATACACTCTTGGTGACAGGTTCTGCTTGTACTCTGGGGAGGGGATGATACAAGGGTGTGACTCATCGGGTTCACCCAGCAAGCCTCTTCTCTGAGCCTTTTTTTTTTTTTAAAGATGTATTTATTTATTTTAGAGGAAGAGAGAGAGCACGAGAGGGAGGGGCAGAGAGAGAGGGAGACAGATTCTTAAGCAGACTCTGCACTGAGCGCGGAGCCCATCGTGGGGCTCGATTATGACCCAGAGTCGGAACCAAGAGTTGGTTGCTTAACTGACTGTGCCGCCCAGGCGCCCCTTCTCTGAGCCTTTTTCCCTTCCTCTGCTGTCTGCTGTGGTTGTTCTGGCATTTCTACCTCACTACCCCACTTTTCCCAAGTTTACGAGAGCCATCCAAGATGCATCCTTGCACTGTCTCCTACTGTGCCTGCCAGGGTGTTAAACCATTTCCCCATGTCAATAAATTCTTTCTTATCCCACTTTATATACTGTCCCCCTGGGACAAATTCAGTACTCCAGTCCTCTGCATACCTTCTTGGCTCCTGTTGGTGCATTTTGGCTCCTTCCCACATTTCCTTTGGCATGCACGCCCCTTTAGCAGGCTGAATGCTTTCCTGGGATAACCGTGTGGTGACTTGATACCACTTATTGTGCTGGTGGCCGGGAGAGGAGCTGGGCTGAGATCCAGGGAGGGCATGTGTTGTCTTGGGAGGCAAAGGCCTCAGCATTCAGGCTGCCCTGAAGCAAGGATTGGGGAGCCCTGACACGTATGTAACAAGGAGGGCCGGGCTACTTCTTCAGGCCCAGAGGGTTCAGGAGGATCTGATGGTTCAAGGTTTCTGGGAGCACTGACCCAGTTGTCACCACCCAAGTGTCAAGGTCCCATTCCTTCCCAGGCAGAGCTCTAACCTGGACACAGCAGCCTTGCTGCAGGTGGGATTCCAACCTTCTCTGGGGCCCTGCTACCTTATAATTAAGTCCTGGGCCTGACGCTCAGTTTTTTCTGCCCTCTAGTTGCAGAAGATGAGATTCTCTTTACTTGCTGCCAAGAAGGCCCTGTGACCGGCCTTCCTTACATTTTCTTGGTGATGAATGACCTCGGCCTTTCATTGTCTCTCCGTAAAGCATCTGTAGCCCCTAGCAGCGGCCATCTGAGTTCACTGTACTTATAAAGACGACTTCTCTTGCCCTGTGCCTCCTGAATGCTTTATATAATCACCAGCCAGCACATTCCCTTCCAGAGCTTTCCCATCCACAGATGACACTCTTAAAAATTGCAATTCCAACATGCTGGGGCACCCAGTATGCCACTGCTGGTGATGGGGTACTTCTTGTCAGCTAGCTAGCAGGGAATCCAGCTACCCACATTCCATTTTAGAATCGACTTCCTAGGACACCCCTTTTTTCTTTTTTCTTTTTTTAAAGATTTTATTGATTTATCTGTCAGAGAGGGAGAGGGAGAGAAAGAGAGCACAAGCAGGGGGAGTGGCAGGCAGAGCGAGAGGGAGAAGCAAGCTCCCCACTAAGCAAGGGGCCTGACATGGGACTCGATCCTGGGACCCCAGGATCATGACTTGAGCCGAAGGCAGACACTTAACTGACTGAGCCACCCAGGCGTCCCTCCTAGGACACCTCTTGGCAGCAAGTTTTAGCTCATGTTCCCCAGGAACAGACCCTGAGATGGAGATGTGCATGCAGAAGTTTTACTGGAGAATGCACTTGGGAACAGCACCTGTAGAAAAGCTAGGGAGCATAAGTGGGCACGGGGAGCGAGTCAGTGATGACATCATTGCACTAGAGTCACCTGCTGATCACACAGCAAGCTCTGGAGCTGGGGTGGTGTTTTATGACTGTCCTGTCTTGGAAAAAGGGAGCCAGGTCTCTGTGCCCTTGCACTGATCAGCCACAGGATATAGGCTACCCTTGGGGAGGAGACCTCATGGGAGGGGGGTGAGGCAGGTCTCTTTGACCAAGGGCAATCTCTAGAGGTGGGGGCCTTTGTGAGCAATCTGCATCCAACATTCCCAGCTGCTGGGGTAATGAGTCCTGAGAGAGGGATCTGGGCCATATGCCACAGTAGCTACTATACCAGTGGTCCTCAGCAGAGGGTGATTTGGTCTCCCAGGGGACATTTAGCATTATCAGGAGACATTTTGGTTATTACAACTGGAGGGGTGTTTGCTACTGGCATCTAGTGGGGAGAGACCAGGATGCTGCTAAATATTCTATAGGGCTCCATCAAGACTGTCCCCCACCATAAAGAATGATCTGGTCCCAAATATCAATAGTGCCAACATTGAGAAACTCACGCTATGCCATGCTTCCTTGGAATAGCTCCCAAATAAATTTCTTGTACCAACATCCTTGTTTAGGGTCTCTGTTTGGAGGACAATGGGGGGATATTAAAGCTAAGACAAGCTCCAAGAGACAAAGTAATTTGAGGGAGTTGCCTAACGTGTGTGTGTGGGGGGGAGGAAAGGATGGGAGCCCCAGACTTTCTGTGTCCTGAGCCCACATTCTTCTCTATGTACCATGATGCAGAGCTGGTGTGTGGACTAGTCTCTAGGTCTTACAGCATGTGTAGGACTTGGTGATGGGGGAGTTTTAGCATGTTCCTGGGCTTATCGGCAAATTCTGTTTCCTTGACCGATTTGTTGGCTATTCAACAATCACACAGCCTTTCTCAACTGGACTACAGAACACAGACAATGATTTGAGTGACTATTTCCCCAATTCTTCCGAAGTTGGTACATAGCTAGTACCGTTATAGTTGGACCGAGAAAGTTCATTCCCACAGTGGATGCCTTAGGACATTAAGACTTAATTCTCTTGCAGAAACCTGATTGAGACTGGCTATAAGGGCAGAGGTATTCTTCTCAAGTTACTGGGCTTCCATTTATTAAGGTATTTGTCCATTTAATCATTCTTTCTCTCACCTATTCGTCACTTCATTTAACAAGTAGTTATGCTAAGTGGTAGACACCCCCATCTCATAGACATAATATTTTAGAATAGAAAAACTTGAGCTATCATTGTCAGAGATTCTACAAATGATGGAAATGAGAAATCCAGGAGAGGCTGAGCTATCTGCACAAAGGTTTTGGAGCTAATTCAAGACAGAGTCCCGGAATAGAAACAAGTTCCAGAAGGGGACAAGTGTGCTGAGGGAAGACCTCAGTACAGTCTTTCACTGCAAGGACAGAAATATGTGACTCATGGTAATTTGCATTTTATTAATATGTATTTCATATTAATTCTCTCAGTCCACCGCCCAAAGGTACAAGGGTGCCGCCTTTCCCTCTGTCTATAATTCTCTAGAAAGCTGTGTACCCCTGGGAACTTTCGACCTAGTAAGTGTCATAGTCCTGGATTTGATTTGATGTGAGCCAAGGGAGCAATCTGGATCCTGGAAGTTCCCCTTCCAGCTGTGATTCAAAGTACGGGAATGCGAATGCTACCAAATCTCTGGGAAATGAAAGCTCTAGCTTGCCATGTGAGTGAACAATCTGGGAGACTACCTGCTTTCCCCAAACATCAAACCAGCCAACGTTAATTTTTGCCAGCCTTAATTGTAAGCAGGGAAGTCATTGTCAGGAGTCCATAAATTGAGATTCTCCTCAGGCTTGGAACCTTGCTGAGAAACTATGTTGCTTTCCCACCCTGCCCCAGTCCCTGTGCAAACTTAATTTTCTCATTCTTCTGGGACTGAGTTATGTGCCTTTTGTTGCCAGTACAGTGCTGGGGAGAAATCTGATTTTGTTTTTCCTGACGCACAGACTGAATTCACTCTGTTTAATTCAGATTTGAGTATTGCCAATTCCCAATCTTGTAATCATGCTATCATTTCCAGGAAGGTGGCTTTCCCTGGCATCTGGCCGCATGCCTCACACCAGAGATTCATGTTGGTTGCAAAGGAACTGTTCCTAGTATCCAGTACAGGAAGTTAGAGGAGAGCTATTTCCATAGTAACCACATAGACTGGGTCATTGACTCCAAATTCACTACCCATGGATTTAAGCCTGAACTAATCAACAATGTGAATTTCTATTACTAGTGTTTACATTTTTTTTTTTAAAAGTCCTTATCTTTATGAGAACTGAAGGTTGCAGGTGAGCCCTGTCAGCCTTGGCTTACCAGAAAGGGAGATTACTGGCTCAGGCAAATGGGAAGGTCATGGATGAAACTGGCTTTCATAATAACTGGAATCAGGGACTAGAAAGCCTTCAGTGTATGGTCGGCTCAATACCTATATATTAGGGGTAAAATCTTCCCTGAGGAGGTGGTATCACCAGGCTAATACTCTGGCCTTTCCCTGTTCTTTCCTTGCAAGGAGGGTGACTTATTCCTCATCATAAGTTGTGGGAGAACTGACTGGGTGTTGTTCTCAGCTCAGCTTTTTCCACTTCTTTAAATCTCACTGAAGATCACCATTCTTTGTCCCTCCCATGTGCTTGGGGGCAGACCTGTGGTTTTCCAATACTGCCCAGGACTACGTGGAAAAGTCTGCTGAACTCTGGGGTTTCTCTTTGCTTATTTCGTATTTCTTGTACGTTCCCACATCTACATCCCCATTCTCCAATAGCACCTGTTGTTAGTAATAAAGGTAATATTTCGGCTTCCCTAGGTCTGATCTCATCCAGCTCTCAAATCATTTTGAACCTTGGTGGGGAAAGAAGTGTTATTTTCCCGACCTTCTTGAATCCCACTGTTACTCATTTATCCAGCAACCATTTATTGTGGGATCATTACATACCAGGCATAAACCCCCTAGAGGCAGAGAGAAAAACGATGATTCCTGCTCTTGATGGACTGCCGGTCCAGTGAGAATTCCTGCCTCTCCAGGGCCTTGCATGCTTGATAAATATTTGTGGAATGAAAGGAAGAGTGAAGATGCTGCACGTTAACGTGGTGAGTGTGAGGTGGATGCAGTGCAGTTATGGAGCTCTCCCTCCAGGACCTGGGCATTCTTTCTTGGCTGCTGGTGGCTCTCATTTGAGACTCTCTCCAAGAATTGCCTTTGGTGAAAGAAAGGAGCTTCACTCAAGATCATGTTCTCTCTGCAAGGGCAGCCCATGACCGGACAATACAAGCTACAAAGGCTTGGCCCCCATGTTTCAAAGTGGGACAACTCCGAATGGCCAGCTCAGCTCCAGAGCACTTGTAGGGTTGGGCTGAAGCTTTCATGTGACTGTATCATAGCTCAGCCTCTCAACCTGCCCAGTCCTGACTCCTGTAGATGTCGATGCTGGGAGCATCCCTCAATAAACTTCCTGCATGTGAATTTCCATCTCAAAGTTTCCATCCAGGAACCTGATCAATACATAAATGCAAACTGTTGTGGGATTACAGTGGAGGGGTTCTTTGGTCAACCCTAGGCATTTGGAGAAGTAGAGACGGGACTGGGATTAGAGGAGAGGATGAAAAGACGGGGCAAAGGATGGAGGGGGTTTGCTAGAAAAAGGAGGGAAGGGTGTGCTTTGGGAGAAGAGATGGCTGGAGCACAGGTGGGAGCATGGAGCTCCCGAAACAGAGGGAGCTCATGCCTATTGCTGAGAAGAGATGCTTCCCATGGTTGTTGCTCTCAGTTTATACTGTCCTCTTCAAGAAGGCAGCCCAGCCAGCAAGATGGAAGGACAGATGCCTTGACCAGGCATTGCAGAGGTGGCAGCGTTTATCCATAGCAATGGGGGAAGAGCAGGTGTGCAGTCAGGGATCTGAGGGCACTGGAGGGGCCAGTGTGGTATGTGAGCGGGGATTCCTGGGTGGAGAAGACCAGAAGGTGCCAGAATGTCGTGACTGACTCTTTGGAGGACTGCCTATATCCGACTGACTTGGGAAGGGTTTGTTTCAGCTCCTGGGGTTCCCTGATGTAATGCCTGGGCATGCACTGGCTGCAGGGAGTGGAGAGAGGACCAGGATGCCTGCTGTGGCCAAGCATGACGGGCCAAGATGAGCGTCTGCTCCTTCTCTGGTAGGTGTCAGGGCAGAGGGGTGAGGCCAGTGAGGAGCAAACTGCTCAGAGGGCAAGGGAGATGGGGCAGAGCAAAAGCTCAAGAGGTGGCCTGAGGAAAGGATCAGGCAGAAGCAAAAGCCTCTGACTCTATTTTCTTGGGTATTGATGTAAAAAATTAGTACCCCCCTTGCCCCCTGGAGCTGCAAAAGTGAAAAGCAGGTAATTTAGCTTTCTAGATGGCAAAAGGTTTTGATCATGCTTATTGCTTCTACCTAATATAAGATTTGTGAAATTAGAGTCCAATCCAAATAACACTGCATATCTAATATATGCCAGGAGCTATGCTAAGCAGCCTGGCTTCATTTGCTAGTGATTATAATCAAAGAAGCAGTTCCTAAAATAATTAAATTTAATGAGAGAAGGATAAACAGAAATACCATTCGGTTACCATTCTGTTGGTTGTTCTTACCTTGCTGTGGAAGTTAGCTAGGTTGGTTCTTTAGCAGTGGACTATTCACTTCGTAATTTTTTTTTTTTTTATGAAACAAAATGTTATTGAATGTCTTCACGGTGACAGATGCATGTCAGTGCTGGAAATATATGTGCCCTGTATAATAGAAAGCAAGATGAGGCTTTTCACATCCAAGGACAAAACAATTTGGTTTTGGATATTAATTCCTTTGGATTTGAACATTTTTCGAGTTAACTTTCAGGAGAATTTGCTTTTTTTTTTTTAAAGGAGGATTTGATTTTTGAATGTGTATTTTATTCTAAGAATTTGATAATGGGATGTCTCTAGGTTGTAATCATTCATTATGTGTCTTCATGCAGTTCATTATTGGTGCATTACAAGGTTGTCATCTAATCTCATTGTTGTATCTTGGATATGCTGTGTTGGACAGCATGACTGCACATATTGTGATTTGGAAAATGGAACAGAGAGGGAATTTTTAGCCTTGGGTCTGGCGTTGATTGAATTTTGGTTCTGTTCTGATACATTTCAGAGCCTTCTGGAAGCAGTGTCTAAACCACTCATCTGTGGTCCCAGGAGTGGCGTTCGGTACTGAAGGTACAGCCTCATGTTATGGTGATCTCCTTCTGAGGGCCATAGCTACACTGTAGTTGACCGTGGTCTTAACAATGAAGGAGGTTGAGTTGAGAGCAAAAAGCTAAAGAAAGGTAGGGAAGAACATTTCTTCCCCCCTTCTGATGTTTCCTTTTGTGTTAAAGAATTTCAATTTGATTTCTGTTCTCTCTCTGTTGCAGGGGAGGTAGGGTGACTTATCTGATTGGGAGCGGTGGAAAGAATGAACTGGGTGTGTCTGAATCATATTCACCTTTCTTCCCCTTGGGAATGAGCTTCCCTCAGGGAGCAGGTGTTCCTCTTGGTTCTCCTGTGGGAAGGTTTACCCTAACCACCTCAGCTGACTGGATTAGGATGGATAAGTCCGTTTAGTTCACTTAGTCCACCCATGTTTTTTCTAACCCATTTCAGAAACTTCTGGAAGCAAAACCTAAAGTGTCTAGCAGTACTCTCAGGAGATCCCAAAGGAGCAGAGTCCATCCAGCAGGTCCATTTGGCTCTCACAGGAAGTCTCATCCTCCCACCTTTTTAGTAATAGAGGGAATATTTTGAACCCCCACCTGGAACTCCTGTTTTCTAATTTAGAATTCAAAGTGGAAACATGGAGCTATTTATTCCTCTCTCAAAATGGCAGTGATGGTAGAGGAAATTTGTGGGTATATGGAACAAAGATTCAGACTCTTCATCTGTATGCTAAATTTGAGTGTAGGGTACTAGGAACAAAGTGGAGGCAAGTGAAATCAACTTTACATCCTTCATGGTTCAGCCTGGTCTCATGTCCAAGTGTCCCCTGAAGTTCCCCTTCCCTGGATTCGGTTTGAGGTTTTCCTCCTCTGTGCTTCCATATCACTTTGTGCCTGCCTGCCTCACACAATATCCATCACTACAAGTTGAAAGGAGAGAGGGAGGGAAGGATGGGTAGAAAAAGCCAAAGACCATAGCATGGTTCTGAGAGAATTTTGGCCAGGTCAGTGGAGAGCCGCTGAGCCAAAGGTACCCATTAGGAGAACCCCACACTGGGTAGAAATGGGCTGGCTCTGGTACCCCAGCTATGCTCAGCCACTGGCTGGGAGCACCCATGGAGTGGGTTTCATGGTATCCATGGAGCAGGGCAGCTGGGGGCTGTCAACTATGCTCCTTGCAGCCAGTTCTCTCCAAGGGTATCTGAGAGGTGCGTTGCCATGGACACTATAGGCTCTTTAAGGGTAGGGACTAGTCTTGCTCTGTATCCTTGGGGCTTAGACAATGGGTGGGTCTGGCACACAAGGTACTTGAAAAATATTTCCTGAAACATTGTCAGGAATAGATTGGGGAGGGAATTTGAGTTTGATGAGTTGTTTGAATTAATTTAGCAGGAGGTTGAAAATTATTAAAAGATTTTGTAACAGAAGATCAAGGCTGCACTTAGAGAAGAATGTAGAGCACACTAAAGTGAAACTCTTTCTTCTTTTTTTTTTAAGATTTTATTTTTAAGTAATCTCTACACACAATGTGGGGTTCGAACTCACAACCCCAAGATTACGAGTTGCATGCCCCACTGACTGAGCCAGCCAGGCACTCCCAAGGGACTCTTTCTTTTTGGCAATAGTACAGAATGTGTCTGGTGGTAGGCATAGAAAGGCAGACACCCTCAGCAAAAGATTTTGGAGATGATGTTTTTAGGACTTGGGAAATTATTTGGACTTGGGATATGGAAAGCAAGAAATTAAACACGGCAATGCGTTTTCCAATCTCAAAGACTGGGTGTATGGAAACAGAGGAGGAAGAGGAGCTAGAATTTCAGGGCAAAATGCTGAGCTTGGTGTTAGATTACCTGAGCTAGAGATGATATTAAACATCCAGGTGGAAGTGTCAAACTGATAGGATTGCCTGCCTGAATCCTGCCAAAGAGGTCCAGGTTAAAGATACATATTGAGAAAAAGAAGCAATGAGATTATGGTAAAAATAGAGAATGGAGTTCAAGGATAATTGCATATTTTGCAGACAGCTGCTAGGTCATTTGTGCATCTTTTTGTAGGTTTGAATAAAACAGACAGAATGATACCATTCACTTCTACTCCTTTGATTCTTTGGTGGGAGAGAGGGATTCCTCTTGTCTTTTTTTATTCTGAGACCATGAGCTTACCAAGATTGTATTTTCACTTTTGATACTCAGAGAACAAGCACAGTGATTTACACAAAGATTGTGAATTCCTATAGTGTAGAGACCTCATTTATTTATCTCTGTTTGTCTAGAATGGTGTCTGCACAACAGGAGTGTTCAGTTAATTTATTTAATTTGTATAATGCTTAAGAGTTTAGTAAGTTCTGGAAGATACATTTAACAATCCTCACAGGGATGCTAAGAACTATTATTAGCCCCATTTACAAATGAGGACACTGAGCTTTAGAGAAGTTAAGTAAGTTACTTAAAATCATACAGTTAGTAAGAGGATGTATCAGTCAGAATAGGTTAAGTTATGCTTGGTAACAAATAACCCTAAAAATTCCAGTAGCTTCACAACATAAAAATTTACTTCTTCTGTAAAATCCACTGAGGGTCTGGGAAACCTGCTGGAGAAGCTGTCCTCCATGTGATGGCTCAGAGTTTCAGGCTTTTCAAATATATCAGCAATGCTTCTGCAGTTGCTGCAGAAGAGAAAAGAGAACATAGAGAATCATGTTCTTCAATGCTTTTGCCAGGTAATGAATCACATTGTTTCCACTCACATTTCATTGGTCAAAGAAGTCACATGACCTCATCTAACTTCAAGGGAGAAGGGAAGGGCAATTTCCCCAATGTGCCTGGAAAGAGAAATGGGAACACTTGTGAGTAGCTCTATTGTCTACCACAAAGGCAGAATTAGGTCTTGGGTTTAGATTTCTGATTTCAATGGCATTTTACTCTTTGATTCACATTTTTTTAAATAGGTTCCATGCCCAACATGGGGCTGGAAGTCATGACCCTGAGATCAAGAGTTGCACACTCCACCGACTAAGCCAGCCAGGCACCCCTCTTTGACTCATATTTTAATTTTTACTAAGTATGTACAGAAAGCTATCCACATTTATGCCAGTTTCTAATGTTAACCTACCCTGGAAAACAATCATGCTCTGTACCCCTTTCTTCTGCTTTCTCTTGCCATAGGCCTGACCTCTGTCTCTTAACATGGGGTCTTAGAGTATAAAGGCTCAAATGGACTCAAGATATCTCAGGGAGACCAATTCCTTTCTTAAGGTTAAAGATGGGATTTAAAAACATGTAATGATGTTTGAGTGTTGGACCCAGAAATGCCAGATCTTGCCCTGCCAATGCAATTACTCCTCTTCCCTGTGAGGTTCTGAAGGTGAGAGATATCCAAATGATATGACCTTGTTGTTAGTTGGGATAGTGACTCCTGGGACAGTCCTCTCCAGCAAAGCTCTGTTAACAGCTCACACATGGGGTTTTAGGCCTGTGGGATTTCCTGCCACAGAATGACTTCAAATCTATACGTTGGGATCTTACTTCATTATGTCCACTCTCACGGGAGCAGGAACCACGACCAGCATGCTCATGTGATGAGAGGAACAATGGACCTGGGACTCATAACCAGTACAGACAGAGGGGACTCTGGGATTAAGTGAGCTGGGCGGACAGATAGATGCACAATCTATTATACACAGTAGCTCCTCAACCACTAACTGTGGCCCAGAAGAGTCTGAGAGCTTGACCCATCACATCAGCACTTCTGGAGACAAAGCATTGCTCAGGCTGTCAAAAGCACCTTCTCTAGGGTTCAGGGCTACTTAGAAGTTGAGCTACTTCGACTCCAGCCCAGGATGTCTGCCCCTTTGACCTAGAACTTTGGAAGGACTCTGAAGCAAAATATAGACTCCAGAGTCTACAAATAGAATGATAACAAAAGTAAGCAGTACTGAGCTTTTATCTTGTGCCAGGCCTAGGTGCTAAGGTTATTTTATTTAACCTCTGGGATAGATGCTTTGAACATCAATTTTTCACTGATGAAGAATGCCAGGTGCACAAGGCAGGGATTTTTTTTTTTTTTGGAATAATTTTTTTTTTTTTTTTTTTGTCTGTATCCCTAGTGCCTAGATCGGTACTTGGTATATATTAAGTGCTCCGAATGTATCTGTTGAATGAACAAGCTCAAGATCACTGAGATAACAAGAACAAGCAGAGGAGCCAGCATAGGGACTCAGGCAGTCTGATTTCAAGGCTCTCCCTCTGAACGGTTACGTCATAATGTGACCTCCTTACACATCTGCCGTTATGAGTAATAGTGTTTGCTGGTCATTGTATGTTTATTAGCCTTGTTGTCCCTTTCCCCCACATTATGAGTACCTTGAGAGAAAGGGGTGATGCCCCATTCCTCCTGCACTTCCCTGCCCTCCGTTGCTGGGTAAACAGCAGGAACAAATTATGTGTTGATGGGTCATTTGGGTGGTGGGAAAGGCAGCCAGAAGATTTTGGCGGCTGGTTTGAACTTTCCGGGGCAGTTCATCTTTCCACATGCCTCCTTTAAGGAGACCCAGCCGGTGTTCCACTAGGGGGACCCAAATGCAAAGGAAAAACCTCTTCTGCCCTCCATAGGTAATGCAGTCAGGCCCACAGCCCTCAGGAGGGGTCAAACTGGCTCGGCCAACCTCAGAGCTCACATCCCTGCACAGCTGTGGTTCTTTCTCCTCGTCTGATGGCAGCTTTTACAGTTAGTCAGGGTTTTGGGAGCGAATTCCACCCCACAGCCGTTCCTGGGACTCCGGCCGGTCCTGCGGTGCTGACGTACGGGTTTGTCCTAGGAGTAGAGAAGATGGGTTTTGAAGGGCTGCAACCTGGTGCTGAGGCTACTCTGGTTTCATACAGGGAATCCCAGTGTACAGATCTCGGAAATGATGGGCACTTCATCTTCTGCTCTCTTCTCTCCCTCTCTACAATGGGGGGCCCTAACCACTTCGATAGTTCAGTGTGAGGCCATTCAAAGTTTAGTGCTTTCTTTTCTACGGCAACAGGAACTGGAAACGCAGTTCTCACTAGGGCAGGCTGACTTGTTGAGACAGATAGAATGATCTATTTTGACAACGCATCTTACAGGAATGGATGTATTTGTGAAACGTTGGACAGTTTCATTTTATTATTATTTCTCAACACTGTGCTGTGGAGCACTTTTTCTCATTTTGAACAGCTTGCAAATATGCTACCAGCATTTGGGAAAATTCTCAGTTATATGTTTTCTGTAATAAAATCTGATTTTTTTTCTATATTTCTTTTCTATGATCTCTAATTAAATCATTTGGTTCAGTTTTTCTTGCAAAGGTTTTATCTCTTTTAAGATATGATCTTTTCCTTGAGGAAGAATGAGGTAGATGTTCTCAGTGGAACTTATTTAGTATTCTAGGGTTTAAAGAGGTTTTAGAAATACTGGTATGGATCCAAGATGGCCCAGGCAGAGAAGGGGTACCTGGTCTCTTTGCATTGACAATGGGGCACATAAGATGAAGAGGCATGAAAGCCAGGTGGGGCCAAATCATTTCACAGACTTTCAGTTCTAGAGGAATCTTTAGAGATTTTCTCACTAAAAGCTCGTATTTGACAGATGAGAACACTGCAGTCTGGAGGGACAAATGACTTGCCTCCTCACACAGCTGATTAGTAACATGGACCCACAGTCATCTGGTCATCACTCTTTTCAGTATCCCACAGACTTTTGGTGTGAACTGAGGGTGAAAGTATTTTTTCCCCCATGGCCTTTCATTTTACATGAGTTTGCCAAGGAAGTGTCTGGAATAAAGGAAGTAAAGCAGAGAGAAAAGAGACAGCGGGTTTTGACCATTGTGTGATAAAGATGTTCTGGTGACTCAGTGCTCTGTGACCTGCAGTTGATACAAAGGGGAAATGATGAGTAGCTCTGTCCAGGAGAACACAAAAGGCCAAAAGAATCCCTGGAAGGTTGTGTCCAAGGACAGGGGGTACACTCAGCAAACTTGGTTCAATAATCATGTAATGAAACTATTAGGTAGTAGATGCTATGGAACCTTCTAGAGAACACCACCTAGCATTTTCTAAATCCTTAACGTTCTCTAAACACTTTCTCACACATCCTCTCCTCATTAGACACTTCTTGTATCAGCCAGGGTTCCTGGTGATTCTGGCTCACCTGGGCATTGAGAGGAATTTTTTAGAAAGGGTCCGGTGGGGGCCCAAAGTGACAGGACCCAGAGCTGCTCTGGGACAAGAGAATAGGAATGAAAGAGCAGTCTCTTCAGGGTTCTGCCTTTGCTCTGCCTTGTCTTGCACTGTTTTCAGGGTGTTATTTTGCTTAGGACCCCCATTCCAGAGTGAAGGTGTCTGATGGACCTAGCCTGAAGCACATGACACTCCTTGACTGTTGAGTGTCTTGAGGGGAATATTGAGGCATCTTGATGTGCAGGTCCTTCAAGGCTGTATCCAAAGCAAATTCTAATGCTCTTGACAGAAGAAAGGGGAATAAGCAACAAATGTTCCCTGGAAATGAAATGATTACCCCATGGTAGAACTGAGGAAGCTGAGGCCCAGAGAGGTGAAGTGACTTGCCCAAACACACAGCTACATATAGCAGAGCAGAGTTATATCTCCAGAACCTGTTCTTTCTACCACGAAGAGTAGGTGAAGCTTTTGTTTTGTTTTTAAAGTAGGTTCTATGCCCAGCGTGGAACCCAATGTGGGGCTTGAATTCATGACCCTGAGATCAAGACCTGAGCTAAAATCAAGAGTCGGTCGCTTAACTAGCTGAGCCACCCAAGTGCCCACAACAGTAGAAGTTTGTATTAATACAGTTCCTTCTCTTTTCTTACTGCTCATGTCACCCTGGTTCCTACCCCTCTTCCAAAAGGGGTCCCATCACTCCATCACCTGCTATCTCTGGACTATGAGGCTGATGCCCTTACTCCCCTCCACTCCTGGATCCCCAAATTTCCTGGTACTAGTGTAATAAACTGAGGAATACTTCACACTGTGTGCTAATGGAAAGAATCACACCTGGGTGGGTCTTGCGACACTGTGAAAGCCCTCTCTCACTTCTTATTCCATTGACAAACTTATTGCCCGTGGATCTGGAGCTTATTGTCGTCTGAGGGAAGCTCAGGGAACCGAGGAAGTCACCAATGCAGGTTTCTTTGAGATGAGGTCTGCCTACAAGTGGGGCCTGGCCACAGACTCTTGGCCCCATCGCAATACCACTGTTTAGAAGTGGAGGAACTTTTAGGGACAATGATTTTTTCTGTTGTCTACAGAAGAAAGTCCACATTCCCTTGCTTAGCCTTATCATGGGCCACTTCTGATGTCTGGGGTGCTGGTTATGGATGGATTCTGAGTCTCTGGGAACAGCGGGAAAGAATTACAAGTTCCACTAGTGATGTCTGCTGAGGGCAGGGAATGGAGGGGGTGGTGTGTGTGTTGGGGGCCAGGTCTATGTCCAGACTGAAGTTCTTTGTGTTCTTTCTCCAACCTACCATTCCCTTCCTCCTCAATACTTTCCCTAACCTTTGGTGCTATGGTCTTAAAATGGAGATCAATGGAGCTGTTTCTTCAAATGAAGTTGTGTGTAAAAGCTCAGTGTGTGAAATAAATAAAAAGCCGAGATGAAGTGGGAGAGGGCTTCAGACCCTCCTGTGGCTCTGAGGGTGTGCTTGGAATCCCCTGGAACCATGCCTCTATCCACAGTCCACTTTCTGCTCTTCCTGGGACCTACTCCACTCCCCGCCGACCACCACTTTCCCTTAACCTGGAACTGACGTCTTGTCAGTTCTTCAAGATCTCAGAGGTCACCCTTTTCCTAAAACCTTCCCGAAATACCCTCTTGCTGAGTAGATTCTCTCTGAAAGCCAAAGCACTTTTCTTGAACTTCTCTCATGGCTTTCATAGTTGCCCATTTGAGTACAGGTTGCCTTGATATTCTACAGATGCCTCTGGGTAGTTCCGTGTGTATGATGGGTAATCTGAGGTCTATGCAGTCAATTTTGTTAAAAATGCTAGTATTTTTACATACAGATATTGTTTATTTTGTTTTAGAACTTTTGCACATTCTTTGTAATTTTTGCTTCCTACATCTACCTACCCCTCACCTTTCTGGACATCTTTTTGTTTTTTTGTAGAATTGGCGCAGTGGTATTTTTTTTTTTAAAGATTTTATTTATTTATTTGACAGAGAGAGCGAGCACAAGTAGGTAGAGTGGCAGGCAGAGTCTCCAGCAGGCTCTCCGCTGAGCAGGGAGCCCAACATGGGGCTCGATTCCAGGACCCTAGAATCATGACCTGAGCTGAAGGGAGCTGCCTAACCGACTGAGCCACCTAGGCGCCCCTGGGGTAGTGGTATTAATGGCTCCATGGAATTCCTGACATGAGTTAATTTAATTTATGCTAAGTGCTTATTACAGTACCTGGCACAGAGCATGTGCTTGGTAAATGTTAGTTATTATTTTATTGTAATTATTATTACCTCAACACCATTAAGGTAACAATGCATCTCCACCTTGATATCATGCCCAGGTTCTTTCCTGAGGGGTGGCCTGCATTTTCTCATCACTGAGATACAGGAAGAAGTGAACCTCTTGACTCTTGGCTGGGATTCTGGGCGTATGAAGTGAGAATTAGTCACGGCCTCATTCACAATCTGAGAACATTTACACTTGTCGCACCTGCTTGGAGAAGCTTGGATTCATCCAGCAAATTTTGCATTTCTCAGCCCTGGTCTGTGCTCTGGGAAGAGCTCAGCTTTGAAAGTCTTGCAAAGGCCTTGCAATGGCTCAGTGATTTCATTGGGGAACTGGCCCCAGTCGAGGGAAGGCTGTGTCAGTTGCAGCCATGTCTCCTCAGGTAAGGTTCTCCCAGAGTGGCTGTCCTGGTCTGTTCCCGGCATGTGCCTTTAAAACCAAGCAGTCAAAGAATGTCCTTTTGCTAAAGAGACTAAGACTCTTTCAAGAAACTACTCCCTGGAGGGGACATGTTGGGATGCCCGGTTCTTGGCTGAAGTCATTAAGTGAATTTATAACCTGATCTGCTGCAAAGGAATCGCCCATCCTGATGGGAGGACTTTGGCCTTGGGTTTTGGATGCTCATTGTTTGGAAGTACTTCTTTTTTCCTTTGTCCTACCTGTTGGCCTTCACACCTGCTGGTCGGCCTGCATTTCCTAAATTTACCGTGTTCTTTCTCACCTTTGGGTCTCTACCTAGAAAATGTGCTGCCCCTCTTTCTCCCATACACCCTTAGGCTTTCTCCCTCTGAAAGTCTCTCTTGACCCCAAAGACTTTTGGATACTCTTCTCCTTCAGTACCATATACATGTCTACATCATGATTCTCCTGACTCTGGGCATCACGGCCTGTTTCCTTGTCTATCTCTCCCACTGGAAAGTGGCCTGCTTGACCCCAGGGACTGTGTTGTTTGCTCATGGCTGTAACTCTGAGGCCTAGCTGGGGATCTGGCCAAATAAACAAAAGCACAAAAGAATGAATGAAAACAATGTATAAATAAGTGAACAAATACAAGAATCAAGAATAAATGATTATTTCTGTTTTCCTCATTTCTGATGATCTGACCCAAGCATGAGAAGGTGAGGGGTGATAGAGAACAGATTTTCAAATACTCTTCACAGTAGCACCCTTTCAGTGATGAAATTGTGTGCAGCATCTCAGTTTCTGGAACAGATAAAAACAGAACTTCTCTGTTTATAGGAGGAGTGAAGCCGTATGGTCTCTCTTTCCCCTTCCTCCTCTGGGGTGGGGGGGGGACCTATGCTCCTTGGGTTGAGTTTGAAAGCCATTGCCCCTAAAAGGATAAATGTTGTTTTGAAAAGAACTGAGCAGGGGGACCACGACCCAGTTGGGGCCTTGATTTTCTTATTAGTTGTGGCTAATAGCACTTGTGCATATAGGCTGGGCCAGTCCTATGCTAAGTGCTTTGCTTATATCCATTTTTCATCCTCACAATAATCTTATGTGGTATTTTCTATGCTTATTTCTATTTTAGAGAGGAGAAAACTGAAGCATAGATTTAAGTAACACACTTGGGGTCCCATGACTACTGAGCAGCTGAGTCAGGAATCCAACTCTGGATTACCTGCCTCTAGGGGCTGAGCCCTGAGCATGCAGCCACCTGCAGCAAAGCAGCAGAACTGCCCATAAGAACATCTGCCGTCCACTGAGCGTGGTTGCAGCTGGGCACTGTGCTGAGCTCTTCACAAGCATTAGCTCATTTGATCCTTATTGCACCCCTATGGAGTGGAGACGTCATTGCCATGTTATCACTGGCACCAGAATCAGCTCTATCTACCCTCCTCAGTGGCTTATCAGTGTCACCTATTGCCAACAAGGGGGTCAAGTAAAAAATGATTAGCCCAACATTTGCATACATTTTGTAACAAGATGACCTTTTCCTTTTTCTTTTTAAAGAGAAGCACAGATTATTTGAAACCAACGATGCTAATTAGGCTTGGCTGCCTCAGCAGGATAAAATAAATCAACCAATCTACTTTTTGGAAGCAGAAGGTGAGAAAGAGGCTACTTCTGAGCTGACTGTGCACCAAGAGACAGATCCTTGTTTCATATAAATTGTCTATGAAAATTCCTCTAGATGAATGCAGGAGGAAATCTGGCATAAGTCCTAGAGCAGGATAAAGATGTTTGAAAATCCTTTCAGAAATCATAACTTAGATGCTTCTCCCATCTGTCCCATTTCTGCCAAGAAATATGACCCTCTTTCTTATAGGATTTTCAAAGCACTAGAAGATTTCAGAATGGTACATAGAGTAAAAGGTATTACTGCTTCTCACAGTGGACAATCTAAAACCTCCTGGACCCTTTTCTGACCAGACTCTCAGGGGCTGAGAACTCTGTGGTAAGAAGTCTAATGCGATGAGTTTATATTAATGGCTGTCCCTGTTCTGTCTTCCTTTAGGGGATCTCTGTGTCCTATGAAGGCCGAAAATTTAGTCAAGAAGGAAAGGAGCAAGGGCAATGATGTTCTTTTAAAAAATCAAGGGGATGAGATTATAAAGCTGTGGTGTTCATTAAGGCTGTTCATAAATAATTTGGTCTGTTCCGGGCTGTGGTAGGATTATACTTCCCCAACTCCATTAAAGTTAGGCACGGCTCTATGACTTGCTGTGGGCAATAAAATGTGAGTGAAAGTGGTATGTATCAGTTCTGGTTGAAAATGTTAAGAGCTAGTGTGGTTTGCCATGTTCTCTTTCCCTTTGTCACAGTGACAGACAACATTTGAGATATTGGATGATTTTTTTAGACTGGGTATGATGGTTGATTTTATATGTCAACCTGGCTAGGCTATGGTGCACAGCTGTTTGGTCAAACAACCAGTGTAGATGTTGCTGTGAAGATATATATAGATTTTAGATGTGATTAACTCTTAAATCAGTAGACTTTGAGTAAAGCAGACTATCCTCCATAATTGGGCCTCATCCAATCATTTGAAGTCCTTAAGAGCAGCCTAAGCCTTCTCAAAGAGGAAAGAATTCTCTTCCAGACTATAACATAGAGACCCTGCTTGAGTTTCCAGCCTGTTATCCTGTGGAATTCAGACCCAAGACTACAAACATCAATTCTTATCTGAATTTCCAACCTGTTGGTCTGCTTCACAGATACTGGACTTGCCAGCTCCACCATCATGTGAGCCAATTCCTTAAAATGAATTTCTATGTACATATTCTATTGGTTCTGTTTCTCTGTTTTTCTCTAATACACTGGGTGAGGATGAACTGGAGCAGATACCCAGCCAACTCTAATGGAAATGTAGAGTGAGCAAGAGATAAACAGTTGTTGTTGAAGGCCGCTGAGATTTCAGGGTTGTTAGTTGCTGCAGCATAACCTACCCTATCCCTACTGATATAGAGATTAGGTATAATCTGTTCCATTCATCTACATTTTGTTTTCTTACACTTTTTTTTAGGAGCACAACTGAATCTCAGTTGGACATCATGATTCAACTTGACTTAAATGAACTTAAAATCATTCTAATGATTACCCAGTCTCTAAATATTCATATGAAATATCAAAAACAAATCTACATAATATTAGCTGAGAGGAAGAAAGGTTGGAAGGAAATTAATATTAGCCAGTGGCTTACTTCTGAACCAGGTACTAAGCCAGGTGCTTGGCATGTAATATCTAATTTATTTCTAAAAGTAGTTTATCAGGTATGTTATATTATTTTATAGGTGAGAAAACTAAGGCCAAAGACACAGAGTTAGTGAATGCCAGATGTGAAATTTAGAATCAGAATTATGTGTTCTAAAGCTCATGGTAATTCTATTAATTAGGATTTTTAATAGGAGAAAAGGAATTTATGGCAATAGCATCAGGAAGCTCACAGAATCAATAGGAAGGACTTGAGAACAGGTTCATAAAAGGACAGATATTCAGGGCATCAGGGGTCTGGAAGTAGGAATGTTTCAATGATCTTACTAGGAGATGCTGATGGGAGGAATGTGGTTATGCCCTTTCTGGTGTTTTATGTTTTATTCCATTTCTGATCAAGTCCAAAGTTCTGAGTTCAGCTGGCTTACCTTGGAATTATGGGCTCACTTCCTGGAAACTGCATTGGCAGTCCAGTAAAACCACTTGCCATTGGAGGTAAGCGATTCCTTAGGAGGACATTAGGGACCGTTGGCACAAATAACTGTGTGTGTGTGTGTGTTGTGGGTGTTGGGGGATGGTGAATATTAGGCAGCCAAAAAGAAGAGCAATTACAGGTGTCCTCTGCTTTTTGGAAGTTTGTGCTACATCACTTCACTCTTAGGAAGGACGTACATGATTACCTGTTCTTGCTAACGGAAAGAAACTGGAAGAAGATTTTCACTTTTATGACAAAAGGCGAAAAGCGAAAATAGCGTTAGGCGCTGGTTTTGCAGCAGCCATTTTAGAGGCAGCTGGATCCAAGCAGCAGCATGTCGGCCTCAAGCCACCAGAACTTTGACCTGTGTCTGGTGAGCCTCTGTGCTTTATCTTGATTTATTTTGTGCATCCATTAGCAAGATATGTCCTAAGGTATCAGAAACCCTGAGAGAGGTTAATTTTTGGGTCTGGCAATGCTCAAAAATGTTTCCATACAAATTAATGGAAACTCCTTGGCTTTATGCCATTTCGTTTATCAAAGATTTCATAGGAACGCTCCACCCTTTGGTAGCAGAGAAAACCAACCTGTGTATGATTTGGGTTTGGCTGGCAGAGAGTCCCATTTTCTGCCTGTTGTCTTGATATAATATCAAAGAGACCACCTCCGCTCTTAAAAAATGCCCTTGTTTGAAGGATAAATTATGGAGTCACTAAATGGCATCCCATATACATATTGATACTATTATTCACCTGAAGCCTTGAGTGCCAGAAATGGGGCATTTCCCTAGGTATAGAGGGCTGTTAAAAGAGTTGTTTTTTTCTGGACTTGTTGTGGTTCAGCTCCCAGCAGTGTATTTCTAAATTCCTGAATCTTTAAAAAAAAAAATTTTTTTTTTTTTTTTAAAGTAGGCTCCATGCCCAACATGGAGCCCAGTGCAGGGCCTCAACTCATGATCCTGAGATTAAGACCTGAGCTGAGATCAAGAGTTGGACACTTAACCGACTGAGATACCCAGGCATCCCCTAAATTCCTGATCATTTTTATCAGATTGGTTATTACCTAGTTCTACCCACTAGAAATTATATGCGCCCTTTGCTGTTGAAGACTTATGCTGTCTCTAGGTGACATTCTTCTTTCTGATGAGGACTAGGGACTAGGGTGACAGATCCTGGAACAACTTCCAAGCTTTGTGCAGGATTTCGATTGTTCAAGAGGTTGTACCAAGGGCATGTGTCAAATTGGTTATAACTGTGAGCAGGTCTTATAGATCCCACTTCCTTGATATCTTTTGAATCCATGCATTTTACCTTCATTGCTAATACTTTGGTTCAGGCCACCACTATCTGTCACAAAGATTACCACCTCCTGATTGGCACAGGCTCTCAGTGTTGCATCTGGTCCGTTCATTCACTACATAGCAGTCAGAGTGATCTTTCTAAGGTGATATAGCCTGATTACGTCAGCTCCCTCGCTCTGATGCCTCCCCACTGTTCTTGGTTAAAGTCCAAATGCCTTCACCTGGCCTGCAAGGCCTGCCTGAGCTGGCCCAGCTTTTCTCCTTAGTGCTCCCCACTGTTGCTCTTTCCTGCTGATGCTCTGGGACTCAGGTTTTTTGCAGATCTTATTCCTTCGGTTTGGACATCTATTTCTTTCTTCTCCACCAATTCCTACTCATCCTTAACTCTTAGTTTAGCATTGGCAAGAGTCATTTTAATAGCTCACCTATACAGAGCACTTACTTATATGCCAGATGCCCTGCTGCCTGCTTCATGGGGAGTATCTCATTTGATCTTTTCAGCCATCCTAGCAAGTAGGTGCTACTGTTATCATTAGCAGCCCTATTTGACAGATCAGGCGGTTGGAGTTCAGAGAAGTTAATGCCTTGCCAGGATATACAGCTCATAAAAGGTAGAGCCAGGATTTGAACCTGGGAAAGCAGATGCAGAGCCTGTACACTTTACCCTGTGCTACCCGGCTTTTTAAGCATTTCCTCCAGGCAGCCCTTGCCTCCCTTGACTTTCTTAGGTGCCTCTTCTCAGTGCCTCTAGGATTGCATAGAACTTTCTCTAGCACAGTCTTCATCAGCCTGTACTATAATGACCTGTTTATTTGTTTTTCTTTTCTTTTGGAGCATAAGACCCATGAGTCTGGTGTCTTTTTCATTCTTTTACTCGAGTAGGCAGAGGTCTTATCACACAGTAGGTAGTCAATAAATGTTGGTTGACTGGATGATTAAAAATTAGGTGTTGGTATTTAGGTCTTGAAAAGTTACAAATGCCTCCCCCAACCTACCTCCTCACCTTGCTCCTCAGATTATTCTCCATTGCCATTGATCTTAGAAGTATTTCTCCTACTGCATTAGCTTTTAATATCCCCTCCTTTGGGTCTTTGCGTGGGTGATTTCCTCCATGAAAAGCTCTCTCCTTTCTCCTTGCTGCTAATTCATGTTCTTCTTACTTTAGATACCATTAGGGCATGAGTCTTCTGTGACTTACTAATGTGGCTTCTCTTACCCATTTCCCTTCAGTTGGGGACTAAGATGACTGGCCCTGGGTATGGCACAGACCCACGTTGTCCCCCATATCTGTCTTCCCTGCATCCTTAAGGAGATGAGCATATTGCCAATGATTACATGGCTACCTTCCCCAGTCTCCTTGTAGCTGTGAAGGGGACTTTTGATTGACTGAAGTTTTGACCAGTGATACCAGTTTTGTGAGTAAATTCAAGAGTGTCCTTACAGGAAGCACACAAATCTTTTTTCTTACTTTTCCTTCATTCTGTTGTCAAAGGTCTAAGCTGGGGTTCTAGCAAGCATCTTGGACCATGAGAACAAGAGCTATACTCCAGAGATGGTGGTGTGGTGAGCTGGGAGGAGCCTGAGTCCCAGACAACTTTGCATGGCTTCCATACTGTCCCTAGACTGTCTACTCTTGACTTCTTTTATATCACTGAACAATATGCACTCTTATTTGTAGCTTCTCTGTTATATGCAGGCAAATCCAATCCCGTCTCATACGCTGATCTATGGGCGTCTCCACATGCTGAGCAGTCATGAAAATCTGGGTGGTGTCTCTAAGTGACAGCTCTCAGGGGGAAAGAGGTGGGTTTCTCGCAAGTATTTGAGACTTTGACTTCTGGTCGTGACTCTACCATGAATTGTCTGCGTACCCTTGAACAAGTCACATCACCTTTTTGGACCTCATTTCCCCCTTGGGGATGTTTGGTTGATGGGTGAAGTTGGAGCAGGACCTTCTAAAAGTCCGTGGTGACAAAGGCCATGTCTCCAAGACAAGAACTTCTAAAGACAGAGAACTGGACCAATACAAATTGATTTGGCAGGAAAATCTCTTACATTTCTTTCTGAGACCTCTTGTGCTTTGTTCCTTGGTCTTGCTCAGAAATGCTCTCTGGGTCCTAGCTTCAGGCCGGGGTGTGGGATTTGGGCTGGAGCAAATGTTAGTGTTGCTTGTGAGTGATAGCTCTGACTCTGCTCTTCAGTCTTCAGGGGCCTCTCAGATCTTAGAGTCTACTCTTCCTCTCCTGGCCTGCCTGGGATTCTGTGTCTGTCAAGTCCAATAAAAATGTTTCCTTTCTAAAATCCTCTCTCTTTAATAAGCTCTGAACAAAGGCAAAGCTGGTAGGGCCACCCTGGTCCCATGTTCACACATGCCTCCTTCTACACCATAATCATTGTGTGAGCTGTTTGCTCTTAAGATTTTCCTGACCTTTGTGTGCTCATTTAGGCTGACTTTGTTGGAATAAAGTGTGTGTGTGTGTGTGTGTGCGTGTGTGCGCGCGCGCGCGCACGCGCGCGAATTTGTGAGTGTTTGGAGTAAGAGTGAAGAGAGAGGGCAGGTGGTGAATATTCTGAGGTTGAAATAAAATTAAATAAATAAATAAACAAATAAGTAAAATCAATCTAGTTGGCCCTGGTCCCGAACCTTTCTGGAGATGGTTCCGAGGCTCACACAGTATTTCAGCTGTCTCTGCATTAGAAATCAATCTGTCCTTACGTACCTGGGCCATCAAGCCTGTATGGTAATAGTACTCACTCCTCTCATGCTTGATCCCTGTCTCCATGGCAGACATTGGTGATCTCTGCCGCCTCTTCCTCTGAACTGGATAGTGTCTCCCAAGTTGGTTTCAATGTGGTTTTCTCTTCAGCCTTTACTGGTGAATCAGGTCGGCCTCAGTCTGCACTGATTGGCTCTGGTCTCTCTGGTGGAGTGTGTCCCCCTGGGGGCAAGGACCTGGGTCTGGGCCTGTGCTGAGTGGCCAGCTGCTGAGAGCACAAGGTGAGCGGGTGGACCCTGCAGATGCACTTGAATGACAGTCTTCTTCTGCACCAGACTCGTTTTTTATGGCTCAACTCCTTTTGGGATGCCCTCCCATAGTCCAACAAAAGAAGCCATGGGATTGGGGTTGGATGAATTAGTTTGAAGATCATGTGAGTAGGAGTGATTTGAAAAATGTAACACTCTGGTGGTGGAAGGAGCCCAGGATCCAGGGAAGATTTGGCCTCAAAGTCCAGATTCTGCCATTTTCCTTGGTTAAATACATGAAGCTATCCATCTTAAAATTTTTCCTTAATAATAAAATGAGGATGATAATAATGATTAGCTCCCAAACCATTAATGCGGGAACACATTAATGAAGGAACATTGGCTTTGTAACTGGAGGTCCTGGGTTTAAACTCTGCTTCTCCTCTTCCAGGTGAACAAATCTTAGGAAAATCATCTATTTCTCTGAGTTTCCCTTTTCTACCTATTAAATCATACTATAAATAATTTCTACTTCAGAGTAGGTTATAATTATTTAAGGAGTAAACAGATGAATGTGCTATGATAATTATGCCTTTATTGTTATCGCTAAGAATGGCAATAATGAATTTCTTCAAAGTCCCTGTTACAACTGTTCATACACGACTCTTTCCAGTTTGCAGGGGCATGGTATGAGTCAGTTTTCCTGATGTACAGCAGCACAGGTAAGAGTCAGCTGTATCATTTGTGGCAGTTTCCTGGGTGGTTTGGATGTGGTATTATTAGCAATAAGGGACACAGTAGCAGGAGATGACACTTTGCCTGACAAGCCAATGGGCCCACCCAACATTGCTAGCTCCACTCTGACTTGTGCAGTGAGTACAGGGCCACTTCTACAGCATAGACCAGGCCTAGACACATGGTAGAATACCATGTGAATGACACCCCCTAAAATGGCGCAGCGTACAACTTGTACAACTGTATGTGGTGGCTCTGGCATCTACTTGTCTATCCAGAGACCTCCAGATTTTCTCCCTCTGAAGTGGTGTCTGGGCAAAAGGTCTGACTTTTTTGATGGGGTTTTTGTAGTCCTGGAGGCTGTATGTTTTCCTCACCTGGGTCATTGGTCCAAGACCAAGGCAGCATGTAGAGAAAAGAACTGGTACGGCAGCTAAAATTTAGGAACCAGCAGGTGAACCCAGGTGGTTCCTAGATGAAGGGCCTGAAGCAGCTATCAAAGTTGGGAGGGAAAACAAACAATCTCAGAACAAGGTAGAAGAACAAGTTCAAGTAGACAGAGTGCACAGTGAGGGTCGAATCAACCCCCTGGAGCAGACAGTGTTGGTCTGAAATTTGCTTTAATGCTCAGGTTGAGGTACAGTGGCCAGTGAAGCTGCCAAGTTCAAGGGCCAGGAATTCAGTTTGGCTCTTCGTAACAAAAACCATCAAACAATAGTTTATCTTAAATATTTTATCTTCTCTTGTTAAGGAAGATCAAAGATGGGCATGATGAGGCTGGTATGGTGTCCTAATAGGATCATCTGGGAGTGAGAAAGCCTCCTTCTATCTTTCTGCTCAAAGGCTCCCATCTCAAGGCCTCCTCAAGGTTCAAGATGGGTATTGGAGTGCTGGCTGTGACAGCAGTGTCCCAAGTCCTACCAGGACAGAGGATGGCAGGAAGGACAAAAGGGGTGAGCTTCCTGGCTGAGTCATCGCCTGTTAATCAATCCTGCTGGAAGACCCCATATTTCTGCTGACTGTCTTTGGCCACAATTAGTCTCATGGCCACATATAGCTGAAAAGGAGGTCAGGAAGTTTAGAATAGTAGCTGGGTATGTTTCTGCCCCCAATAAAATTGGGGCATTCTCATGAGGAAGGTGAAATAGCCTTTGTCACAGGGACCCTTTGCATATCTCTTTCTAGACTATTTGTGTTAGAATCACCCTTCTTAAAAAGCAGCTAGCAGGTACAGGTGATTGTGCTGGGTATATGGTTAACTGCTCAGAAAATGCCAACTGGGTTATTGAATTAGAACATTTGTTAAACCATTACACTGATTGAAGGGCAGGGGAAAATATGAGCCTTTTTTTGAGGATTTGGGTAGCTGGGGCCAGAGCAAACATTCCTGGTAATGTGGGCCTGGCTTGCGGAGAGCCCAGCTGTTCCAAAAACTCAGCGTGGGTCAGAACTTGATCTTTCCTTTGTTGATGCTTCATATGACAGTTCTTCATTAGTACATTGTGTAAGGTGGCTATGGTGCTGTAAGAAAGAGGTCTGTGACTCATGAAATTACTTCTTGGCGAAAAACGTATTATGCTAAAGTAATGAGGCCATGACTTTTTTTTTTTTTTCACCTGTATTCCAAGGTATTATTTGCCAGTGATTGCTCAAGGAAACTTGGCCTTGACGTGGCATACCAGTATATACCGACTATTGCAAAATTTTAGGCCCACCCAGTAAACAGAAAAGCCAGACCATATGTGTTAGGTAGACCATTAGAAGTTAGCTGGGTTGATTTATGCTTTGAAGTGTCAGTCATTATAGTAAAACAGTGATTGAGCAGGTACCGTGTTATAAATATCTGGAGGGAGGCGAGTAGCTACAAAGATAAATGATGCTTGGTTTTTGCTTTCAGATACCTCCTGCTTAGCGTCGGGGATAGGGTGTGGCGGCACAGTTACACGAGGTAGAATGTGAGGAGGGCTCTAACAGTACGAGCTTTGCAGTATGAGCAGGCTGGGGTGGGCTCCGATTGGGGCCCACAGGGAGGCTCCAAGGGCAGCTGCATGAAAGAGGTAGAGAGGGGGTCTTGAAGGACAGGGACGTTTTGGACCCATGGAGGCAGGCGTTGGGAGGATGGAGGAGCATTTACTAAGAAGGGAGCTGCAGCAGGAAGTATCGGGAGAGAAGACAGCCTGAGACATCTTCAGATGCTGTGGAGGAATCAGCCATCTGCACGTGTAGATATGTACTCTGGGAAAAAGGGTCCCAGACGCACATAAGCTTGGGGGGATGCTAGGGTTTTAATTAAATATTAGCATAGTGAAGGCACTGAGAAGGTCCTTTTTTAAAAGGCAAATTTCTATCTATTTAATTTTGTTAAGTAAATGAATTTATATGTGCAGAAAAGACTTCTTCTTTTTTTTCCTTTTTAACCCAGTTGTAGAGTGTTGGAAATGTAGTTTAGCAGTGTTTCCAGGAAGAAGTGGGTTTGCTGGGCGTCTAGCTGGTCTCTGCTGACAAACATCCTACTCAGACTGACATATTGGCATAGCAGGATAGGCTTCTAAGACCAGAGTTCTTTCTTTACTACTATTCTACTGCTCATCCACAAAGGAAGTAAAAGAGCAATGTTCTTTGAAGCTTTTTGCTCCTTTATGCCCTAAAAGTATTTTGAAGAATTATGTACCCCTTTACATATTTCTTAACTGACAAGGTTTTTTTCTTCATAGATTTAAATAATTGCAGAGGACAAAATTTCTAATACATTATAAATATTAAGCATATTATAGATATTGAATATAAAATAATGCTTCAGTCTTTTAAAGTAATTCAGTGGCGTAGATACCACAGTCATGTGATGCCCACTGTCATCTAATTAAAGAAACAAACACACACATGAATAGGCTTTTACTTAACAAGCAGGAAATTCTATATCACATCTTTCTACCTTAAAAATCACATTTCTATTCTTCCAACACAATAAGAATTTTCTCTTATTGTAACATATTTTCATGTTTGGAGGTCTTTTACTGATCAACCTATAACATTTCTCTGCCACAAAAATATGTTTAAACATTGAAACAAAATTTATTTCCTGGGACTCCAAGGCTCTAGGTTTCAAAACAAATGTCTTTTGGATTAAGTTATCATTATAATTATTATGAGTTCACAATTGATCAAAGTAACATATGCGCATATACTGTATGTTTTAATAAATATTAGTCATAAGAGTAAATTATTATTGGAAATGCTTCTCTTAATGATAAATATGGGGCAGAAGTTATATTTCCCTATTCATGGAAGCTCTGCAAATGTCAAAATGTTGGATTGTCCCTTGTTTGGCACTTTGGGTTTGTCGCATCATTTGTATGGCGGAAAATTATGCTTTTTTTTTTTCACCCAGAAGGGGTGAAGAATGGGGAAGGAGGCTGGGAAGGAATTGGCATGCTGCTTCAAAGTGCTTTCTCACACAGCTCAATTTTATAAAAGATTACCCATTTGAAAATTGCAGATCTGCAACTTGCCTCCTCTAACACTAGTATATTTGTGCCCATGTATGCCTTGTGAGGTCTACGTGTGACCATAGCCCAGTTTGAAGACCACTGGTAATTGGAAAAGACAAATGACCCTCCTATCAGGATACCTCATTTTGCTCATAACTGGCTATATCCCTCTAAGTCAGCTACTTAACCACAAGGGAGTCAGGCTCCTCCTGGCTCAGAGAACACCGAGGGGCTTCCGGCACCCCTCTTCTGATTTCCAGGCATCCTTCTGGGGGTGGAAGTGATTGTCTAACTGAAGCTGCATGTGTTACTAAAGATATCCATCAAACATGTTTTCCAGGCAATTAGATTCTGTGGTAGTCTCCTCTCCACATATCAAACAGATTTATGAAGTTAATCTTTGACCTTTGCAACAACTAGAAAGGAACATAGAGGAAGGGGAACAGAGCTTTTGGGCATTTTCTTTTTGTTGTTGCTGTGTTTTGGGCTTGATTAGATATCTGGTTTCCGCAGCTTGCATGACTAATTCTGGGCTTCAGTGACTCCCTTATAACCTTAGCATGTAAAGATGGAAAAATTCCCCTGACATTTTCAGGAAACATTTATTACAGTCTATTTTATACGTCTGGTCAGAATGGGCTAACTGATTTTTCACAAGAACAGAATTTGGCAGAAAGCCTGGCCTCCTTTAGTCCCTCTCTTGCCAAAAATCACTCTGGAGCCAACCTGTAGGCCTTATGATGTCCCATAGGAGGCCAGACTGAGAAAGGGATTGGGTGGGAGTAACTCTCTCACCTACAATGGGAAACAAGATCCATCGAGAGATAGAGGACCTCTTCCCATCTGTGTTTCTGGGGGATGTAGGGTAAAGCTCAGTGGCTTTATCTTCTTGGAAAGGGAATAATGGCACGTTACATATGGAAGATTGGGAAAGGCAGAGAAGAGAGAAGCTGGGCCACAGTCCATCCTCATAACTAGCAAGGTGAACAACGTAGGAAGATGGTCACCTGGCCTCTTTCAAATCTCCAGATTCCATGGTTTACCCGGCCCAGCTTCTGAATCACCTCTCCCCCTCTGGTACGGCCACTTTGATCTCCATCTGAAGAGTCAGCCCCATTCTAGCTCTCAGGACAGATGCCGAGGAGAGGCAGGAGGTCCTTAAGCCACAGGAAGGGTTTAAACAGGCTGCGTCAGGATCAAATTTCAGTTTCAGATTTACTGCTCTGGCTGCAGCTGTGTGGAGGATGTTCAGGTTACGCTGTGGTGATAAAGTTGTCATTCTGCTGGAGAAACCCAATGAGTTTCACATGTGCGTTGCCTGCTTTATGCGGTGAACACTGACAGTACCTCTGGCTTACAGCAGAAGGCTGTTATCACCTTTATTGGAGGTGAGCAAACCAGCCTGAGTTGCTGAAAAATGGATATTTTTAAAGAAGGTCTCCACTAAGCCAACTTCGTAGGCCTTGAGCTCTGGACCCAGATGGTCCAGGATCTGATTGCCTGCCCTTCTGCTTCCTGTGTGACCTTGGGCAAGTTACTGTACTTCTCTCAGCTTGTTCCTTATTTGTCAAGTGGGGAGGGTAATTGTGTCTACTACACAGGATTATCATGATAATTATGTTCCTGGTCTGTATAAATATGCTATCTATTTTCTTTCCTGAACCAGTGCTGAGGAAAGAGGGGAGAACCATGGTTAGAAGGAAAGAGTGGGAAGGGTGGGCATGTAGGGGGTATGATGCCTCTGAGTTGGATGGACAGAGATGCTGCAACTTTGCTAAAGATTAGTGTTGGTTCTGTCTCAATTCTAGCTCAGACATCCTAACAGATGGCTCCTAGGCTGGTTGGTCATGGTCTAAACACATTTTTGTTTGGTTCCCAGGATTAATTGGATCTGAGTAATAGCTGGTCCCTTGAGATGGGTGTATTAGTCAGTGTTCTACAGAGGAACAAAACCAACAAGATATGTGTGTGTGTGTGTGTGTGTGTGCACGCGCATCCACGCATGTGTGTTTATTTTAAGGAATTGGTGATTGTGGTGGCTTGGCAAGTCTAAAACCTACAGGGTAGATCAGCAGGCTGGACACCCAGGTAAGAGTTGGGGTCTGAGTTCAAAGGCTGTCTGCTGACAGAGTTCCCTCTTGCTAGAGGGAGGTCAGTTTTTGTTCAACTGATGCTCCAACTGACTGAGCCACCTAGGTGCCCCAAAGAAGTCCACCCACTTAAATGCAAATCTCCAAAAAAACACCTTCACAAGAACATCTAGAATAATGTCTAACCAAATATCTGGGCACCATAGCCTGGTCAAGTTGACACATAAATTCAGCTACCACTTGCTGTGTACTTCCAGTCGCCTTGATTGTCTGACACCTGACCCATGCCATTCACTCACTCATCTCCCTGACTCGGAGGTGTTTGAGTCTGTGATCCTTCCTCCAGCATTGCTCTTCGTGATTATGTATAAGACTTCATCATCAGGCACTATATGACAGTTTGATTTGCTGGAATCAAATGACTTTCTGGGCAAATATGCCCATTCTTCCTTTCCTGGCCTCAGGTCTGTCTTCTGTTATTGTGAACTGGCTAGAGGACAAACGTAAGGCACACCGGGGTCTTAGACTCGGATGGATGTGCAGGAACTCGTAGGAACTCAGGTGTGAGGCCTGTTGGGACTATGACAGCATGGCCTGGAGGAAAAACCTGACTTAGTAGGTGGGTGCTGGGGAAAATTAACTGGCAGGAGCAGCTGCCCCACAATGTCCAGTGGATGTGGTGAGTTCTTGTGTGTTTGTCCAGGTGTGTGTCTGGACAGGGAGGTCCAATCTGAAAGTGAGATCTTCAGTGGAGTGGAAGGTTCCAGGAGGTTGGCAATACTCTAGCCCGAGGGCCTGAGCAGGGCAGAGACAATGTGAGCTACACTGGTATGGGATTTCATTTCGAAAGCTCAGGGTCAGGGAAGGGTTGAATGGAGAAGGGACCTGGGCCTAGGGAATGGCCAGAGCATACTATAGGGGCTGGAGTTAAGCTTCTGTGGTCTAGGGGCCATGTCACGAGCCCAGGTTCATCCCAGCACCATCGAATAAACTACAGGCAGCGAGATTCACCTTTGACCTTGCCTGGTGTTGCTGGGGGCTATTGCTCAGATCTAGACAAGAGAATGGGGATTTGAAGCTGACTGTGACAGACGTGGCCCTCATTTTGACTGTGACCTGCAGCCAACAGGGCCAACAAGTCTGTGTGTGTGTGTGTGTGTGTGTGTGTGTGTGTGTGTGTGTGTCAGGGACAGGGGCAGTGGTGCCCCTCACTCATGTCCTTGGGTGAGGCCAGAGAATGGAAGGGCATATGCTGATGGGGCCGAGGTTGACTTCTCCATGAGATGGCGCTCATAGCTTGTCTTTCTGTGTGCCTCTGTGCCTTTTTTTTGTTTTTTTTTGGCTTTGATAAAAAATGCATACTGTAAATTGTATCCTGTTTTAGAATTCATGGAAATACGACTTGTCTTTACTAATCTAAAAAGCAGATTTCATGTATTTTCAAGATTCCCAGAGGAATAACTATTTCTGACAGTTAACTTCTTTTTTTCTTCTGGGCTATAGGGGCAAAGAGAGGTTGGACGCGTGTTATGGTCTCCTTACTCAAAAACCCCAGGGTCTCTCCCCTCCCACCCCAAGAAGCTTACAGTCTAGCGAGAAGTGAAGATCCACCCACTGTTCTGGTACAAGGTAAACTTTGAGTTAAGAAGACGATGGTATCTTTGGTTGAGGGAGGGAGAGGTTAATTCTGTTTGGAAGCTGCTTGAGGGAAGACTAGGACATCAGTGGGTCCCAAAGAAAGGATAATATTTATGGTGGAACATACTTTTTCTGAAGTCTGAAGTAGGAGCATCCCAAACAACCCAGGTTGTCCAGTGATAACAGTGTCCAAGGCAGACGTTTTCCTAAGAGCTCACTGAAAGAAGAACTTGTTTGATGAGTCTAGACTGACATGGAGCAAGGTGAGAGCGACAGAACTTTACAGAACACAGGAAGTGCCCTGTCTGCTGGAGAGAGAAGGGATCAGGTAAATACGAAAGCCAGGCTTTGGCAATTAGAAGGAAATAGTCTCTTCTGAAGTTATTTTGCACAAGAGTTAGCAAGAGGTGAAGTAAAAATGCACAGCTTGGGAATCAATAAATAATAGCGCATTTGTGTCATCCTTTATGGTTTAGAAAGCAGGATCACAATGTAGGAATTTTTGATATTTCTGTGTAGCAGATGAGGAAGCAGAGGCTTAGTGAAGTTAAGCGAATTACTTAAGATCACATAAGTAGTAAATGGCCAGATCCTGTTGAAGAATGGGTTCTGGAACAGTTCTTGATGTAGTTTTAGCAACTTGTGAAACTAATCTTTCATCACTAAACATTTATTGAGCAATTACTATGCAGATATTAGGTATCTGATAGTTTCTGATACAGTTTCTTTCATCTGGGACCTCACAGCCTAGTGAACGGCTCTGAACTGGGGTGATTTTGGGGGGACATTTGGCAAGGTTTGGAGATATTTGTCGTGGTCATGACTGGCATTTGGTGGGAAGAGGCCAGGGATGCTGCTGTGCATCCCACAAAGCATGGGGCAAAGAGCTATCGGGTCTAAACTGTCAATAGTGCTGAGGTTAACAAACCCTGTTCCAGGGCATTATTCATTTATTCTTTCATTTTATCACTTATTCTACAAACTTTGTGGGTACCTGTAATGGACTAGACACTATTCTAAGCAGGGAGGGTATGATGGGGGAAGAAAACAGAAAAAGCTGCTCTTCTCACGTCATTTATATTTGGGTGTGGAGTGAAGGGTGGAGGGGAAGGAGAGTTGGACATTAACAAGGAAATGAGTAACAAGAAAAATACCAGGTGGTATTACGTGCTGTGTGGAAAGTTCGGACGCTTTGGTACAGTTATGTGTGACTTGGGGGTTGCATTAGAATGGCTCATCACAGAAAGCCTTTCTAAAACAGTCATTTAGTGACTGAATTTGAATGACAAGAAGCCATCTGAGGAAAGCATGTGTCAGGCCAAGAGAACAGCAGGTGCAAAGGCCCTGAGATGGAAATGAAGTTGGGATGTTCTTTCGAGGAACAGAAGGAAGGCCAGGGTGTTTGGAGTGTGGAGGGAGAGGGAGGTGACACTGGGGAGGGTGGCAGGGGCTACATCCTATCAGGGTTTTGTTAGCCAAGATAAAGAATTTGGATTCCCTTCTAGAGCCTTCCATGTGGCTGTTCTCATGGGGAAAAATGATCAGGGTTATGAAGAAAAGGAAATAGAGTCTTGGGGACAAAGTGACTGAGGGGGACGTCATTCAATTTGATGGCCAGAAAAGGCTTCCCTGAGACCTGGATATTGAGAAGCAGATAGCTGTGGGAAGGTCTGGGGGACCTGGGGCTTGGGCTTATGGGCCAAATTGTGTCCCCCCGTCCCACTGCCATTCATATGTTGAAGCCCTATCTTCTGGTTCCTCGGAATGTGGAGGAAACTTTATTTGGAGGTAGGGTTTTCAAACAGGAGATTAAGTTAACATGAAGCTAATAAAGTAAGCCCTAATCCAGTCTGACTGGTGTCCTTATAAGAAGGGGAGACTTGGACACTCAAAGAGACACCACAGGTGCGTGCTCACAGAGGGAAGACCATGTGTAGACACAGCAAGAAGGTGGCCATCTGCAAGCCAAGGAGAGAGCCCTCAGAAGAAACCAACCATACGGGCACCTTGATCTTGGACTTGGAGCCTCCAGAACTTGTCAGAAAATCAAGTTCTGTTGTTGAAACCACCTAGTCTGTGCATTTTTTATGGCAGCCCTCGCAGACTAATACACCTGGAGTCTGATTTTCCTATCTGTTGCATAGAGGGTGCTTGTGGATCGTTCAGTTAAGTTTTTTCTGGTTCTAAGAGCTTTTGATTCAAAGAAATACATGAGCTCCTCCTCCGGGCTGCCTGCAGCCTGTGTAAACCTTAGCTACATGTCCCTTAATCAGAGAATGACAGAATAGTTCTGGGGGAAATAGAGGAGCCCTAGGGAGGAATTTGGAATTAGAGATGGATTTCCCATCAATTTCAAAGAGCTCTCAGGCTGGGAGGATTCACAGTCACTCTTCTCCCACAGGAAAGGGATTCAAAAGCCCAGATGAGGATCTATGGGATCACAATGGCACAAATGTCTCCCTTGAGAACAGGCAGAATTCAGTGCCAGAGTTTCCAGAAAGGAGATGGAACTTGAGGAATTTTCCCCTTGGAAAGATTTCACCAGAGACTAGGGCCCCATGGAGAACTTGGACCTCCCTCGGTGCTGGCCCCACGCACCATTTGAAGCACTTCAGGGTGCCTGCCTTCTGTGCAAAGGAGCCTCTTTGGCTCATTTTGTCCTTTTTGGCTCTTATCTTGTCTCTGAGAAGGAAGGTTTGTGAATCTGACTCACTCGGGACTCAGGAACAGCATGGGCAAAGCTTCTACCGCTTTCACGGGGGCCCTGCTTGCCGGAACAAATCAGACCCAGTAAGCAGCTCCACTGTTCCCAAAGCAAGAGCACTTGAAGAATGGCGGTTACTGTTTGAGCAATTACTTTTGTTTCTAACTTTTCCCTTACAAATTGATATACATCAGAACATACTGAAGGGGCAGACTGTGCCTTGCTGCCCAGCCTTTCATAGTTAACCATCTGTTCAAATATTATGAATTCAACAAATATTTACTAAGCAATTCACATTGCTTACAATTTTTGAAGGGTATGGGAGTGGGGAGGAGATGTAGGCACTGAATCAGTATTTGACGTGTGTGTGTGTGTGTGTGTGTGTGTGTGTGTGTGTGTGTGTGTGTGTATAGTATTTGAACAAAGTGGCTGACAGGGAGTAGTTGCTCATTAAATGGGTGCTAACTGAATGAATGAATGAATGAGGGAACAAATGAATGGACTGGACATTTTACACCTCAGATTCTGTTTCTGTCTCTGCATCCATGTGATAACTTTCTCTGCGTCCCAGAATATAGGTTTCCAGATAGCAGGGGATTTTGTTTCTAGTGTTCGGTGCTGCATCCCCAGCACCCAGAGACGCCTGAAGACATCACTCCAGCAATCCAGGTAAGAGATGATTATTCTGGGCAAGCAGAGGACACAGAGAGATATTTAAGAGTCAGAAAAGACTACACATGGTAAACTGATCTACTGTGGGGGTCAAGAGAAGAAAGTTTAGGGAATCTCTAAGGGCTCTGCATCTCCGTGGATAGGGTGCCAATAACAAAGACAACGAGGAGATAGGGAGGACCACTGGCCAGTACAATGACATACGAGGGAAATCAGTGTCACTAATACTAATTGGGCATCGTTAGCGTAAGGTGCCAGTCGAAGCCTGAGAAAGAGGAGCTGAGGCCTGAAGATAGAACCCTGGGGAAATGGCGACATCTAAATGAGGTGGAAGACTGGACATCAGGAGACAATCTGAGAAAAATGAGAGAGTGATACCTCCTAAAATCAGATTGTGTCACCTCATTATGCTGTAGGCAGCCTGGGTCCCACAGAATAAAAGCCTCGAGTCATTAGCATGTTACTTGGTATGTAGTAGGTGCTCAGGAAAATGGTGTTGAATTGTTAAGTGATTTTTTGGATACACTTCTATAAGGCATTACTAGGAGAAGATCAGGCACCTGTTTTATGTATTACCTCTGAGTTGCAGGTCACTAATGGAGTTAGACCACCTTGGGTAGCATGACGCAGAAGCGTTAGTCCTTCAGATTTGAATAAGAAAAGGGGAGATATTGAGAATCCAATACTGTCTGTTAACTGGACCAAGGCATTCCAGTAGGTCGGCAGGCTCTGGGATTTGGCAACAATTCTGTGAATTTGGAGACTCAAAGAATTTACCAACCCCCCTGAGAGCCATTTTTGCAGACTGTGAGAATTTTAGCTCATCTTGTCTGATGCATCTGGCCGCAAGTGGCCTGAAGAAGCTGACGTCAATATACACCATTTAAGTATTATTTTTGTCATCTTGCCATACAGTTTAAACTAATATTTATTGACCTCCACCATGTTCCAGATGCCTGTGCCGGGCATTTCAAATAAAAATCTCTCATAATGCCAAATACCCATTTTATAGATAAGAAAACCAAGGCTGAGGGAGGTCAAATAAGCTCAAGGTCACATAACTCATATAGCATATTTGGGATTTAACCTCAGATTCTCTATGTTCAATTTTTTATTTGTTTCCTGGCCTATAAAATGGAAGTAATAATGTCTGTCTTGATCAACTTCCAGGGTTTCAGGCAGGATTATATGAGACTGTGTCAAGAAGAGTTCTTATTTAGATAGCATTAAAATCAGTGATGCTTAGCTGGAGTTTGTTTTTAATGCCTTCACCTGAAGTCTTGAGACACATGGAGCTTTCTGGCATCCTAGGATGCTGGTGGGGAAGTATGTTTGGTGGGGAGTGGGGCTCCCCAACTTTACCTCTCACATTCCATCCTGAAGGAATGCATCTCACCTGCCAAGATGCAGGCTATGTGCTGCCCAGTGTCCTCACTGCTAAAAATCTGATGGAAATAATGGCTCCCATTCAGTGAATGCCCACAGGCTTGCTGCTTTTCCCACATTATTTAAAAAAATTAATTAATTTGTATAATTACTAAGGAGTACTTGATAAAAATACATTTCCATTTTTTAATTACAACTTTTACAATGTGACCCCAATATTATTTTAAATCCTGCAATAAGATAGGTTTTATTTTCTTTTTATCAGAGAAGACAGTGAGGTTCGGGAACTTGCCCAAGGCAACACTTAGGTGATGAGGAACAAGTCAGCTCTTGAATCCAAGTGTATCTGATTCTGAAGAGGAAGATCATCCTATCTCGTTATTATTCTTTATTCTAATGGTTTATGGATGTGGTTCTGGGTAATTCCTTTCCCCTGATGTATTATCATGACTTAGGATCTTTCAAAGAAATCAGTGTCCTTCCTTAGGTGAAAACTCTGTGGTTTGCCAATTGTTTTATATATATATTATTTATTTTTTAATTTTTTTAAGATTTATTTATTTGAGGGAGAGTGTGTGTGTGTGCACACGTGGGGGCGGGGGGAGAGGGGCACAAGGAGAGAATCTTCAAGCAGACTCCCTGCTGAGCAAGGAGCCAGATGTGGAGCTCGATTTCATGACCCGTGAGATCATGACCCATGAGATCACAACCTGAGCTGAAACCAAGGGTGAGAGGCTCAACTGAGTCACCCATGTGCCCCTGTTTTATATACATTTTAAAACACAGTTATAGCTGGTGTGGCTCAGGAGTTAATTTAATTCTGTGTTGGCTGTGCTTATAATTTGAACATGGGTTGAGCATTTAATGATAGGAAATAAAATTGATGACAAGTCATTGATTCTTACCTTCCTCTGCTCTGAGCTCCATAAATTAGACATTTAAACATGAAAAAGGCAGATGGACCTTGGGTGGAGTGGCCCAGGACATAGGCCAGGGCTTGGCAAACTGTGGCCCACTGCCTGCTGCCTGTTCTTCCATCGTCCTCAAGAGCTAAAGTGGTTTTTGCATTTTCAAATGGTTGGAAAGAAATTAGGGATATTTGTTTCTCTTTTGTTATGTAGGTATCCCCATAATATCATGGTTTTGCTTGTGGGCCCATAAAACCTAAAATATTCACTGTCTTCATACAGAAAAGATTGCTAACTCTCGACATAGGCCTTTTCCTTTCTGAGGTGAAGAAGGAAGGACGCAGTATCTCCTTTATCTCTGTAATATTTTATATTCTTTTTCTTTCGGTTCAATATTACAGATATTCCTGAGCAGAGCTTTGTGCAGAAGCTATAGGGAAATGGAAGTAGATCAGGCCAGTCACTTACTGGGGCCTTGGACTCCATGACTTTGCCTCTTTCAGAGGAAGAGGGTTTTGTTCTGGAAGGAAAAGAAAATATTTCAGGGGCAACAATTCTGCAGTGAGCGGAGCGGACTCATTTGTGAGTACCTGGCTTCTAATCACAGGCCCAACATGAGCCTTGCCTGAGCTGGGCTCCATTATTGCACAAATGTCTGAAGAAAGTTTCAATTTTGTCGGGAAAAGAAAGACTTCCTATTTTTTACCCGGCAGAGAAATTAATGGGGGAAAGAAGTTCTGCTTTCTACATCAAGAATGAAAGGGAGTCATTTGAACAGGCTTCAGGCAAGAATCAGCACTAACTGGGAGCTTGGCTGATAGCTGGGCTTTGTGGCTTCCTGCTTTATTAAAGCATTCCAGCCAACTCCTCCTGGCAGTCTGTCTTCTTCTGAAGGCTCAGATGTTTGACGCTGGACGGTGGGATGAGAGCTCAAAGGGAATATGCCCGGAGCATGAGCTCCTTCAGATCTCTGCTTCCAGCCCGAGTCAGGCGGCAAGAGCCTAATCGTGAGCCGGCAGAGCAATGCCTGGCTTCCTCCAGCAGGCAGGCAGGCAGAGAGACCCCGGTGCTTTGTGCTGTTGGTATCCATGAACCCCACAGGGTGTCTTCTCCCTTGTAGAGATACAAAGTTGAATTTTTTCAGAGCAGTTTTGGAATATCAAGTGCATTCAGGCCCTTGCCTTTCTCTTCTTTGTTGGTTCCGGGTCCTTCTCCAGTGGGACCCCACTCTTGTCTCCGGGCTGCCTTCCAGCGGTTACCTTCGCAGCCCTGCCTTGCCTTTTCTGCCCCAGGGTCCCTCTGTGCCCCTCCTCTGCCACTGCACTGGACTCCTGGCATTTAGCCTCGCTTGTTAAATTATCTGGAAAGGCAAGATGGGGATGTTGGGCGTTCTTTTGCTTCCTTTTACTTCCCAGGTATGATATTCATAAGACAACACATTTGTCCCCACAAATGCCCTCTTAATACATCTAGGAATAAACAGCTTCAGTTTGGGTGTCCTGGGCTGCTCCAAACCGAGGATACAAAAGCCAAGTCACAATAATGGCAGGGACAGTACTTTTTTCTGGCTCTGACTTGCTTGGTCAGGTGGAACCTCCAGGCCCCCTGAGAATTGCCCGTTTCTGGGAAGCTTGGTTCAGGCTTTGCATTCTTGAGATGATGTCCCCGGCCTAGGCCTCTGAGGGTAAGTTGCTTTACCACTAAAGCCACTGCTGGGTCAGCCCGAAGCTGCACAGCCTGCTGAGCCTGCTGGGCCATAGCCGGGGTGCAGAAGCCTTGTGTCCCCCGCAGAGTGAGGACACTCTTCTCTACCCTTGGGCCACTCACCGTCGCTTCTGTCTCAGTGTCGGGCAGCCACACATTGGACGCAAGTTGTGTGCCTGTCTTGCTAGAGATGGTGAATCCCTTTCCAGGGAGTTTCTCTGTCCCTCGCAAAATAGACTCAGAGCTGCCTACCCGCAACCCCATCCCCTGGGCATATCCAGACCTATAAGAAGAGCATAGGCTTGGTCTAGAACCCCTGCTACACACCCAACTCTGTCTTTTGACTTGCTATGTGAAATGGACTGCCAGACCCACCTCTGCAGGGTCCTGGGATGATGATCCACAATCAGCAAGCTCAATTCATGTTCCTGATACGATGCCCTGCAAGGCACATTTCCGTGATAACCACTATGTCTCCAAGACCAGAGGGTTCTCTCGAGAAAGAAAACAAATAGGATACATAGATAAGAGATTTATTATCAGGACTTTGCTCACGTGATTATAGAGGCAGTGAATCCAAAAATCTGCAGTGTGGGCCAGCTGGTAGACTGGAGACATCATCCAGGCATGGTGCCTGGCGTTGGGACTGCAGTGGCGAATAAGGGTTTAGTCCTTGACCTCAAGGAATTTCCAGTCTGGTGTAGGCAATCATTATTACCCTTTCTTTAGGATTTACAAAGGGCATTCATAGAGAGACCCTCATTTGAGTTTTACATTGATTCTCTTCACTTGGTATCGTTTTGATGTTCGTTTTAGACCTGAGGCAGTGGAGGCCTGGAGACAGTAAGTGGTTTTCCTTGTATTATATAGCTAATAGGTAGCAGAACAGGGACTCGAATGCTGCTTCTTAAAATTTGAGAGCCCACACGCTTGGGTCACATATACAGTTAATGAGTTAGGAAGAAAGCAAATACAATTTAGGATTTGATAGATCTTTTATTAAGTTGTACTGTGACTGTATACAACGTAATGTTTCTCGTACCTGTCCCTCTTACTCTCTAGTCTGTCAACAGGGATTGGGTCTTATTAATTTTTAAGTCCTCAGAGATAAGCAGAATGCCCAGGACATAGTAGGTGCTCAGGAAACGGTTGTTGAATAAAGTGTTTCTAAGGGTCCTTTGTGAGCCAGATTCATTCTGAATTTAATTATGAGTGGGAAACCAGTCCAGGAGGGAGGTTTGGGAGTCCAGGTGGAAGCTGTCAGATGAGAGGCAGTGCTGGGGATGAGGTGAGGATCAGGCTTGGAGGGTCGGGGTGGGCGCGGGGAGGTGCCCCACGGTGAGCTTTGATATTCAATAATCTGGGCTTTGATTTCCATGCATGAGGTTCAATTGCTGTCTTTGTATACGGATTCATCAGAAGGAGGGGAGGCTTTTTCAAGTGAGTTTTTAAATGAAATCTGTACGGTGGGGATAGAAGTTAGGTCCACGGTTTCCGGCTCCCCTCCCTGGACAAATTTCAGAGGAGATTCAGGCAGAAGTCAGGGGTTGTCAAAGCAGAAACCTGCCTGTGATTACTAGTGCCAGTTTGCAAGCTGGAAGGATATGTGCTGGCAAGCACCGGGGGCCAGGGGCGGCGGGGGGTTTCTTTCCTTTGAGTTCCTTCCAGATCTTGTCAAGGTAGTCCGTGGCCAGGAGCCTAGTGACAGCGGGACTGTGGGGGTGGGGTGGGGAGGAAAATGTACTCACTCTCCTCTTAGGAAAGCTTTTGTGACTGTTGGAAATGTGGGAGAACTGTCAAAATGACATGACAGACCTAGCTACGTAAATTGGGAAAATTGAGCCATTGCTTCTTCTGTTCTATGACAACATAAAGTTGTAAATTGTCTTCAGCAGAGAAACTGAAAAGAAAGAAAATTCATGAGCACCATGCTATGGAGACAGATGCCGCGTCTTCAAGAAATCGGAGTTGCGTGCTCCCACCCCTCCCTTCTGTGCCCACCCTCACCACCTTAGACATCCATGCCAGTAACCACAAGGACTTAAAGAGGGATGTTGCTGCCTTATTAGGTCAAACAACAGCTTCCCCTCTGGCCTTTATGACTGCTCAAGTATATTCTTTGGATCCATGACATTGATGCCAGTAAGATGGTAGCCCTTCACATTTGGTCACTATGCGGTTAATTTATCATTGCACATAAAGCCAAGGCAAATCTTGTTGGGGATCTTAATTTATTCAGTATCACTTACCAAGCTGATCAAATACAGAGGATAATGGCAGGAACATTTGAAGGGGATTCAAGTCATACATGTGTTATTAATTAGCTGTGTGTCTTTGAACAATAAATACGTCATGCTGGACATTTATTTCTCCATATTGGGGTGGATTGATGAGGCAAGGCTGAAGGCAAGCAGGCCAGTTAGGAGTCCTTACCATAGTTCAGGACGGTATTCAGGCTGGTGGTGAGACAGGCCTGGGTTTGAATTCTGGTTCAGCTGTCTGCAAACTCTGTGGCCTTGCTAAGTTATGTAAGCTCTTTGAGGCTAAGGTTCTTGATCTCTGCAATAGGAATGACAGTCATCACCCTAACCAACTGGGCACACAGAGCTCCCACTAGCAAGGGATAAGGTGCTGAGTGTAGAGTGTCAAGGACGTGAACATCAATGGTGACTGCTGCCTAGCGTGGCAGCCCTCGGGGTTTTGAATTGCCCACAGAACACCAAGCTCAAGAGGTGCTTACCACAGGCCATTTCACAACAGCTTATAATTAAAAATATGTCTTAGATGCTTCCATAAAAAAAAAAAAAAAGGAATGGGAGGCAGCACTTTAATGTAGTCTTGGAGTTTCCAACTGAATAGCAAATCAAACCCAGGTCTTGTACCCAAGTGCTCTCTCTTCTTCCCGAACCACCAATTTCCTGGGTACAGGGTTATCTTGGAGGTTCTAGGAGGGGTTTAGTTCAGTGGGAGATGGGAGGGGGCTAGAGAGAGAGCTGGTTGGATTTGCGTGATGAAGGGCCTCAGTTTAGATTTGTGGCTGTCCTTCCAAATGAGCTAATATAGGCAGGCACACTGACAAGAATGGAAAAAGGCCTCCTCAGGTAACTGTCAATGTGCCACCTTGCTTTGGCAATTCTTCACTTTTTAATATCCTCGGATCTTAAAAATATGGCAATATCTGGGGCCTCCTTGGATTTCCAGTAGGGTCTGGGCTTAGATATGCATGCCTGTGGAGCTTCCAGGTGCCATTCATCTAGCTCAGACCTACGTAGCTAATGGGGCCTGGCCACTTGGGAGGCAAATCTGTGCCTAATCCCTAAGGCTGTGGATGTTTAAATGAAATTGCCCATTCCGGGGCACCTGGGTGGCTCAGTCGTTGGGCGTCTGCCTTCGGCTCGGGTCATGGTCCCGGAGTCCTGGGATCGAGCCCGGCATCAGGCTCCCTGCTTGGCGGGAAGCCTGCTTCTCCCTCTCCCATCCCCCCTGCTTGTGTTCCCTCTCTCGCTGTGTCTCTCTCTGTCAAATAGATAAAATCTTAAAAAAAAAAAAGAAAGAAAGAAATCGCCCATCCCTCTTGCTTGGCTAGACCTTGAGCTGAAACATTAATTATGCAGCGGGACCAGAGAGAAGACTTGGGGATATGTGGGGGAGGGGTGTTCCTCCTCAGAGCCACAGAGCCATATGGGGAGGAGGCTTATGGAAGTAGCCAGCTGGGCACTCTCCTACTAGGAAAACTTTAAACAGAGAGGTGGCATCTGGAGGAGGGAGGTGATCTCCAGGCTGTTCCTGTGCCATTTGTTGGGACCAGTGTACTTCTTATGACCCAAATCCTGGAAGTGTTGCAGGCAGGCAAGCTGATTAATTATTTCCCTGGGGTCTCTCTAACAGAGGATAGAAATGGTGCTTGGTGGGCGTGAAAGAGAGGCCAAACCTTTCAACTAGTAGGGAATTTGTTTCCTGCCTAACTGCAGCCACATGTGAAGGTATAGAAAACATATGTGCCTCTGATAAAAGATCACATTTAAAGACTAGAAAGAAACCAGCACAACAACGTCCTGTTTCTCATCAAACACCAAACTCTGTGTTTCCAAATGCTCTGTGTTACTAGAGGGTGTTTAGAAGCATTCCAGCAGGGCTGGGCTCCATTCCATCAGCACCTTTGACGTGTTTCTATTACCCACTGTCGCTATTCAGTGAAATCGGTCATTTATCATGGCGGTTCCCAAGCCCGGTAGCCTCTGTGGTCCACTGAATCAGAATCCATGGGAGTAGCCCCTGGAAACTGGAATTTTTCATTAGTCCTCTGACTGATTCTTATGTAGCAAGGCCTTGAACCTCTCTGTGAAATGAGAGATGGACAGCTACAAGTTTGGAGAGAACAAATAAGGGACTGTGCTGAGTTTCTGGTAGCACAGAGTGTCATGTGAATTTTATCTATATATCTATATACCTTTCTGTATATTAAGAGAGAGAGATATATGTAATATATAGAGATATGTAAATATCTCTATATATGAGTTTTTCCTTACATACAAGTAAGGAAAGGGATGGGGAACTGAACACATAATGGTAAGGAGGAATAAGATGCATTCCATAAGAGCTGAGGGTCATTATAGGAGCAGTAAACCCACCAAGAGTAGTAAGCCTTTGACACCCATCTCTATTAATAGAGTCATCATTTATTTAATCTCCCAAACTACAAACCTTAGACGTATTTGCACCTTCTTCTTTGCTCCTTTTTTCCCTTCCATTCTGGGTGATCACCAAATCTTGTTCATGGATTGTGTTGCTCACAGCTGGTTGCTTAGCTCAAAGCCAGTCCTTCCTCCTCCCCTATTAACAGACTCCAAGGTTTACTTGAGAAGTAGGAAGAAAGAGCCCAGCTGGACAATTGCAGTAGCTTCTTCAGTGGTCTTTTGGTCAACAGACTCTCTTCCTTTCATTCACCTTCTACCATGACTTGGGAATGATTGTCCTCTAAAAATTCTAGTAAACTTATTTCTCTGCCTAGGAAAAATCTCTCTCTTTTTATTTGTTGCTATCAGGATAAAATATAAACTCCTTAGTATGATTCTCAATATGGTCCTGAAGTCCTTTTCCAAAGTAATCTCTGTAGCAAATTAAAGACGGTGGCAAATTCTTTGACATTCATCCCATAGAGATGTGAGGTCTGTATGCTCTCTTTTTGTTTCTGGGTGGATTTTGTGACTATTTTTGCCAATATAATCCGGTGGAGTTGGCCCTTTGCCTGTTTCTGGCCCAGGCATTAAGAAGATGTCAGCCTCCATTTCCTGTCCCTTAGGGCATTTTATTATTTCTTTTTCGGGGTGCTCTGAGATGCTGTGTAAGTAGTCCAACTGCCCTGAGAGGCTAAGTGTAGATGTTCTGTTGGTGATTTCAGTGGTGCCTACTTTTTTTTTTTTATCTGCCCTCACCAAAATACCAGATATCTGAGTGAAGCCATTTGGGCTAGTAGATAAGACCAGTATCAATGAATGACCTTAATTGATGTCTTTTGGAGCATAAGGATCTCCCAGCTGAGCTCTGCCCCAATTCCTGAACCACAGAGCTGTCAGATATAGTAAAAATAATTATTGTTTTAAGGCTTTAAGTTTTGGGGGTAATTTGTTGCGCAGCAACAGAGAACAGTCTCCTATCAATGTTCCCAAGCAACCCACCCCCTAGTTACGTGGCACTATCATCAGTTTCCAAACACATTAAAACTCTCATGCCAAGAGTGCCCTTCTTCATCTTCCTTGCTTGGCAAACTCCTGCTCATTCTTCAGATGCAGGTCCTTTCTGAAGTCATGAATGAGCAAATGAATGAAAGAAATCCTTTCTGCTCCACCCTACGTTGCCACAGATTCTTGACAAGTACCTTTCTAAAAGCAACATGGCACTTCAACTACTTAAGTGTTGAGCTTCTTTAATAGTCTGATAATTCCTGGAGGGGAGGAATTTTGTCTTCAGCTTGGCATATCCAGTGCTAAGCAGAGTGCAGGCCACACAGCCAATGTTTGTTGAATGAAGGGAGGACCCAATAAGCAAATAAAACCATGGAAAGCATTTTGGTCTCTGTATTTTTTGAAGGTTCACTCATGCCTCACTGGCTTCTACCAGTTAGAGTCACATATAAAATAGAAAAACAAACTATTGGCTCTTTTGGTCTTTTGTGAAATCCTGAGTCTTTGGCAGCCTGAAGAGTTAGATTGGTCTGTCAATATCTTGGAAAATAATAGCCCAACCACCTAGAAGATGGAGGCACTGGTGAAGTATAAGTCTGGTGGGTTGAAGGTGGTGCATTGACATTTTCTGAGGTTTAAAGAGGCAATAGGATTAATAAAAAGAGCTTTGGCATGGGAGGAGGGATTGTTGCTGGCCCTCAGTTCTGTCACTGAGGGATTTGGCCAGTTTGCTTTATCTCTTCGGGTCTTAATTTCCTCTTGTGGAGAGGGGCATTGTGTCAGATGACATGTCAATTATCTTTCAGCCCTGACATTCTGTAAACCCGACACTCACCTGGACTATGTAACTTGTATTATCTACATGGGATAGCTGAATCCTGCATCTCTACATCCTCATCCCTTTGCTGACTCCTGAACCCTCTGTGCATTGGTGGCCCTCATAGGGAATCACATCCTTTAGAGAATCTTCCCTGGGTAGAAGTTTCTGTGTGGGTTTAGATCAGCTCTGCAGACCAAGGTTGCCCCTATTCACAGATTTATTTTCCTATAGAGTATTCAAAGTGTTCTTTATAGAATACCTCCAATTCCCTCATCTCTCCCAAGCAGTACCTCCCACACTAGCTTACCAAGGAGTCTGAAATGCTAGCTTGAATTTTTCCCTTAAGGCATTGAAGGCTCAGTTCAGATGCAAATATAATTAAAACATTAGCAGCCATTAAAACCTTATTTGAATGAGCTTATCACATCAGCTCGCTCACTCTGATTTCTCTAGAGCTTTTCTATCTATTATCCCATCTAAATCTGCACAAGAATTCATTTTACAGATAGAGGAATTGAGTGTTTTAGCAGGGGAACATCCAAGTATCCAGTCCAGTTTCCTGATTCCTAAATCCCACTATACTCTTTCCAAAATATCACACTGCTTTTCCAAGCAGAGTCGTAAGGAAACGATAGTAAGGACAGCCATATTTTGATGGAAGGAAGAAAAGAAATGGGAGGAAATTCCCCCTACTCCCTAAACCAACTCCAGAGCTTAGGAAATTGCTTAGAATAGCAACAAGCAGGACCAGCATGAAGACACAGTGATCTCGAAGACCCATTTGGCCAGTGTGGTATCATGGACTGGACTCTGAATAAGAATTATTTGGCAGTGTGACTTTAAGGAAATCATTTAACTTCTCTAAGCCAAGTTTTCTCCATGTTGAAAAGAGGGATTATAACACCCACCTTGTAATTATTGTGAAGATGAAAAACTGACATGACCAATACTCAGAAATTATTACTTTCTACTACTGCTAATATCAATATTAATATTACTGTAACTGTTGGCTGACCCCCCCCCCCACCAATCAATCTGATGGTTTATTTCCTAAAGGCAAGTAGACAGGATGCTTAATTTGAAGGATCTCTTAATTTGTTGGGATGCATTATTTACTCAGATTTGGGTCCGATCTTTGCAGAGGTACATTCTTGGTATCTAGTAATGTCTTCTATTTATTTCATTGAGTATTGATAATGAGGGCTATTATTTTACTGAAGGCTCACAAATTAATAAGCAATAAAATTATTGCTGCCAACCATAAGCTGGGAAATGCACCTGTGGAAAGAAAATAGCTAGTGTCTAAGTGGGGGCCTGTGAATACCAGGTATTGGGGGTAGGTTGGGAGGAGGGCAGATCATGCTATTTTTATAGCTTACTCACTTTACTTTAAAAGTCAAACTTTAGTTTGACTTTTAAACTTCTATGTGCATGTTTTATTTTCTTAGAAATTAAACATTTATTAAAAAAAAGAAAAAAGAACAAGAGAAAAGGTGAGCTGCCACATGCTCTCCCTCTCTATTCAGAGTAGGGGTGGGTTTGCAGTGAAGCCAGTGGAGATTAAGTTTCTCAAATCTCATCTGCCAAAGTCTGGAGGGGCCCCGCAATGTTCGCTTGCCATCAATTTTAATAAAATTAAGGTATTTGAACTCAAGTGGATTAAGACCATTTTCTTTTTCCACTCACATCCCCCCCTTTGTCACATTTCCCCCCATAGGACATTACTTGAGGGGTCTCAGGCATTGTTGGGGTCCAGATAAGGGGAAACTGAGTTGGAGTCGCCTCTGGCCTGTGCTCACTGGGATCCATTTATGTAGCTCTCAGCCACTTCTCTGTGTGCTGTTGTTTTTACTGGCTGTCCTACCGTGGAGATGGCCTCCAGGAATACCCTCTCCTCTGGGCTGACTCACAGGTATCCTGACTCAAAATTCAGGGGCAGAGGTAGCCTCACAATTGAACTTGTCCTGGGCTTTCTGGCACAGGAGCTTCGTAAGGGTATCTATATTTATTTTTTATTTTTTTAAGGATTTTATTTATTTTTTGACACAGAGAGAGACTGTGAGAGAGGGAACAGAAGCAGGGGGAGTAGGAGAAGGAGAAGCAGGCTTCCTGCGCAGCAGGGAGCCCAATGCGGGGCTCGATCCCAGGACCCTGGGATCATGACCTGAGCCAAAGGCAGACGCTTAACGACTGAGCCACCGGGGCGCCCCAGGGTATCTATATTTAGTCACTGCATAAGAAAACCTGAAAGCTTGAAATCTTGCAACTCATATGCAAAATAAACTTAATAGAGGTTTCTTCAGATTTCATTGCAATCTTAAAATGTACAGAATATTACCAGTCTCGAGTTGTGAAGCTGAAAGGAACTTTTCTAAATTATCAATAAAAATACAATTTTCAGTCAGCATGCTAGATGGAAGACTGAATTATCTTTCTGTTCCCCATATAGATAATATTGTAAAATAGAGGCGATCAAATATATGTAGCTAAAAAACCTAGGGAAAAAAAAACTGTTATAGATACATGCCAGGCAATTAGTTAATAGATAGCATGCTTGTTTTTCAGCGGATTTTGTGAAGTTTGTGGTATTAGCTTTTGAAAACTTGCTCCTTACTGTGATTTCTTTTCTCATGCTAATTAAATATTTTTGTAACCGATTTTGTATAATAATTTTGCATTCTTTTTCTTAAATGGTCTCCCCAGTTTTTATAAGTCTTCAGTTCCCCCAAACCTGATCTGCCTCTAATGGAGAACTGATTGGTTGTTTTTCCTGTGTAAAATATTGTAGGGATTAGGAAACTGTGTGTCTGCCTAGCAGGGGCTGACTAGTGCGAATGGCAAGGAAGAAGTCTCTGGGGACCAGGAATGCTTATTGTGGGTCTTAAAGACATAGGCTGAAGACTTTTGTAGTGGCATTTAGTACATTTACAATATTACGCAACGCTTACCACTGTCTAGTTCCAAAACATTGTCATCACTCCAGGGGAGACCTGTGTCCATTAAGCATGTGCTTCCTGTTCCCCTTCCCCCCACTCCCCCCACCCAGCCCCTAGCAACCATCAATCTACAGTCTGTCTCTCTGGATTTACCTATTCTGGGTATTTCATTTAAATGGAATCACACAATATGTGGTCTTTTTAATTTGGTTTCTTTTGCTTAGCATAATGTTTTCAAGCTTCATCCACATTGTAACATTATCAATATTCATTCCTTTTTTTTTTAAAGATTTTATTTATTTATTTATTTGAGAGAGAGAGCACACACAGGCAGGGGGAGCAACAGAGGGAGAGGGAGAAGCAGGCTCCTTGTTGTGCAGGGAGCCTGATGTGGGGCTTGATCCCAGGACCCTGGGATCCTCACCTGAGCTGAAGGCAGATGCCTAACCGACTGAGCCACCCAGGCGCCCCAATTACTTCATTCCTTTTATATGATATCTTGGAATATGTACGTGCATGTGCATGCATGTGCATGTATGTATATTTCAGTAGCGCTCACTTGGGAACTATTTTCTAATTCAGCTTAGTTGAAAACATTTATTGAGAGCCTATCATGTACCAGGCACTGAGCTAGGCCCTGTTCTATTTTCTTTACAACTATAGTTTTTGGATGAGCAGGAATGAAACTAGGGGTTCTCCCTTATATCCAGGAGCCTGTGCCAAACCTCGTGAACTCTAACACTGTGAGCTCAGCCTTACATCCCACTCTAGCTCTCTATGGGATTTTTTCCTCCAGGAACTTTTGTTGTCCTTTTACCAATATTTGTGGGGAGGGAGAGGGGAAGAGGTGGCTAGGGGAGAATGTACAATTTACATCAGGATAACTACCCAGGGTTGAATTGACATAGGAAAAGAAGGCAATAACATATAAATTTCAGGACAGCATTTGGAATTCCCTCTGACTCACTGCCAGGATATCTCCCTGTTGGAGGGGTGGTGAAGGGGCTCACATGGGCAGCCACAGAGCCAGGCACCATGCTGCTGTCCTCTCCTTGTATTAACCTTTATGATCTCTGCAAGTGAGCTTGGGATCTGTTAAGGCAGTGCACGAATACGTTAATATATGGTATCATGGACTGAAAACTTGTGTTCCCCCCAGAACTCTTATGTTGAAGCCCTACTTCCAATATGGCAGGAGGGGCCTTTGGAAGGTAAGTAATTAGGTTTAGAGAAGGTCATGAAGGTGGAGTCCCCATGAGAGGATCAGTATCCTTATAAGAAGAGGAAGAGACACCAGTTTCTACTCTTGCTCACGTGAGCACACAGCAAGAAGGCAGCCACCTGCAAGCCAGAAAGAGAGCCTTCACCAAGAAGCAAATGTGCCGGCACCTTGATCTTGGACATCCAAGCCTCCAGAACTGTGAGAAATCAGTGTCTGTTGTTTATGTCATCCAGTCTTTTGTTATAGCACCCTGAGCAGACTAAGACATAGGGTAAGCAACACGTAGTGGATTGATACTACTCTCATCTGCTCTTGGATTTTCCATCTGTCTGCCTTTCTGTGCACGCCACCTGGGAGGTACCTCTGAGGCTGGTGGGCCAGTGGGAATCAGAATCCAATGTGAACTATGACCTTCCAGGCTCTTGTATCTGCCTCTGTCGATTGGTTTTTCCCATGGCAGAGAAATAACCAATCCACTGGCCAGCCAACCCTTGTGTGTTGAGCTGTCTTGGTGAGCCAAGTCCTGTGCTTGGCACTAGCCAGGCTTCGTTTAAGTAATCCTCACAAGTACTCCAGAGAAGAGGGATTATCATCTCCATGAAAGACAATGAAATCAAGACTCAGGAAAGTGAATGAGTCCCCAAGAGCTCACAATTAGCAAGCAACAGAGCTGGAATTCAAACCCAAGGCAGCCTCCTTGCAAGTATGATGTTCTTGATTTATAGCCTAGCTAGGGAACACAGCTTGCCCTGGAACTGCCAGGGGTTAAAAGAAAATATTCTTTTGATTTTGGAATCCTCAGGCCCAACGTTGTTACTGCATGTTGTATGCGAGGGAGTTTTTAATTTTTCTTTTAAATTTGGGAGGCATTTCCTCATACAAGAAACAATAAAATTTGGATTTAAGCATCAATTAATGCACTGAGACAAGGAACCCCAATGTACAGCTGGAGAGCAGGAAAGCTTGCCAGGCGAGGCATTCATCTTGGAAGTAATTGTGTATTTTACTTGGCTTTGGCTTTCTGGAACGAGATCTTTGGAAAAAGGGCTTTTAAATTTTACATCACTTTCGATTCAGTGGTGTGGATTAGGCCTTTGCGTGAGCCGTGGTGGGGACATTTATCTCAATAGAGAATGGAGAGTTGATGAACCATAAATTCTCCCACTCAGCACTGTAGGTTGGGTTTTCCTTTCTCACAGCTCAGATGGGAGCTTCCCCTCCTTGACTATAGTCACTCAGGCTGCAGCCAGCAGGGGCCTGGAGAGGCTCCAGGAGACCCTGAACCAAGCCCAGGAGGGAGCACCAGCTCTTCCTACTGGGAAATGTTGCATATTTCCTGCTCTTTCAGGTACTGTCTTTCTGCCCTGTTTGGGCAAGTTATGCGAAGGGAACCTTTCCTGAATCCCCCACCCTGCTGGGTCAGCCTCATATGGCAGATCTATGAAGCTGTGTGGAGCATTCTGGATCCTCTTAAATTGTGCACTCATTCTGGACCCTGTGTTTTCCCCCAAAGGTTTGGGGCCGGCTCTGTGCAAACTGGTATGACTCCCCAGTAGCTCCTTGTTGGAGATTTCATCTCTCCTGGAATATTTTCTTCCCTCCCTGCCTTTAGGTATCCAGCATCCTTCTGCTTATTCTCCTGTTTGCTCTTATACTTATCCTCCCCTTACCAAATTATACTGTGCCAAAAAAATTCTTCATTTAAATTGAAATAGATCAAGTTTAAACCAAGTTTGCCAAAAAAAAAATCTATAATCTAGACTCTGCCTAACAGCTTTGGTCCTGATATAACAGCCATGCCATACTCTGGACAGCTTGAATTGAACATTGAGTGAGTCCTTCTCTTGACTCTGTCACCTCAGGGCCTTTGCACACGCTGTTCCTTCTGCCTAAAATGATTTTTCTAGCCCTCCATCACTTTTGCCTGGCTATCACTCAATTTAGTGTTCATGGATGTCCCTTCCTCAAAGAAAACTTGTTCTGACCCTCCAAGCCTAGGCTGAGAGCTCATTGCTCTCTGCCCCTCCCACTCAAATTTCCTGTTTTCTTGTAAGTCTCCCTTACTAAACTGGGAGCTCCTCAAGAGGAGGGATTGCAATGCTTGACCTCACAGAGTCATCCATTAAATGTTTTCGAATAAATGAATAAGAATGATGCACAAGTGACCACTATTTTTGTTTCTTTCACAAATCTGCACTTCAATAGGCTGAACTCTAAGGTGACTTTGAGATCAATAAAGGAAATTTAGATTTTCCTAGTTTGTATTCAACTCCTTGGTGAGGTGGTGGCTTCAGAGATGAGGCTCTGGTTTCCAGGACCCAACGGCACCAGAATGCATTTCACTTCAAAAAGTTCAAGTGTGATGTGACTGACCAAACCAAGAAAATTGATGAAAAAATTTGGGGTGGAGAGTGTGGGTAGTAAAGATGTTTCGAAGGGTATGCAGAATGCATATAGGACTCTTTCTACTGCATTTGCTGCCACAGAGGTGGGCACAGACCCAGCACCCCTGCAACAGTGGCCGCAGGGCAACCCAACTTCTTCATTATTGTCTGTCAGAGGAGTTGTGCAACTCTGCTGTTGATGGCCTTTTCTGTCTCCCATGTCTTACAGGATGTTTGCTCGGGAGAAGCTGGGTCATATGGGACATCCTAGCTGCAAGGGGGTTGGGGAAATTAAGCCTTTAGCTGTATAGCTGGGTACATGGGAGGGTGCCATACATGGGGGCTGGAGGACTGAGTGGTCAGTTAGTAATATCTGTCCTAATATGACATGAAAATCCAACTGAGGATGTGAAATTTAGTATAATGACCTTTAAGCTAGCCCCAACTTCCTATTTATAAAATAGTAGTTATTATTCAGTGTGGGGATCCCATGTTAATTAGAGAGAGAATGTGTGTATTTATGTGTTCGCATAAACATTGACCAAAGTGTACTTGTTTAAGCATCTCAGGTTAGATCATGAAGGCTGGCCTGGGTTTGAGTATTGATGAAACCAATGACCAGACTTGACTGCGTTCCTTTTACTCATTCTACTGCCTGGATTGCAGGCCGGTGGTCCAAAGCACATGATTGAGATCCAGGACACGTGAGGGTGTAAGGAGATGTGTCTTCTAGGGAACTCCTTAGTTCCTCAAACAGAGCAAGGGCCTTGGTCAGGTTAGAGGATTCCAGAACCACTTTACATCATCTTTTAGAGACAGGGAGGACTGGGGACAGGCTAGCCCACTTTACCTGGACCTAATGTTTCAGGTTCTGAATTTCTTGCTACGTCACAGTTATGTAACTAAGGGCTGTGTACTTTATTTCTTGCTCTTGCTATGCTCTTGGGCCTCCCTGAGTTTTGAGTACAGGAGTCCTACCATGACTTCCTACTGCAAACACTGATGTTCTCAAGTGGAATAGGAAGGGAGGAGGGAGACCATTATTGTCCAGTTAGACATTACAGATGAACTTTTCAAACTATCTAGGGTAACATTCATATAATCATAAAACTTCCATCTTTAGCTTTCCCAAAAGGTACAGTTTTAAATAGTGAATGGTAGAGAATTTCAACAAAATAACCTACTGGACTATTTTTTTGCCAGGCTCCCTGCCAAGTGGGGAGCCTGCTTTTTGAGAGAGACAGAGCATGAGCAGGAGGGGCAGAGGGAAAAGCAGAGAGAGAGACTCTCACACAGATTCCATACTGAGCGCGGAGCCCGACACAGGGCTTGATCCCAGGACACTGAGATCATGACCTGAGCGGAAACCAAGAATGGGATGCTTAGCTGATGTGCCTCCCAGGTGCTCCTACTGGACTATTTTTAAAAATGTTTTAGAGCAAATGGGTGAATCTCAGATATCAGAATCATTAGGTTTGGATGAGATAGGAGGTAGAAGAGAAAAGTCAAGGTCACTGGCTATGTGAAATATTAAATTCACATTCACTGAAATGATGAGTGATAAGAGGAGCAGATCTGAGAAGGGAAGAACATTCAAGAGGGAGCTCAATTTGACTACTCCTCTTTTAAGACCATTTGGTGTGCTGGCCAAGAGCTTGAGTTCTGGGCTGGGCCAGCAGGCTTCAAGTCTTGTTCATCACTCATTAGTCTTAAGGCCTTGGAAAATTTACTTAACCTCAATGTGCCTTATCTTTAGAGTAGGGTTATAATAATAGTGTTTTCTTCAAAGGGTCATGATGAGGACTAGATGAGGCAATTTGTGTAAAAGTGCTTTGTCCAAAATCTGGTACACAGTAAATATTCCATATATACTAGGTGTAATTGTTACTGTAATAAGGCCTTTGGCATGGGAAGAAATTTTGTGCCAGGGTCAGGGGCATGTACAGATGTCTGGTCCTTAGAGAAAATAGATGCCTAACACTTACAAGACCAAGTTGAAGAAACACACAAAAAGTCTACAATTGGTTGCAATGGCTGAAGAAGATACTCCAAGGACCATGGTTCTTTTGGAGGAACTTAATCATACAGTCATTTTTTTCTAAATGGATTTGAGGCATAAAATAGAGGACGTTTGTACTATATGTTTGATAAAACTGAAATCTGACATTAAGACAAAAAAAAAAGAGGAAGGATGTAAGTTACAAAGTGAAATAGCTGTGATTGAATTTCAACGTTATATTGGACAATGTTTCTAGGCAAATGGAATGCCTTACCTATTTTCATTTGAGTTTTTATGGATTGAGGGTATAGTGGAAGGGGGTGAAGAAGGGAAGTAGGACAGAAGACTGTTCTGCCATGGCTAAGGAAGCAGGAAAAGCTTGTAAGATGGGGAGAGGTGGTTAGTAGAAGAGGTGCAGGCCAAATTAGTAAATTGATGCTAATATGAAAAGTGATTTTAAATTTAATGATTTTAACTGAATGTTTTATAAGACTGTGTGACAGTAGTGATGAAGTCCTTGCCCTAATTGCCTTCCTCACCACAAATGTTCATCTTCCTTATCATGGTCTGACCTATCCATCCAAAAAATCCATCCATCCATCCATCCACCCTATGTTTAGTCTCCAAGTAAAACAGAGAATGCACAGAAGGATGGTGCAGCATATGTGGCAAAACCAGCATATGGTTCCTTGCAGGGCCATTGGGAGCCACCCTTTTGATGTCAGATGAACTCTGCTTTGAAACTTGTTTTCCACTCGAATAAGCAACTCTTCCTGCCTTTCATTAGCTCCTTCCTATAATAGGTGTGATTAACAAAAGTGTGATAACTGATGGAATAAATACATTTGATTGAACAATGAATACTTACATGATTAATCCCTTTCCAAGGCCTTTTCCCCAGACCCCATACAATGGCCCCACCTCACCACTGCTCGCTGAAACACATCTGAACCTCATCTTTTGAAGTCAGTGTGTTGGTTGGATCTGATGATTTCCGGGGTGTCAGAGGTCTTTCCATTTGCCTTCAAACAGTGTGTTGGTTGGATCTGATGATTTCTGGGGTGTCAGAGGTCTTTCCATTTGCCTTCAAACAGTGTGTTGGTTGGATCTGATGATTTCTGGGGTGTCAGAGGTCTTTTCCTTTCATGGTCCATTTTAATTTGAGGATCAGGTAGATGTCATGAGGGGACAATTTAGGTGAAACCAAGAATTTCAGTGTGACATGAACATTTTACTTGCCAGAAATTGGAAGATGGTGAATGGTCTTATGATTTTAATGACTGATTAATTTTATGCTGTTATGAAATTGTTGCTAACATGAATAAAGCTATTGATGGACTGGAGTAAATCAGTAAGGAGGTGACATATTCTTGATGAAATTTTCCTGGAATAAATTCCATCCACTGAGGTTCTCTCCTTACCCTGATCATTAATCTTTTCTAACTTCTAGAAGCCCCCTGCAGTCCTTGGCTTGTGACTCCTTCCTCCATCTTCAAAGTGAGCCATCAGTGTCTCACTCAAATCTTGCTCTGATTGTCTTGTTTCCTTCATTCACTTATGAAGGCCCTTGTGATTACATTGGGCCCACCTGGATAATCTAGTATATGCCATCTCTTAAGAGTCTTAATTTAATCACATCTGCAAATTCTTACTTTTGTCATGTAAGGTAAGAGATTTAGAGGTTCAGGGATTAGGACATGGACATCTTAGGGGTGGGAGTTGCATTATTTTTTTTTATCACTCCAACCTCGGACTTTCTGTCCATTCCTGGTTCTTATTACTTAATAAGCCACAGCAATAATAACCTAAGAGCCATTGACTCTGGGAGAGACCATGAAATGTTGGGGAAATTTGGCTTTTGTGTCCAGGTCTATTAAGTCTGTGCTCTTAGCCTTTGGCTCAGACCTTTGATTTTATCTACTTTCAGTTAATCTCTCTTTCCTTTTGGGGAATCTCCATTTTGAAAGGCACTAAGAAAATTAACAAATTTTCTGGCACTGGAAGCAAGACAGAGGATGACAAAGATTTGACAGATACAGCAACTGAGATTTCAAAAGACTCAATAACTTGTCCAAACTTGGGAGTGGTAGAACTGAGCTTGAATCCTTATTGACTTTAAAGCTTCTTCTCTTTTTCTTTTTCCTAACCTGAGAGTTCACTTTTAAGGAAGAAAATAAGAATTACTACATAAGCAGAGACTAAAGATCTAATCTGATATCAGTAATAATAATAGAAAACTTTGAAAAATAATTTTCCACTTATAAATCAAAGAGATTTAATTGCAAAATTAAGCAGGAAACAGACCCATCAATATTAAACAGACTTGAAATTTCTGGAGAAAGACAAAAGGTAATATTTCTCTTTTATACCAGTGTTTTTCAAATTTCAATTCCTTTTTTGATGAACGTAAACATATGCACATCACAACTCTGACACAATCCCTCTATTTGAGAGTCATGACACCTGTACATTTCCAGCCATCGAGAGGCTGTTGTCAACTTTAATGGTTTATATTCTGTACTTTGTATTATGGAAACACCTTTTTTTTCCAACTGTACAATTCCACTATAATTATTAGATTTGTTTTTTCAAACTGCTTAATAGAGAATCCCTGCCCTCCCAGGGCTGAGATGTGTGTTTCTGCATGATTCAACCATGGTACAGTATGGAGGTTCTGTGCTTGGCTTGAGTGTAGATATTTTGAGGGTTGACATCGTTTGCTCTCAGGAAAATATAATTTACTGCTTCTGGAGTAAAAACAAAATTAATAAATGATACAGCACGCAAACCCATCTTGGCCTTACACTGCTTAGCAGTGTTTTAGTGAGTTACATTTGAATGAATGAGAAACATATGGATGAAATGTCCCTTGTGGCTACTCCTGGACTCAGAGATGGAAAGGGGAATGTGCTTAACAAAATGCACCATATTTTTCTGACGCCGCGTTTGAGAACATATTTGGACCTATTCTCTGGGGCCAGTGGGAGACTGGTCTTTCTCTTCTGTCCCTAAAAGTGCATACTGGCAAGGCTGGTGGAAGCTCCCCTGCGTCTGAGTCTTTGGCTAGGGTTTGGGGGTAGGGTGGGATGGCTAGGGGTTAGAATCAGATGGTGGTGGGATTCTTGAGGCATGATAGTAGTGACTGTTGAGTTGGAATTGGGCTTTATTTCTTCCTTTTAAGATGGAGTTGTGCTCAAGCAACTGTTCTGGGAAAGTAGATTTCCAATAAGCCAGTGGGACAGAGGGACATCCTCAGAATCAGAAGAAAATGAGGGAGACTCTCTAAGCAAAAGTTCTCCTTAGGTGGAATGGCTGACTTGTTGATTTTGCCAAAGATTGGGAATCTGGGTGGCAGGCCCTTGACATCATTTCAATGCTTTAGTGGTGGAGGATAGCCCCATGACTCTCTTTGCTTCAGCTGAGGTTGATATTAAGGCTTTCACGCAGTTCTCCCTCCTCTACACCTTGCTGCAAGCTGATCAAGGCAAGTGCTGTTACCTGACTCCAAAAGAAAGAAATTGCAGCTCAGAGGAGAAAAACAATCCACCCAGCATTGCCTAACCAGTCACTTTCAGAGGTAGGTCCCCACACAGTGTCATCTGAGCTCCCATTCCCACGATCTTTGCTTTGCCCCAGGCAGACAGTCACACTGGTGGCCCCACTTAGCACTTAAGATGCTATGACTAAACCAACAGGAAGAATCTCTGTTTTCATCTCTGCCTTCCCTCCGAGACAGTCACTCTGATCTGTTTCTTTCTCTTCTCTTTTTTTGCATGCTGAGTCACCTAATAATACCAGTCTCAGTGAATAGGTCAGTGTTTATAATCCACTTTATTCCAGCAGGATGGATTTCAGGGTGAAAATCCCATGCAAAGAGGTGAATTACAGGTACCTGGCTCAGACCTAGATGTCTCTTGGAAGGACGGTGGCCTTCATCTGACGTCTCTCCTTGTTTCCTACCTGTTTTTCTCCAGCTGGTCACGCTCACCTTCATAGACTCTGAGAGATCCTTTCTGTGGTGTGAGGATGTTACTCTTCAGTGTTGGGTTAGAAGAACCCCTTGAAAGCCCACCGCTGGTCACTTGCTTCTCCTACTGAGCTTCTGGCCAGAACCTGCCGATCCTGTCGCCTGAATTTATGCATCCCAGTTGAGCCTAGGCCCCTTGTCTCTTCAAGTTTTGTGGCATTTAGTCTAGTCTCGTTTGCTTTCTGTGACTCTGGCTTTCGCTTTTGTTCTGGCTTCTCTAGGACCTGTTAATGAACCTCTGTGCTCTCCTTTCCCAGGTGGTATCACACCTGACCCTCCCTTAGTCCTAGTCACCTCTGCAGGTAAATGGGCTTGGGCTTTTATATTTCTTCATCTGTAAGTGGGCCAAGCATACAGCATGGTGGGAAAAAAGTAAGCCAACATTTAAAGTATCTGTCACTTAGTCATCATTTGAATGATAAATGGATTTTCCCCCCTTTTGCCATGAAAGAAAGCTGAAGAAATTGAGTGGCACAGGATATGGTAGATCAGTGGTTCTCAACCAGGGCGATTCCCCCGCCACAGGAGACATTTAATTGGCAATGTCTAGGGACATTTTTGGTTGTCACAATTGGTGGGAAGGTGCTACTGGCATCCAGTGGGTGGAAGTCAGGGATGCTGCTAATTATCCAGAGATGCACAGGACAGTCCTTCACAACATAGAATCATCTAGCCTAGTAGTGCTGAGGTTGAGAATCATTACCACAGATGCTTAACTGTACACTTTGAGCTCAAAGACATGTATGAGTATTGCTTTGACCTTTGTAATATTGATGTCAATACATATCAGTGAATATCCGTAATAAAATCAATATGAACATCAATATTATGTAATACAAAAACTTTAATGAGCAACCTGCTATATACCAGGCAAATATATTAATGGGTTTAATGATTCTTATTTATTTATTTGTCAGAGAGAGCGCACAAGCAGGGGGAGCGGTGGGCAGAGGGAGAGGCAGTCTCCCTGCCCAGCCGGGAGTTTGATCCCAGTGTCCTGGGAGCATGACCTGAGCTGAAGGCAGATGCTTAACCGACTGAGTCACCCAGGCATTCCTATATTAATGGGTTTAATCATCACAATATCCCTTTTAAATATAATTACTTTCATCATCCTTTTTTAGGTATGATGAAAACAAGGCTCAGAGAGGTTGAGTCCCAAGTCATGTTTACTAGAGTATGTGCCCCTAGTTCATGTATCACCTTAGTTCTTGATGGCTGTAGACAAAATGACCAGCAGGAGGCAGTCTAGGACTTCTGAGGAGGCTGGTAAAGTTCCCCCTTCAGTGTGATGTGGAGAATTGGGGGTGATCAAATCTGCCCCTCACTCCTTGTTGAATTCTGGCCTCTTCTACTGGCTTTTCCCCCTCCTAAGGGCTGGTAGGGACTCTCTGGTTTGCGGGGGGCGAGTTGGAGATCCCCAGTTTGCTGTAATAAGTCCATCTAGAAGGTGTTTCTCCTGACAGCTGCTGTCAGGGGGCAGGAAAGTGGAGGAAGGGTAGAAGCAACCTGAGATAAGAAAAAAGCCTGTTATCAAAAAAAGAGTGTCTCCTTCCTTTTTTCTCTGGGGAAGGAGCTGGTTCTTTGCGGTTGTCCCACAGTAGTGCACATCCTGCTACAAGCAGAGGACGGTGGCATCTCGGCTGCTTAATAAAAAGGAGATGGGGAGGGGGTGCACAGAGAGGTCCCAAGGTCTTCGAATGCTTTCCTTCTCAGAAATCGTTGAGTCTCTAACGAGCCATTCAGGAGGAGGAAAATCTGCTCGAATGTATTTTTGCATGGGAGGACTTCCTGTGGCAGAAAGGCTCACATGGATCAGCAGCCTCTGTTCATTGTGCACAGGCCTCTGGCCATCTGGACCACCCAGGGGCCAGTGTTTTCCTAGGGAAGGCAGGATGAAGACGAGGGGATTGACACCGCAGCCCCAAGGTAATCACCAGATGGCAAAACGCTTGTTTGTGCTGGATGATTCAGAACAACCAGTCACCCCAGGAAAGCTAATCTGATCTCATCTTCAGCATCAAGGTTTTCCCCTTCCAAGATGTGCCCTTCTCTTTTCCTTGACAAGCAGCAGCAAAGGATCCTCTTAAGGGCCGCAAGACAATTGTCTGAAGTGGAGGGGCTGCGGGGTTGGGGTCATCATCCACCCTCTCCTCTGGGGTGGTCGGGCTGTCTGGGGTCTGATGTGCATGCCCGCGGCGGGGCCAGCATCTGGCTTTAGCACTCACCAGCTGTGTGACTGTGGGCAAGTTACCTAACTGTTCAGAGCCTTCCGAAACGGGGATGACAATGCCAACCTTACAGAGTTCAAGGAAATATCTCCAGTGAAAAGTGTGTCCCCGTGTCCACCCTCAATAGACCTTAACTCCTTTTCCATTATGGAGCTCCCCGGCCTTATGAACAGTCATCCAACACTTCCCTGATGTGAAACCTCGAACATCAGGGTATTTGAACTCAGCTGTTGAGAGAAATTACTGAATCCATTTATTGGTATATCAGAAGAGGTGTGCGCACGCGTGCGCGTGTGTGCAGCCAGCGCTGTTGTTTCTGCGCTCCGGTGACCTCTGGCTCCTTCTCTGCCTCGAAGTCCACTGCCCTTTTGCCTACACCACTCCGCTGCCAGCCCAAATTCGATTAAATTAGGGCAATGGATAGGACGATACCCTGCACAGCACCTTGCTTCGAGGAGTGGCTGAAGAGTCTTCTTTTACATTTTTAATTTTTAATATTCTTGCCTTAAAGTTTCTGTTTTCCTCAGCTTTGGAATCCCTGCCCTTTCTGCTACTCTTTGTAAAAAAAAAAAGAGAAAATAGGGCAGGGACCTAGGTATTAGGAAGATTTTATTGCAAATTGCAGATGGACACTCTGGTTCACTCTCCTCCCCTGTGCCACAGCCCCCCCCCCCACCCCCCCCCCCGGTCCACATGCACCTTCCCAGCCGCCAAGTCCACGACCAGCAGAGGGCACCAAAGCACAAGGCACTGGCGTCTCCCGGCGTCTCCCGGACCCAACGCTTTCCTGGTTAGTTGAGTCTGCAGCATCCAGCTGGGGCCTGGAGCCAGCTGACTTGGGTCTAACCCTGTGCGTCAGCCACTGATTCCCTTTTTTCTGATACTTCATCTGACGGGTAAATCACTTAGGCGGCAGAATGGCAGAAGGCACCTAAGTTTTCCAGCAATGTCTTGAATCCCGTTCCTGATCTGTCAAGGAGGTAACGACGCTAGCGACCCTTTGTGGAGTGCTTGTTATATGCTCTACACTGTTTTAAGGTCTTCCTGCTGGAGCAGGTAGTGCCTGAGATAAGTCTCAAAGAATGAGTGGGAGTGAACTGATTTCAGCTAATTATTCTTGAAAATGACATAGAAATAAGTTTAGGAGTCTTGCCTGGAGTCTATGAAACCCTTCACCTGTATTTAAAAAATATGACTTAACACTATTAGAGAAAGAAATAAAGCTCCTATGGTTTCACCCCTGTGACTTAAATCTATATTATTACGAGTTTTTGTGTACTATTATTGGTTGCCTGCAACCTCATACAGATTTCCACATAATTGCAAACACAAGGCTTACTGCATTTTACATCTTTTAAATGTAATATTTCAACATGTTAAATGAAGCATAGTGATTAAAGTCATGGGCTCTCCATCAGTCTGCTCTGACTGTCTTGACTCTGCCCTTTATAAACCCAGGGAACTTGGCTGCATTATATAACTGCTCTGTGCCTCAGTTTCCTCACCGCCAAAATAGAGCTAATAATAGCAGTTGTCTTCTAGAGTTGTTGTAAAACTTAAATAACCTGATACGTGTAGAACGTTGGCTCTTGACCAGGGGTGATTTTGCCTCCAAGGGGACATCTTTGTGATGTCCGGAGACGTTTTTGGTTGTCACAACCAGGGGGCAGAGGTGCTCTAGGCACCTGGTGGGTAGAGGCCAGGAATTCTGCACAGTTTCTACAATACACAGGACTGTCCCCCGCAGCAAAGAATTCTCTGGCCCAAAATATCAGTAGTGACAACATTGAGAAATCCTGCTGTAGATTGGAAAGCTGTGTCTGGCACATGGGAGATTCTTACTAGATTTCAGTTATTACTATTTCCTAAACCTTCCCAAGTCTGTCGCCTGACATTCAAGGATGCGAGTGCTTACAGCCAACGTTTCTGTATTTCTTTCCTGTTTCTCCATGGTACAAACCACAAACTCTAGCCAGCCGGGCCTGCTCATGGTGCTTTGACTATGTCATGCCCATCCCTAAGCGTGGGTCTCAGTCCTTCAACCTGGACTTCCTCCCTCCTCGACCGTGGCAATGACTCTACCCCCTTCCAGATCTCTCTTCTCTGTGAAAGACCCATGGTGATTTCTTGGGCCTGGGGCCCAGTCACTCCAATATGGTTACATACATGTGGTTCAGCATGCAGGTTTTGATCCCCCCTGTGAAGTCCTGGGCCCCTCCAGAAGGAGTTTACTGTGGCTAGGGAGCTCAGTGTGCGCAATGTTTAACAAGGTACGGGTCTCTCTGGGAGGGGTGTACACTGTGGCTTGCTTCATCTGCTGTGCTGTGTAAGTGCTCATTAAGCACCTGATAGGGGCTGTGAAGGGTCATGAAATGAGTTTTGGAGCCTGGCCCACTAGGGAGAGGTTAAATCTAGACTTTGATGTCATTAGCCGTGTGACCCTGTTCAAATGACTGATCAAATAACATTCATTTATAATGAGTGTGATAAGAGGTATTTCAAGGTGGGGGGAATGGGTTGGATACTTAGTCATGGCTTAAAAGTGTTGGTTCTTTTCTACCCTTATGGGCTGGTTTGTTTTATAAGTGCCTATCTACCCACTTGTCTAAGGGCACTCCTTCAGCCCCCACCCCCTCGAGAGCCACTCTCTGGGGGCCAGCCTTGTTCTAGTAAACATTCACCCTCTGACTCAGTCTGCTGCTCAGTCTTTCTGTTTAGGTTGTACATCTGCGGTGTTGAGCCAGGGCTACGGCTCTTAAGTAGGATTCCAGGAAAAGCAAAGCCCTCGATGGAGCCGTATTTGGCTGAGGCTGTGTGTTCCCTGCCCTCTCTCTTCCATGTATCCAAAGTACATTCTCATTCTGAGGAGATTCCTTCTGGGTTGTTTCCGCACAGTTGGGGGTTGAAAGAGCATCCCCGATTGAGGAGATTCTTAACGTATAGCACAGAGGGCACGTGTTTTGACTTACAGCGTGTATTGTCTGCTTTGCTGAGTCAAAAACCATGCGAATGTTTTTGGTTAAGCTGTTCGTTAGGCTCTGCATCTGCAGGGCATAGAGCTCTGTGAAAGAGGACAGAAAGGCACAATGTGCTGACAAGCCAAAGGTGACAATGCTTTTATATCTGATCGTGGCATGGATGTTTATTAGGTGGCTCCAGGCAAGTCACTTACCCTTTCTGGGCCTCTCAGAGGCAATTTAGTATAGAGGTTAGAATTAGGCCGGCCTGTATCTGCTGCGTGACCCTGGGCAAGTTACTTAATCTTTCTGAACTTCAGTTGTCTCCTTTGTAAAATGGAAATAGCAGCAACATGAAGGACAACAGAATTGTTGTAGGGATGAACTGAGATAAAGCTCAGAGAACTCAGCACAGCACAGCAGACACTGTGGGGGTCCCACCCACTCCCCTAGCCTACCCTGGAGGTTGCCTGCACACTGACAGCTTCCTGTGTGTTTCCTCCTGAGGATAGTCTGTGGTCTTGGAAAGGTGCTTAGTTCATATGTGTGGCAGGCTGGAAGGCTAGAGTGCCAAGGATTTAATGCCCCAGGAGCAATCACTGTGAGCAGGATTTGGTGGATAAGTACCTTAGCCTCCTCACCCCTCAGTGGGACAATCCTAAAATGCACTCCACAGTTTCCCGAGGGTCCCCACTAAGATTGGGTCCCAGTTGCCCACACTGCTTATTTGCTAATGTGCTCTTACATTGGTTTGCCTCTATTCCCTGTCTCATACTCCCAGTCCCTCTCAACGTTCCCTGAGGTCACATCTCAAAGGAAGTATGCATCCAGATTATCGTCTCAGGCTCTGCTTTTGGGGAAACCATAGGCCAGGGATGCCTGGCCACATGCCCGCTGTTGGCGTTAAAATGTGGAAGCACCTTGAAAACGATAATATACCCTTCACATGTTAGTATTAATTCCATTTCTGTGGAGCTAATATCCTGCTGTTACTATATGGTCAGTGACACAAAGAAATTTCTATGTGACCTGCAGTAGGCTCATTGCAGCAGGTGGGACAGTTGTAGCATGCGTCCCTTTTTGAGGCCTAAATTGGCTTTTGGCTGGTTATGGCTGAGCTTCAAGAGTGCTTGGCATACGTGATTACTTTGAATATTTTGATGAAAAAATCCTCCTATGGTAGTATATATAGTATTTTTTATATGGAGGGTAAAATAGCTGACAAGTGATTTTAAGAGTTCAGGAAAAATGAGAGTGGGAATAAGGGTTATACATGTGGAACATGGCTGACTGCAGATGTCCACAAATTCTTCTCCCAATGAGAGGTAGTGTGTAATTCTCCTCCCCTTGGGTTTATGTTGGCCTTTCTGACTTATAACCAACAGAATGAGCAGAAGTGATGCTGTGTGGCTTCAGAGACTAGGTGAAGAGGCATGAAGCTTCCAAATGGGTCTACTGGAACACCCACTCTTGGACACTACCAGTTGTTATGCTGAGAGAACCTCAAACCACATGGAGAGGCTATGTGGGGTTGCTCTGGTTAACAGTCTTAAGTGAGTCCTCAGCGTACTGCCAGTATCAAGTGCTAGCCATGTGAGTGAGATATTTTGGGCATTAGCCTTCAGACAACTGTATCCCCAGTCACATTCTAGCTGTGAAGTAGGTGAGATCATCAGCAGGAACCCCCAAGGGAGGGCCTCTCTCAGAATTCTAGATTCACAAAATCACAAACATGGTAAAATGGTTGCTTTGAGCCTCTAAGTGTTGGGATAATTTGTCATGCAATGGTAGATAACCAGATGGGGAAGAATGGATGAGAGAGAGAGAGAGAGAGAGAGAGAGAGTGTATGTGTGTGTGTGTGTGTGAGTGAGAGAGAAATTTAAACAATATGGATAATTCCATTTTTCATTCTGTCCATGAACACATGACATGGAGTAAGAGTAACATAAGTGATGTCAATCTTCTAATTAGTGAGTTGATTTTCCATCCTGCCATACTGGGTATGATTTTGTCATTTAGAGTTGTATATTTTCCCACATTATGATCCCTATAAGCAAGCTGGCTCTTTCATCTGGTGCTCAAACAAGGAAACAATAAAATGTATTCTTAAATTAAAGGAAATACGGTGGTGTCAGTTTTCTTGGGAAATGGTATGCTAATTTGGAGGACATAATGTCCTCCAAAGGAAATTCCAGTATGAAATTTTAGCCTCATGATCTGAGTTCAAAGCACTCTTCGGCTTAGATATGACTTGACTGGGTTATGGTTCTTTGTATGACAGTACCAAAATGGTGTCTTCACAGAGGAGATGTTTGATAAGTATTTGCTGACAAAATGACTTTTGGATTCTAGGAAGAGCCCATTAAGTATATCCATAGTGACAGTGTTAGCTCATTGCAGTATTCCCAATTAACTGTTGTTAATTGCAGTAGGGAAGTTGAAGTTTTCTCCATTCTAATGACTTTCGCTTGAAATACGATTTTTCTGTACTAGAGAAAACTTTGATCACTGCAGGAATATCTGCTGAAGATATGGAAGTAGTATGGAAGGGTGGGATTGTGTAGAATTCAGCTAAGATGCTTATTTGAATCTTCTAAGTAAGGCTATTGGATGCAGCATCATCTTGACTGTCATAGAGCTAACAGTTGAGTTAGGAAGGCAGACAGTGAACAAGTATTTACAAATGTGATGAGTCTCGTCTGAAATGGTGCTATGGGAGCATAGGAGCAGGAGATTTGACTTTACCTGGCTGGTAAGGCAAAGCTGCTCCCAGGCAATAGCTCTGAAAGATGAGAAGATATTGGCCAGATGAAGGGAGACAGAGGAATGCATTTCAGGCAGGGAACAGTATGTGGGCAATCTACATCAAGGGATGGCAAACCTTTTCTGCAAAAAGCCAGAACATAAGTATTTTAGGCTTTGTGGCCCATATGGTCTCTGTTGTACCTACTCTGCCACTGAAGCATGAAAATAGCCATAGAAAACTTGTTTAAAAAAAGGTGTATATGTGTATCTATGTTCCAGTAAAACTTTATTTACAAAAATAAGTGGTAGGCCAAATTTGGCCCAAGGGCCATAGTTAACCAATCCCTGTGTGAGCCTATGTTTTACAGATGAGATAATAGCACAAAACTGGTAAGCAGCAGACCTGAAATTCAAATCTAGTTCATCAGGACTCCAAACCCTATGTTCCTTGAAACACAGTATGTGCCTCCTTTCTAAAATCTTTTTAAAGTTTCCAGAGAAAGAGAGCGATGTAACTGTTGATCATAAAAATGCCTGGCACATGGTGCTACCATGCTGACCACTGTAGCTTGATAGGGATGGCTAAATGGTCAGGGTTAAGTACTCTTCAGATTCTATACAGATTATTAGATGTGTATTTATCATATTATTTTCATTCACTGGTAGTGACTAATTTTAGCTCTGTTGTGGTTTGCTGTCCTATCAATAAATCACACAATCCAGCCATTATCCCAAGTGTTCTGAGAATCAAGTGTTTCTTCTGGCATGGCTCTTTATCTGATGTTAGTACTATTGTGAAACCTCTCTCGGAAGTCATGGTATTTATAGACATCTTGTTTCTTTGGCGGATGTCTGGGAAAGATCAGAATGTGTAGGGCTGGCATTGTTGGAGTCCTTTGTTCCACATTAATAGTCTAGTTTGATGACATTCTCTAAGGAGTTGTAGGCATTTTATCTCATGTGGTCAAGGTTACTTGGTTTATAGCATTCTAAAATTGATTTTCATTCATGTTTAGACAGTTATCTATAGGAGCACCCAGATCTTTGGATAGTAAGCTATAAATGTTTCAACATGCATTTCTGGGGTTGAGTGAATGGGGAGCCTTTGGTTAGGAGTTGTCAGTGCTGTGGGAGGGCTTCCTGCTTCAGCTGGAGGGTGGACCAAGTAACCACTATTGTCCCTTCAGCTGCACATCCTGGGGTCAGAGAGGTGATGCAGTTAGTTTGGGAGTGACCTAGACTTCTTCTCTGTCTCTCTGAATTCATTCGTTCAACAAATACTTGTTGAGGGGCACCTGGGTGGCTTGGTCAGTTGAGCGTTTGCATTCAGTTCAGGTCATGATCTCAGGGTCCTGGGACTGAGTCCCACATCAGGCTCACAGCTCAGCGGGGTCTGTACCTCCCTCTGCCCCTCTTGCTGCTCCTGTTCTCTCTTTCTCTCTCTCTCAAATAAATAAAAAACCTTTAACAAACAGAAACAAATATTTTGTTGAAACCATGTGTGTCTGGCAGTGTGCAAGGTTATTGAGCAAGAAGACAGGTCCTTATCCTTATGGAGCTTACAGTCTATTGGGGAGGGGAGTGATGTCAAATAGTCATGTCAATGAATGAATATTTATAAACTGAGATGAGTCCTTTGGAATAAAAGAATGCAGTACTGAAAATCAGTCTGTTTCAGACTGGGTAGTCAGGGAAGTCTCCCTGGGTTGGAGATGCTGAGGCTGGATTTAATGGGTGAAAGAGGTAAAAGGTAGATGAAGGTGGGATATTAGAACAGAAATATCCAGAAAAAAGGAAGTACATGAGCAGAGACTCCATGCAAAAAATTGAGAAGAAGTGGGTAGGCTCAAAACATGTCTCCCTGCTCCCTGAGTGAATTACCACTGGAAAGCCTGCCTCCTTGCTCCTGCTGCTGGATGCGGGGCAAGGATCCAGTCAAACCACATGAGAATTTGTTGGTCTAGTTCATCCATTCATTACATTGCTCACACTCCCAGATGAGATGCCAATATTCATGAGAAGTTTGTGAAACACTCTATCCCCGGTAAGGGCTTAGAGCCTAGAGCCTTGACTGATGAAAAGTCTCCTAAGAGCCTGGGCTGGGCAAGGGGATGGGCTGCAGGATGCAGTGCGCACAGGCAAGTTCAAAGTGGCCTCTGAAGACTGTTCGAGTCACTCTTGAGGCTGGAGGGCCTGGGAAGAAAGTGAGGCATATTGACAAGAAAAGAGTTTGAAGGCAAAGGGTGGGAGACCAAGACTGCTAAAATTTGATAAAGCCAGAGAAAGTGGCTGCATTCATATTTTAGAGGGTGGTTTTAATCCTTGGTAGGGGTTGGAGGAGGTGGGGAAATATTAGAGTCAAGTATAAAGGCTAGATTTTAATTATAATCAGATTTTTCTTAAAAGAAACAAAGCTTGGGGCGCCTGGGTGGCTCAGTCGGTTGAATGTCAGACTCTTGGATTTGGCTCAGGTTGTGATCTCACGGGTCGTGACATCGAGCCCCACATTGGGCTCCGTGCTCAGCGTAGAGTCTGTGTGAGATTCTTTCTCCCTCTTCCTCTGCCCACCCTTGCCCCCCTGCTCTCTCTCTAAAGTAAATAAATAAATTTTAAAAAATCTTAAAAGAAGAAAACAAAGCTTTTTCAGTCAGTCTCTTTTCAATTCCTCTTGGCTCTATCCACCAAAGCTTATCACTAATCTAATTCCACCAAGGGTTCTAGCTCCATAATTCAGATTATCAGACCCCACTGACAGCTGCCATTTGATCCTACAGTGGTTTTACCTGTAGCAGCCCCTCCCTTTTCCCTTATATTTCCACATCATCAGACATGTGTGAATTTCTATCTCCTATTCTCTCTTCCTTTCCCATCGTGTTACTGGCTTCGAAACATGGGTTGTGTTTTGCTCTCCTCCTCTTTCTCAGATGGGGACTTTTCAGTCTGATTTATTTATTTTTTATTTATTTTTATTTATTAATTTATTTTTTAAAGATTTTATTTATTTATTTGACAGAGAGAGGGAACACAAGCAGGGGGAACGGCAGAGGGAGAAGCAGGCTTCCCACTGAGCAGAGAGCACCACGTGGGGCTCGATCCCAGGACCCTGGGATCATGACCTGAGCTGAAGGCAGACAATTAACGACTGAACCACCCAGGTGCCCCTCAGTCTGATTTCTAAAAAAAAAAAAAAAAAAAAAGCACATGAAAGCATCTTGTGCTGTGGCTGGAACATCATCAGAACTCAGTGACAACTTGCATTTTCTGGAGTTAGGTTGACTCGACTCTCACTCCCTGTGTGCTTTTCCTGGGAACCTTTCTCCCTTCTCCTGTAATGGTCACCCTTGCCCCATGCTCCTCATCCTCCACAAGTGTTCATATTGACTGTGGGCTGTCCGCTGGATTCTCTGCTAGGCTGGTGGCCACTTCAAGAAAGCTGCAGCCACATTAAAGCCAAGACATTTGCAGATGGAAGGAATCTTAGAAATCGTGGTTCTTACCCTTCTTTGTTTAGAGATATGGAAAATGAGGCCTACAGAAAAGAAGGGACTTGGCCAAGTTTGTGCAATCAGACAGTGGCAGAGCCAGGGGAGGACCTCCATCTCTGTATGGCTCCTAGTCCATGTGTAACTCTCCTGTCCATTAGTTTGGTGGTTTGGTTTCTGCTTCAGTGAGTCTGGATGAGTTTACACTTCTCGTTGCTGCCCCTATTGTATGCATGTATCTCCCTTCTCCCCTTCCCTTCCCTACTCCTTCCCTCCTTCCCTTTCTCTCCTCCCATCCCCCTCCTTCTCCGTTGAACGGCATTTATATTGGACGTGAATCCATAAGACACTGTGCTTGTTCACTATAGGGATGGACAGGGGCGAACAAGATAGAATACCTGTCCTCAAGGAGCTTGAGGTTCCTGGGGCAAAATTGCAGCAGCAACAACAGAATAAAAATAACAAAATGAATAACTGCTAATATTGAGCGCTTTGGGATGTCAGTCACATATTTATTTATTCATTTAAATGTGACCACAATCCTGTGAGGCAGCGACTATTATTTCCCCATTTCACAGATGAGGAATCTGAGGCAAAGAAAGATTAAGGATCTTTCCCAAGGTCAAGGACACACAGAAAAGAAGTTGTGACAAAAAGATATGTACATGACAGGGGGGGGGGAAGGAAGGGTAGAGAACCCGCGTGTCACTTCCCTGGGCCCCCCTGAACATTGGCAGGTGGACTCTCCAGTCTCTAAGCAGCTGCAACCTCAGGTAAAAAAAGGAGAAGAAGAAGAAGAAAACTGAAGCTCCGGAGAGACTCAGCCGGGCTTGAGGAGAGCCCTCCTCTCTACCAGCCTTATGGAGAGAACTTAAAGCGATTCTTCACATGGAGGGACTTGGAGGTTGTAGCCATTTACAACTTCTGGTGATTATTTAGGGGAATCTGAGTAGGGTTAATTAATCAGCCTGAGGAATTTGCCTCTGTGCCTTGGTGGCAGGTCCATGGGAGGTGTGTGGAGGCTTTCCCAGGTCAGGGGCCACCAGCCCTGTGACTGGAATCACCCTCCGGGATGTAGAGTCCCTCTTGGAGCCCAGATCTCCTTGGGCAGGACCAATGGCCATTGTGTTAACATAACCTTTGCCATTTCCCAGGATTTCTTTCAGCTTCTGTGACCCCCTCCCCAGCTTCGTGCTACAGTAAAGTTCCCCCAACCCTCTTTTGTGGTTTTCCTTGAGCCCTGCCCAGCCAGGCAATTCTGAGAAGCTTGGTTTGGAAATGGAAGACGTACAGCATCTTTTTCCAATAGAGTAAGGCTGTCTATACGTGAGCCAAAAAATGTACATACATCTCGGGGCTTTATAGGATTAAATATGTTTTGGCAAATATTCTAAATACAAAGAGAGATTGGAATAAAGGCAATCTAACAGGCTTTTAGGTTTCTATCATGTTCCCTTCCTGCAGGATGGGTGATCATTTCAAGATGGGTCATTTTGTTCAGTTCATCTTTAAGGAAACAAAGATCACTATTATTCATAAACAACCAGAATGAGAAACAACCGTCAACAATCAAGACACACACACACATGTACTGGGAAATGCGCTTTCCCTCTTTCTTCCTTTTTCTTTGCTCTCCAATGATGGCTGTTCCTGGTCTTCATTCGTTATATATAAACAGGGTTAACAAATTTTGGCATCTGTACCCTGTCTACAACCAAACGTTCTTGTCCAGCCCTTTAATGCTGCTGGGTGGTTTCTGCTGGGCTGCCTTCAAGTGATGAAAACAGGAGGAATCCTGTGGGGGGCGGTGGGATGATTGGGGGGGGGTGGGTGGGGGTTGTTTGTTTCTTTGGGTGGTGCCTCTCTTGGGGCAATTTGTCAGAGAGCTAGTCTCTTCAAATCCGCCTTGCAAGGTTTAAAGTGATAAATAGCCCTTCCCACCACATGGAACGAGAAAGATGTGATCAGTGAGCTCAGTGAAGTGAGTGGCCAGAGGCTCGGGTGGGGCTGTCCATGCTGGGAGGTCATGACACTTGGAGATTTAGCGTGCGGTCACCCTGCCCAGGGAGCCCCACTGCCAGAGCAGGCGGAGTGCCTGAGACTGGTGGAAGTGAAGCCCACAGGGGAAGGGCCCAGGAGGGGGTAAGACTTGGACAATTATCCTTTTCCTTTAAAGCGATAATCATTCTCTCTTCTGTGTGTTATACTTTCCTTTGCTACTAGATTTTCCTGGTCAGCTTTCGAGCACACAGATAGCTCTCCTCTTTGAAAAAGTAAGCCTCCTCCATCCCCCATTCCCCTCTGTCGTCTGCCTCTCTCCCTTTACCATCAACTTGTTGAAATAATTCTCTTACGTGGCTTTCGACATTTTCCCAGTTCTCCCTCCTTATACATTTACTCCAGTCTGCCTCTCCTCCTAAACACCCACTAGGGTTGGTGTGTCCAGAGTCATGAGTGCAAGGGTCTCCCTTGGAGTCCTGAGCCTACATAGGCCCCCTCGACCCCAGTCCATGCTGCTGCCTACACACTCCTTTGGGAGTGTTCTTTTCCTCTGTCATCCCTGAGACCAGCCCCCTCTCCTTTTTCACCACCTTTGTGGCAAAGACCCAGTGTCCTTTGATGGCTCATCTTGCTGACATATGCCTCAAAGGCTGGTATTTTTCCAGGCTTTGTCTTGGGCGCTCTTCTGTGGTACACTCTCACCCCAGGAGCACCTACCTCCTCTCACGGTGTTCGTTGGCAACCCTGTGTTGAAGATTGACATCGTCCCTCACTCATATTTCTCTGCTAAGACTCAGACCTGTATGTCTAACTTTATTCCAAAACCCTTGGTTGTCTCATAGGAAACTCCAATTCAGAATATCCAGAGTGACATTCCCATCCTAGTTAGTCTCTTTCCACCATCTCTTTGGCAGTGAATGCCATTCCTATTTTTGTTTCCCCAAGCAGAAATCTGAATTGGTCTTTTGACTTTCCCTTCCACACACACTCTCTTATCAAGTCATATTAATTTTGCTCTTTATTATGTGTACACTCTGAACACTTCTGATCTTTACCGCTCCTATTCTAGGTGAGGCCCCTCCCCTGCATTAGGAGACCTCTAATCACATGGAGGCAATGGAAGTCTTTCTAGAATGTAAATCTGGTAATGTTACCAACGCCTGTTACAACACGGTCTCTTATCTTTCCTAACCACTTCTGCCTTCTGCGGTACTACCAAGCAGTGCTAAACATCTTTAATCTCCTTACGCAGATTTCTGACTTCACTTGCAAACCTTTGCACATGCTGAGCCCAGGAATATTCTTCCTCCCTCTCCCCTAATTCCTATCCATTCTTTGGTGTTACACTTGGATGATTGTGCTTAAGTGTCCTGTCCTCACTAGGCGGGGCCGAGTGCCTCCCTGCTGGTCTTGTTGGGTACGTTGCTGCAGTAAATGCCCCCAATCTGTTCTCATCTCTCTGTCTCCAGGCAGTGTCCTCTCACACTGGCTCTGTGCTTGGCCATGGGAGACAACAGCAAGTGTCACACCACTAAGAGACTTAAAAAAATGCTGGCACTTTGGAGTTTGCCCTCTCCTGCTCCCTGCACCCCCACTGCATGATAGCCCTTACCGGCTCTTTGCATCATGAGAAAGACACAGCCCAACCACCCCTGTCACCCAAGCTAGCAGCCATTTAACCATCAGGCTGGTGAGAGACCATCTGGAGCCATGTTCTTTTTTGCCTGGGACAGTCTTTTCTCATGTTTCCTATGAAGTACTACTCATCTCTCAGGAGGCAGCATAAATGTCCTTTCCTGGAGAGACCTTGCCTGATGCCGATCTAAATCAGGTCCCCTGGCATAGACTCTCATGGGACCTTTTCCTTTTCTTTCAAAGCACTTACTGTAACTTGTATTCAGTGTATTGGATTGTGTGGTGATTGGTTTAACCAATGGTAAACTCCACAAGGGCATGGAACAGATCTTTATCCCATAGCTCCTTGTAGGCCCTCAGATATTTGAATGAGTGAATGAGTGAATGAATGAATGAACCATTAATGCCCAGGGTGAGAAGTGTTGCAGGAGGAAGCGAGGCCAGTTGGAGACAGTGAGCAACTTTGTATTTCCTGCTAGTTTGGTTTCTGCAGTCACCCTGTAGTGTATCTTCTTACTTGTTTGCACGTTTCTTAGTTTTTATAACTAGAAGTCACACCTAAGATAAGTGGTCACCGATTCTGAGAGCCTTTATGATTTTCAGGATTCAGGGTCTCCCATCCCAGTTTAATAGTCTGTTTTCTGGAACTTTAGTGGTGCTGGAGTCACAGCATTCAACCCTTTTCCTTCTGAGATGTGGGCAGAAAAGAATGAGGGGGTAAGGGAATCCTCAGGCAGGGGTCGGCGTCCCATCTCTGAGAGTGCCCAACTGTGCGACTTTGGGCAAATTCTCAACATTTCGGGACCTCATTGTGAGGACTAAATGTAATAATGTAAGTAAAACGTGTAAGATTGCTCAGTCATGCACGCATTTGTCCATTAGTCTCTCCCTTTCTGCTGTGTTTAGCCTATTCCCTCCTTTTTGGTTTTTCTTGGTAACAACAGGCACATGATAAATATTAGCGCAGTGATTGAATGGGGGCGCTGGAGGACTGATAATTTCCTGCTTACCATCTTCTTCCTATTAACAGCAAGTTTAGTATCTAGCACATAACCTGCGGGAACATAGCTTGGTATTTCTTGCTCTTCAATCTGTTTCTCAGCAGGAGTCCAGTCATCCACTTCTGACAGATTTTCTGTAATCTATACATTTGCTACGTGCCAGACCTATGGCATAAACCTACACAGTCCTGTTTGTGCTGGAGTTGACAAAGCCAAGGACATTACATTCCATCTTTACTGGCGGCAAATCCTTCATTTCCAAACGAGAATCAGAGGATGATACTTAAAATAAGAATTCTAGTTGGCTAAGTTAAGGAGTCTGAGAAAAAGTCAAATTCGAGACAATTATCTGGCTCTTAGCCCAAGGCTTTTATGTTGGAATATAAATTGGATACTGTGTCTATTGCTTTTTTAAGTTTTCACCTCTCAGGGTCCTGTTTTCCTGAAACAACCACACACTTGTCCAACAACCAATTTAGTGGCCCCTGGATCATGGGGCTGGAACTGTGAGCCAACTTCAGGGGGATGAGGGTGAGTCTCTGCAGGCCTGACAGTTCTCTCCCCAGCTGCCTCTTGCCTGTCTTAAACCACTGAGCGGGCAGGGAAGCTTGGGACAGTTAGCAAGCTGGATGATGAACCATGTCAAGCACTTGGGGAACATGTGGAGAGTAACTCCCTCTTCTCTGGACCTGGAACTGGGTGAGGAGGAACACCCATAGTCTCCAGAACATCCACAGGTTATGGAGGGTGGGAGCCTTGAGACTTGAGCAGATGGCATGTCTTCTCCTGGTTTTGATGACTAAATGGTAGACTTCCCACTCACAGAACATTTTGTCTGGAAGATTCTGGTCAGAAACAGATTCTGTGCACAAGAAGATGACTGCTGTTTCCATGACCATTTCAACTTTGGTTTTCTTACCACTTATCATATAAGTAATTTCTTGGTCAAAGTCAGTCTTTCTGATTTGAAAGCTCCATGAGTGTGGGGACCATGCCTGTTTTATTCTTAGCTATCTATATCTTAGCACAGGGCATGGCAGAGGGGTGGTTGTTGAGTTGAATGATTTATAGAGCACCAGTCTTATCTGTGTACAGCATCACCTTTAATGTGAGGATAATAATGGCATAAAATAAATATATACAAGAAAAGAAAGAAAAAAGATAAAGAATGATCCAAATTTCCAAACCACGATTGCAAAAACCACAATTAATTGATGATTTATTTATTCAGTGAATACTGGTTAAGCACTGTGCTTGAGAACATGTTTCACCCTTCTCTGTCCCTCCTTCTTTGCCACGTGCCTTTGCATTTCCTCTCACTTAAGAGGCAGAGATTATTTCCTTACCCATTGAATCTGGGCTCAGCAATGTGACTTGTTTTGACCAAAGGTTTTTATGAGACAGAAGTGCATGTGTTCCTGTGCTAAGCCTTGCCCTCAGGAGGGCTTGCGATTTCTGATTTCCCTCTTCTATTCTGTCATTGACATGAAAAGGCCATGCCTTGGCCATACCACTGGTCCTAGAAGAGGATGAGAGATTGTGCAGTGGAACCGTCCGAACCAGCCCAGCCTAGAGTGGGGCCCCCAGCCTGGTTATAGATACGTATACATATTATGTATGAGTGAGCCCAGCTGAGATCAGCTGCATCCAGTTCAACCCACACCTCTGCAAGCTTAACAATAAATGAATATTTTTTGAGCAAACTAACTTTATGGTGCTTTGTTATACAGCATTTTTGTAGCAGTAGCTAAATTGATAAAAGCATTTATGATATGCCGAGCACTCTGATAGAGAGGGATAGCTACTTATGTCAGCACAACATAGTTGGTTGTTCCAGGAAAGCTTTGCCTGGGAAATACAAGACTACAGATAACTTCACTGGTGGCTTCAGGCAGTTCCTACAGATCAATTTATGAGACAGTAGCCTGCTCAGTTGAGTAAAGAGTTTCCTTATCGAACAAGAATTTACTTGTTTTGTGCTAGGTCCACCAATGTTAAAGTATTATATCATGACCTTTACCCAGTCCTAATCAGTTCCTGTGCCACGAAAGACCCACCTGAAATCAATGGAGCTCTGATCCCAAAGCCCTATAAATATTCCATTTCTGACTTCTCTCTTCTGAGGCCCTTAAAACTCTCTCGATTTGGTGTTCTCAACTGTAGTAGGTTCTAATGGATTTGGCTTTACTGGAGTAATAGGTTATCTTGTGATATTTTGGGGTGTTCAACAGGGCTTAGTGTTTTTAACGTAGGCCTTAATTTTTATTCTTTGTAGTTTTCTTTGTTTCCCCGCTGCCTAGATGCTTGTGAGGTTTTTTTCAGTCTCATGATTCAAAAATTTTCCAGAATGGTTTAGATATCATTTTTCTTTTACTAACTTTTTACCTTGGTTTTCAACCCTAGAACATTAGAATCATGGGAACCGTTTAAAACACACATAACCAGGGCACCCTCTTGGTGACTCTGATTAGGGAGATCTGGGAAGAACTTCCCTAATTCTGTAGATTTTAAAAGGAACCCACGTGAGAGTCATGGTTCTAGAGAAACAGTGAAAGAAAATTGAAAAGTACTTTCCTGAGCTGAATGAAGGCCCCAGACTGAAAGGACTCATTGCTGGCAAAAACCACAGTGTCCTTAAGCTCACCTTCCCTGGTGATCTGCTCATCACCTAGAAAATGGCACTCTCCACAGTTGGAGTTTTCTGTGGCACAGGGGCTCTTGTCGAGCTGGCGTCTTTTCAAGTGCCTGTAAATCTCTACATCCTCCCTCTCTTGTCTTCTGATAGGTGAAGGGCATGTGTGTGACCTGAAGCCATGCCCAAAATGGACTCTTGGGTCAACTCTGTGCAGTCGGAAACAGTCTGTTCATGAAATTAAAATAAACACAATGAAACAATGGAATGCTGCCCTCCTTCCATGATGCAGTCATTTCATTAAATTAATTGGCTTATTTACTCTTTCCTCTGATCAGCAATGTTTTAATTTAATTTGGCGCATAAGATAGGGGATAATGTATTTGTGACACAGTTAGCTTGTTTGTGAGAGCCATACATAAAAATCCATTTTCTTTTTTTTTTTTTTTAAAGATTTTATTTATTTGAGAGAAAGAATGAGAGAGAGAGAGAGCACATGAGAGGGGAGAAGGTCAGAGGGAGAAGCAGACTCCCTGCCAAGCAGGGAGCCTGATGCGGGACTCGATCCCGGGACTCCAGGATCATGACCTGAGCCGAAGGCAGTGGCTTAACCGACTGAGCCACCCAGGCGCCCAAATCCATTTTCTTTCCATGTGATCTCATTTCATACACACAGCAGTGATGACCTGTTAGCTAATTTGTTGTTATGATTTGTGATTGGTTATATGAATAGGACTAGAGTACTATAGAGCACACCAGGCGAAGATCTCCAGAACTTTCCAGAAGAGTCTGTATGAAACGGAAGTGCAGCTTCCTTTTCCTTAGTAAAATGCTAGCACCTGAGAAGAGGAACTGGAAGTTGCCGTCTGAATTTCTCTGAATACTCTTTATTGTGTGTGTGTGTGTGTGTGTGAGTATAGGGTACATACACCTGGACACACACATGCATATACTATGCACACACTATATATAGTATATACAGACACACTGTATGTATCTATACACATACACTATATACAGTGTAAAACATGTTCTCAAAAGTAACAACAATAACAAGTAATATACCTAAGCACTTTTCTATGCTTTGCTTATATTCATTTATTTCTCACAACCCAATGAGGTAGGTACTATTATTATCTGCCCATTATAGAAGAGGAAACTGAGGCATGGACGAGTTAAGTGACTTGCTCCTCACTCAGCTGATAAGTAGTGGGTAGAGCCAGGATTCAAAGCCAGGCCACTTCATTATAGAGTTCCTGCTGTTAACCAGGCATCATATCCAGCCCACAGTCTGCTTTTGTATGATGTGGGAGCTAAGAATTTTTTTTTTACATCTTTAAAGGGTTAACACCGATAAAAAGAATATGTGACAGATACTGTATGTGGCCTGCAAAGCTTCAAGTATTTATTGATTCTCTTCAGAAAAAGTTTGCTGACCCTGTGGGTCTTCCCAAGTGTGCTCTGCTGCCTCTTGGTGAATATAATACCCATTTCAGACTATGGGTTCAGCCCTAATAGCTGTAAATATTGTTTCATTTCTAACACTTATGAAATTCTTCTGCTTCTTCATGAAGTTCCAGGAGAAGTCTTCTTCCCAGTTGTATTCTTTCTATAGGGCAAACATATGACCCCTTTTGCCCAGGGCAGTGTTAGTTTGTTCCTCTTGTCCTGACTTAATTATTCAATAGTAACCCCTTTCACTTTCACCCATGTCCCTGGGCTATGTGCGCCCCCTTGCTGATGATAATTGGTTTTGAGCTTGCACTTGCCCACAGTACAGCACTTAAATCCCTAATCTTTACCTATTTATAACTAGAGAAATATTTTTTCCTCTGTCTTAATTAGCTTGAGCTGCAAAGTCCAAGATCAGGGGGCTGGCACATTCTGTGTCTGGTGAAAACTCTGCCTGGTTTGCAAATGATTTCCTTCTTGCTGTGTCCTCACGTGGTAGAGAGAGAGAAGGAGAGAGAGATGGAAAGAGAGAGAGAGAGAGCAAGCTCTCTGTGTTTCTTCTTGTAAGGGCACTAATTCTCTCATGAGGGCTCTGCCTTCATGACCTCATCTAAACCTAATTATTTTCCAAAAACCCCACTTCCAAATACCATCACATTGGGGATTAGGGTTTCAACACATCACACTGGGGGGTTAGTGTTTTATATGAATTTTGGGGGACATAAACATTCCTTAACGCTCTCCAGTGCTGGTCCTGTGCAGAGTGGTGTCTGCTTGCTTTATTAGGTAAGGATAATTGGCTGTAGTTGCTGCAGTCAGTTTTGTGCTCTCTCTCTGTCTTTCTCCTCATCTTTTCTACTTTTTGCGGGGAGGTCTGGCTATTTACTCACTGTTAAGATCAGAGTCTCTGCTGGTTACTGGGTTGTTAGGAATGCATTGTCTCCCCTTCGGCGGGAAGAGTCTTCTTCTTGGGGTCTAAGCTGCAAGGTGACCCCATTGTAGAGTCCTGTGACATCTCCTCTGTGGCACCATTAACACCAGTGTCCCCTCCTCATCCTGCCCTAACCTCAGTTGCAGGAGCAGCTGTAGTAATACCAGCAGGAATTCATGAACCTTCCTGTTGAGTTGCTTTAGGCCATTTCTTGCCTATGCAGAGGACTGGCATTACCTGGGAGCTTATTGGAAATGTCAAAACTTGTGCCCCGTCCTCCTGTTCACTTTCCAGTGGATAGAACCTGGCGATTTGTTTAAACGTCCAGACTTGAGGCCACTGGTGTGTCTCACTTGATTCTTAGAATAACCTTAAAAGATAGATAGTGTGGTCCCCATTTTACAGATAAAAATTCTGAGGCCAAGAGAAGTGATTGACTTGAATAACATCCAACAGACAGAATGTGGCAGAGGCTGTATTTCTAGCATACACCATAGCCTTGCCTGAGGAGCTCGGAGCTGGAATCTTATTCCTGCTCTGTTCCTTCTTAGCTGCATGACTGAGACCTTAATTTCTTCATCTGTATAACAAGTTGGTTGTGCCAGGTGATGCAAGTTCCTTCTGGGTTCCAAAATCTATAAATTTAATGGGAACCTGTTTTATATATGTTCATTTTTGAAGAATAGGAATCCATTGAACTTGGCCAATAAAAGGATTTCAAGGGCTGGAATTAGCAGAAGGGGAATTGTTCTTGAAATGGACAGCCTTCCTTTGCTTTGCGTTACCAGGGTGGTGTGTATTACTGACTACTGGGCAGCAACTGTATGCTAAATGCAATTTTATGATTTCTTTCCTTCTCCTAAGCAACAGGGGGAGATAATGTCACCCCAGGAGGAGGGTAGGAGAAATACCATTTTGGAACCATGAGAGAATTCTAACTAATGGTAAGAAGTTGTTGGCATAACACAAAGGGAGATGAAATAAGATGTGCCCTTGTTTGGGCTTTCATTTTGAGATGATCTCTTTGGTAGAGAATTGTATTCATAGCATAAATAGGAGCCTTCCTGTAGAGTAGTTAAATTCTTTTTTTTTTTTTTTTTTTGGCTATTAGGGTTATTGGTGATTTCACACATATGGATTATTCTCAGACACAGTAGCAGAGAGGGGGAGTAAGACCAGCAGCACAGAACAGTAGATGATGTAATGCTAGGGTGAGGCAGGACCTTATGGTATAAATCCTTTTTATGATTGAGAAAATGAGGTCCGGAGGAAGTGGGCCAAGATTATACTCTGCGTGACACAGCCTCAGCTAGAAGCCAGCACTCTGCCCCCTGGTGCCTAGCCCACCACAGCAGGGTTTCCCACCCTGCACAAGATTTGCCATGAGGTGATGCATATAGTCCAAATGGTACACAGGTACATTCTTTTTACTAGTCACATATTTACCTCTCCAACTCTCCTTGAGATAAATGTCAGTAGTGTTTCATGTATTGTAGCTCTATGGAGTTTTCTTTGAAACTGCTCTGCTTAGAATACAGCCATGAGTAAATTAAAATACTCATTAAATAGCGGTAGAGTTGGTACACAGATACGCGACAATTATTAAGGTGGCAAAAGAACGTCTGCAGTTTAGGACATGCCGTAGAATTTGCTAAGCAATCCACAAGCTCTGGGTGTTTGACTGTTCCGTGTTTCATGGAGGAGGGAGGAAGGAACCGCCCATTTACTATCACAGTTACATTTGGCTCAGGAAGGTGTTCAGTTCCCTTTTACTCTTATGGGCACTGAGTCTTTCAGTGCTAAGGCGGGAATCAATCTGGCCTATGCTTACACATAGGCAGTTTAGGCTACATTATTCCTCCATGACAAACTCAGTGGCATAGTTCCCCTTTTATTGCTGGCTGACCTTGTATTTCTGTCATTGATCGGCTTTGGCTTTTCACTCAGAGACCCAGACTGGGGGGCAGTCCATATCAGGGGTGTTGCGGGTGTCTTGACAGAAGGGAGACAAGGATGCAGAACCAGAAGATTCTGTTCTGAAGTGGCACGTGTCACATGACTTTTACTCACATTTCATTGGCCCAACTAAGTCACATTTCCATGGAGGATGCCACTGGGCTGGGAAGGATCACCCAGCAGTGAGTATTTTGACAAGCATATAATCTGCCACGCGTTAATTAACACTAACCGGCCGTTCAGCGAGTAACACATGTCAGTAGCTGAGAGTTACTTATAACTGCCTTATATATTGGGATCCTTCAGATTGTAGTGAAAAATCTGATGTTACTGTTCCTGCCACATGTTAGTCTCCTCCCTAAAGCCACATCATCCCACAGTTGGGTATTACTCTGCTGGCTTCAGAGATGACTAAGTACTTTTAGGCTTTTCCAGAAGTGGAGGATGATTGAATTGTCTTACTGTGGTTTTTCTGTCCTTACGGAATTAGGATGGGGAAGAACAGGGATGCCTTGGCTAGCTCACACTCCTACCCTGTGTGCGTCCCTTACTGTGACCTGTGCGGCCTCAGTACGGTTGTACGTTTGCACTGCTGGACTTTGTAGCCGGGTTTTTCCCCACCTCCTTCCCCCACTTAGCAGCCTACCAGTTACACCAGGCCAGCCCATGACGTGTGATCTAAGTAAACCTGGCTTTCTGTAACAGTCAACTAATAAACATATTACAGGCCAGTTTAACTTAAAAATATCGACATTCAAAAAACAATTTATATATTTAAAAGGTGTCAGATGATTAAGGCACGCTTTAAAGAAATTCACCAAAATCCTTAGGTGGTTTTTCCACCTTTTTTCCAGGTTATCCATCTCGAGATGAAGTGAATGTTTTCTTTTTTTACAAAAAGATTTATTTTTATTTGAGAGAGAGAGAGAGAGAGAGAGAGAGAGAGAGAGGCAGAGGGAGAGGGAAGGAAGAGAATGCCAAGCAGACTTCTTGCTGAGTGTGGAGCCTGATGTGGGACTCAGTCTCATGACCTGGAGATCATGACCTGAGCCAAAATCAAGAGTCGGATGCTTAACCGACTGAGCCACCCAGGCGCACCAAATGTTTGCTCTCTTTAAGGTGTTGCGTAGGTGAAGTCAACCTAAATTCTTCCCGTATCCCAAGTGCCTTGAGAGCACAAAATCAGGCATGCTTTGGCCCCAACACTTAGGGCACCTGGCTGGTGGCAGCTTTCTTTCCATCCTGGTTTTCCCCAGAGTGAGTGATCTGAGAGAACCACAGAAACTTCATGTCCTTTATGACCTCGCCTTGGAAGTCACTCCACCTTTTCCTCAGTACCCTGTCGACCTTACACGTCAGTCCTATTGAAAGTGGAAGGCGGCTACAAAGGGCATGAAAACCAGGAGGTAGGGATCATTGGTGGCCGTCTTGGGGACTGGTTACCACATCCAGCTCAGGCCCTGTTTCTTCCATGTAACCTGCTATGAAGTTCACACCTGAAAGTATTCTCTTCTCTGGACTTCCTTTATTTTCTCTCTGAACTGCTAATACAGGCCTATCAGATTCTGCTTTGAATGGTTTTTTGATTAGGTGTTTTAGACTAAAATGCTTTACATTATAAAGTGGCTGGGGGGGTTGCAGATCTTATGATGGCCTGGGACGAGGAGGATGGGGGATGGGCACTGAGTCTTTCAGGCACTGGGGTGAGTACCTACTCCACTGGGCAAGCCCTTGTGCTGGGCTGCACCTGCCTGGGGGAAGGGGTACACTCTAGGAATTCATACAAAGGTGGGTTATGGGCTAGGAGAAGGCCCTAGCATGGGTCCTCAGCAAATGTGTATAGGAGGAAAATTTAAGTGAATGAAAGTTTGTCCTGGCATCTTGCAGAATTCTGTAGGGACTCCGTGGAATTTTGATCTTCCCTACCGGTGTTAGAGTCAGGGTGGCTCATCTTCTAGGGATAATTTCTTATGTTGATGCAAAAGGAGTGCCTTCTCACCTCTGCCTATGAGTGGATAAATGAGGGTGGCTTTGGGAACTGGGTGTTACTAGTTTTGTGTCATCCCTGCCATGTTCTGATGAGGTTCTGTGGGCTTAAAGGTAAAAAGTTGCTCTGGTGAGGGACTTCCCAGACTTGAGCAGAACGGGATGGGTGTCATTCCCCTCCTGGGCATGCGTGGGGTCAGTGGTATGACAGACTCTTCAACAGAAAGGCACTTCTGTTGAAATGCGGCTCCCAAATCCTCAGCCTCTGTCCCTCTCTTCTGCTGAGGTTCAGGAGAGATTGCTGAAGAGGGCACATGAAGGACCAGGCTGGGAAGGGAGCCATGGGGATGAAACTCCAGGCACTTCTAGCACAGGACGTGAGACTTAATTGCTTGCACTGGCTTTTCTGCATGCAGGGCTCTGTTTCATTAATGAGCAAGACATGCACTGGCTGTGTGTCAAACCACCTCAGTATTTATTTGGCTTCAAGCTGGGTCTTTCTAGAACATATGTGTCTCCAGGGGATTGAAACTCTTAAAACAGTGGTGACTTTGGCGGCTTTTACTGAGCTGTCTCTGCAGTTCTTAAAACTCGGAGTCTGTCTCCCTCGATGGTGTTCATGTCCTGGCCAGGCAGGGGGGCTTTTTTTTTTTTTTTTTTTTAAAGATTTTATTTATTTTTATTTATTTGAGAGAGAGAGAGGGAGAGGGAGAGACAGAGGGAGAAGCAGACTCCCAGCTGACCCCGGGATCATGACCTGAGCCAAAGGCAGATGCTTAACTGACTGAGCCACCCGGGTGCCCCAGGCAGAGGAGCTTAAAGGAACCATGAAGGGCAGCCGTGAGGACAGGGGAGGAGCTGCTAGCTGCTATTCTCAAGTAGAAGTCGCTCTCACTTCCAGGGTCTAAGAACGCCTCCCTCATTCACCACCCAGAAGTCCAATTTATCTGTAGCAATTCAATTCTTTCGTTCAAGCCTGTTCAATATGTATCATATTAACATATTTACATTGTATTAACCTGTAACATACTGGCTGAGAGTAGAAATTCTGGAGTCTGAGAGATCTTGGCTTATATTCTAGATCTGCCACTATTTAGCTCTGGGCTTTTGGGCAAGTTCCCAAACTTCTTTAAGCCTTACTTTGCTCACCTGCAAAATGGAGATGAATAATGGTACCCATACATTTAGGGCTAGTTCGTGAGGGATATTGGTGGTATTGTGGTTTCTTACACATTTTTTTTTTCTGGGTTTGGTGGCAGGGTTATGCTGGCCTCATTAAATGAGTTGGAGAAGCATTCCCTCTTGTGTTTTCTGGAAGAGTTTGTGTAAGATTGACATTTTTTTTCTAAAATGTTTGACAGAATTCAGCAATAAAATCTGAAGTTTTCTTTATGGGAAGGTTTTTGATAACAAATTTAATGTTATCACTATTGAGAACCAAGTGGATGATTAAGCAAGCTCTCCTCTCCCCCCCCCCCCCCGGGGAGAGGCAGGTGCAAGCAGATAGCCAGTGCTGACAGCCCACTGCCATTGTCCTACCAAATAGCACCTCACCTACTGTACGTGGGATGTCATACCAATGCATTACATGCATATGAGGAGCCCTGAGAAAAGCAGGAGAAAACAGATTCAGGGAGGTGAGGTCAATTAATACAAATTGCATGGCTAATAGACTGCAGAATAAAACCAGGACTCGATTTCAGTTATTTACTTATTTAAAAGATTTTGTTTATTTATTTGTCCGAGAGAGTGCGCACAAGCAGGGGGAGTGGCAGGCAGAGGGAGCAGCAGACTCCCCGCTGAGCAGGGAGCCCGATGCGGGACTCGATCCCAGCACCCTATGATCATGACCAGAGCCGAAGGCAGATGCTTAACTAACTGAGCCACCCAGGCATCCCTCGATTTCAGTTATTTTGACTCACATCCCGTTGTGTTTCACCATTCCCCAGCTAGAATGTCACAGTTCTATTCATCAATTCTATTTCATCCTCTTACAATGACATTCTCCTCCTCTCTGTTCTCCTGGCGGGCACTGGGAGCAGGGCTCAGAGTTAGCGCTAAGTGGATTCATTCCAAAAATCACTCCTGTTTTATTGTGTGTCTCTGAGGCTCCATGCAAACGCACTGCAAAACAAGCAAACAAGGTCACAGGGGTGTGAGTGCATTTAGAAAGCTTCAGGGGGGAAAAGAATTCACTTGAAAAAGGTGGGCAGATCAAAAAGGAGCATGGTGCTCCAGCAGACCCCAAAGCCAGAGCCCATAACTTCCAGCAAGCCTCTGTAGGTCATCAATCTTCCCTAATCAATGTTTGATTAAGCAACCTCTTCCCAGAGTTTCCCCTGACCCCAGATGGGTTCTCAACCTTGATGAGACAACATTTGGAAGACATCAGAATGAGTGGAAATTATGTACCAGACAGATAGAGCAACATTCCTGGCCAAGTGGGGCTGCTAAGAAGCAAGAAGTGGGAAAGGGTATGGGATAGTTTCTCCTGCTGTATGAGTCTGAGTTCACATGCCTGGCAAAGGGATGGTGGAGGTGAGGAAGAAAGAAAGTCCATGGAATTCCACAGATGGAAAGGGAACTGAGAAATCAGGGATGCTGGTTGCACCAGCAAGGCAGGAGCAAATGGAAGCTGGCTGCAGGTTCTGCTGGTTATTGGGTGTTTGTGGCACAGTCCTTGCTGGTTGTGCACGCACATGCACGTGCACACACACACACACACACAGCCCAGAAGAAAAACTGCAGCTTCTCAGGGATCACCTGCCTAATTCCCGCTAGACACACTACAGTGGCATTCGTTCCAACCATGTGATAAATAACAGGTCGTTATCAGGCAAAGGTTTCTAATCAACCAAAATCATATGTAAAAAAAAAAGCCACGTAAGGTAGAGCAAATGGAAGGCTCATTCAGGCCCCAAGGAGCCAATGGTCCATCTGTGGGATTTTTTTATCTGCAGGTCTTGGCAAGAGGAGATCTAGTAACAATAGTAATAATAGCAGCTGCTGGATATCATGGGTTTTCTTTGTCCTGGACGCTGTGCCAAATGTTTTACGTACATTAGCTAGTTTAATTGTTCACTGCTGCCCCCTGGCTCAAGCCACCATTGCTTTCCAGTTGGACTGTTTTAATAGCTTTCAAATTGGAGGCCCTTTCTTTGCCCTTGTCTCCTAGAATAGCTTATTTTTACAGCCTCCAAAGTGATTATTTTAAGGATAAAATGGCTCAAAAAACCCTCCTGTAGCTTTCTATCCCCCTCACAGTAAAACCCCAAAATCTTTCCAATGGCCATGGGTCCTCAGCTTCCCCTCAGTCATCTCCAGTCACTCTGCCCCTAACTTCCAACCACTCACGCGTCCTCCACGGTTCTAAAATACGTCAGGAATGCTCCTGCCTCTGGGCCCCTATGCTTGCTGTCCCTACCAGCTGCAATGCTTACACATTACACAATGCTTACACATGCAATGCTTACACATTACACAATGCTTACACATACCCTGGCACTTCCTTCAGTTTTCCACTTACACGTCCTTGATTAGAAGGGCCTTCTCCGAGGGCCCTTTATGAAATTGGCCCAAGCCCTTAATTTATAGTTTTTGTCTTCTTACTCCTTAGGCCCACCCTGCTAATTACATCTGGGCTTGTTTACTAGTTTATTTCCCCTCTTCACCCCCTAGAATATAAGCTCCCCATGGACAGAAATTTTATTTATCTTATTTCCTGCTATATCCCTGACATTTAGAACAGTGCTCCCAATTATTTGTTGAGTGAATACAAGAAAAAACGAATGATACTTTCCTACCTTTTTGTACTTCCAGTTGGCTATAAAATTTCTCCCAAGAGAATGTTATTATTTTTAAGAATAAAACAATGGTAAAGTAAAAAGAGAAAAAGACTAAACTTTGAATAGCAACAAGATTATAATCCGAGAAATCTCGTCAATGCACAGAGCAATCTCTTTCTGATCCAAGCTGATGGGTGGTCAGTCCTACTTGGCTCATGAGAACTGGCATGGCACCCAGACCAGGAGGGAATAAGGCAGTGGATTCGAGGATATGAGACATGCATAGCCAAACTGGATACCACCTTTATTATTCCTAGTTAAGGGATCTCTAACTCCTTAGGTGGTGCTCTAGTCATACTATAGCTGCAGCCGAATCACCTATATATGGTAAGCTATGTATATATATATATATATATATTTTAGCTACTCCTGGTGAATTAAAATTGGTTAATTTCATAGTATGATTTTAATTCTTACCCACTTCTTTTACAAAAAAAGGATAGAACTCTTAGAAATTGTTCATTCATTCATCCACTCACATATTTAAGATGTGCCTTCTGTGTTTCAAGGACTATATAAGAAACTGAGGATATAACAGGAAGTGAGAGAGATAAGGTTCCTAGTCTCAGGAAGTCACCTGAACAGGTTAGAAATAAGTGACATTTGTTTAGTGTTTCAGACCCTGGTGCCCAGAAGGAGAGGACAGATAAGAAGTTTATTTTATGATATTCTCCATACTGCCTCCACAGTGAGTCCCAGCCCCCACAGGACAACCAAGGCAGAGCATGACAAGCCCATGGTACATGGAAAGGGAGCCAAAGCATCAAATATAGACTCTTGCCTCCTTTGCAAACTTTTGAGCATCGACCACATTTTCCTTTTATCTGCTGTGGCACTTGTCACGCCTCACGGAGAAGCCCCAAGTATGAATGATGAATGATAAAACCTTGAATTGATAGTATCAAGGAAACTGGCCAGTCTATGTAGACAATTGTAAACAATGCCACAAAAATATAAAGGGTGCTAGGCTGTATACAGTTTTATGGTTGGGTAGCTAGAAGCCTAATCCAGGTTTTTACAGATTTTCTTGGTGTGCCATAAAACACTGCAGCCTTCCACCCATGGACAAAACGTGTCTCAGTAGCTTCTTCTTCAGTCATCACCTCACCTTGTTCTCTCCATACCAAAAATGCTATGTTTGGTTTCTTTTGAAAGGAAATATTGAAGGTGGCTTAGTACTTGGATTCCTACAAAACGTAATGGATTGATAAATTCTTTAAAATGAATGATCTCATTTTATAAGTGGGTAGAACAGTTGCAGTAGAGAGCTCCTGTTTTTCCTGTGCAGGATTATCTCTTCCCTCTGACGACAGCATTGCACTTTTCCTGTAGGGAGCTGCCCTCCCGTCCAGCTAATTCTTCGTCCTCGCGTCTCCTCTCCAACCCCCCGCAGCCACAGGATTGCTCATGCTCTGCAGCTGGGGCAGCTGATGCAGGTCGTGGCCCCTGTACTCTGGCCCTGCTATCCTAGAACCCCTGTCCTTCAGAGAACACAAGGTCCTATGATCCGTGCTAGTCAATCAAATCCACTTTCTTGGCATCAAGAAAACATTTACATCAGTCTTTGGAGATAAAAGGTGAGTGCGTCAGAAACCTTGCCCTCAAAAGTCTTCTACTGGGAGGTGTAGGCCTAAATGAAAATAATTGCAGGGAGATACGGTGATAGCTACAGTAACGGTATGTAGTAGGACTTCAGGGAGCGCAGCAGAGAGATGGGTTATGACGTTCCTCAGTGATGGAAATGACAGAATGGGGTCTTTCAGGATGAGTAAGAATTTGCTAGGCAGTCAAGAGGAAGGAGGGGCGGAAGATCTTGGCAGACAGAAAAGCGAAGGCACAAAAAGGCACGAAAACTGTATAAAGCACTGTAGAAATGTTATTGTCATTATATTATATTCTTAATTTATTTATAAATTGAGAGGTTGGATGACTGGGGGATGGGGGTACTGAGTAGGGGCTAAGGTGAGACTCCTGCCGGCTGGGGCAAGCCACTCCCAACTCTCAGTGTCCAGGAGGGGTCTTCCTAACACACAGAACAAACCGGAGTCCCTTTCTCAGTGTTAGAAATCCATGTGAGAAGGTGGCAAAAGCTGTGAGCATTCTCCTCAAAAATAAGCAAACACACAAAAACAAAAAGAAAAAAATCTCCCAAACCCCACACAGTTTTACACATAATGCCAAAGACATGTTAAAGTCCAACTAAGAACCCCCATCCCCCCCAGGAACGGTGATTCTTGAATTATCTCTGGTGAAGGACAAGTTTTATTTATTTCTCAAAATTTTAATGTGTCACAAGTCAATACCAGTTCCTAGCTCACATCACAAGACTCCCCCACAAGTGGGACCATATCTGAACTGGCCAATACCCTACTATGAGTCCACTGATCACATGCTCGGATGTCAGTGTCAAGTTTGAAAAGGCTCATTCTCAATTCTCATCTTGGTGGGCTGGGCCCTGTGGCCGTGGTCTGTGGACCACACGATGAGTGGCGCCGTTCCGAGGACTCTCTGAGCATGCCTCTGTTAAGGGCTCCCAGTGCTTACCGACTGAGGTTCACTTCCTCCTCGCGGCAGATGGAGCCCCTACATCCTCTGCTCCAGCCTCAGTGCGTCAGTACACTCTTCTCTTTGCCATCTTATTAATTTCATTCCTCCTTTTACTTTTCTCTAGCTCTTCCTACCTTACCTCCTCTCCACCCAGGGAGGATTTATTGCTTCCTTACTTGTATTTTTCAGGCGTTTAAAAGTTACTATTTATCATATGTTGCAATTATTTATTATATACCTTTACTCTCCCCAAATAGTAATCTCTTCAAGTGCAGAGACCGTAACTTTACATGCCTTTTTGGGGGTGTGTGTGTGTGTGTGAAGGGCTGTTCATAGAACCTGGAACATAACAGGTGCTCAGTAAATACATGATGACTTGAAGTGAACCAAATAAGAGGTATGGGCCCATATGGGTGGGGGAGCACTGATGTCCAGCTCCCAAGGAGTCCTGTGTGTTCCTTTGCTAGTTCCTTCATTGGGGAGAAAGCAGGAGTTCAGCCCCAGGTGTTCGTAGTTGATGAGAAAAGCAGAGCTGAAGATTTAGCTTTGGCCAGTGAATACGTTTGTTAACCTCTTGGCAGAGATTTGACTTTGGCTGGAGGAAGGTTGATTTAATCCTGGGCCTCTGGGGGCTGAGCTCAATGGGAAGAGGGGAGAGAGTACTTGGAAGCTTAGGTACACCTGCTCTTAGCATAAGATGCTGCTGCTTTTCATAATGTTTTACTCTCAGAGCAGGAGCTCTTGGCTTTCCGAATGAATGATTGATATCGCCTCTGGGTGGGAATGTTTATCTTTTACTCATGGCCGTAGCTTATTGGAAATACCCCCCTACTCAAACATTAAAGGAGACCTGGGGTCATCACCTTAGCTAGAGTCAGGAATGGAACTTGAATTACATGTGTGTGGGGGAAATGGTTGCCTCTTGGGGCTTGGAAGATGGGAGTCCCTTGCCAGCCTGAAGGTAGAGACTGGGGGTGGGTGAGGAGAGAAGGAATCTCTGAGGCAAGTTGGTTATGCCCAAAATGGGCATTTTAAATAAATTAGACTTGCAGACATTCTGGAAAAGGAATGTGGGCATTTTAAAAGAAAACCACGTGTCTAGAAAGGAATGAGGGCCCTGATAAAGCTGAAGTTGAGAGAAGGACAGGGGGTAAACCATTGGAAATACATCTAGAGCAAAGAAAGGCAATGAGAAAATGAGGGTATCTGAGTAAGAGGCCAACCAAGATGTGTGACAGTCCAGATGTCCCTGCTCAGCACTGGACCCATGCAGACAGCTGTTTACAGACATACCCTCCCTGGAAGTACAGTCAGGACCTCAAACTCAGTTGAGCTATTAAGGAATATTTGCCCCTGCCCTTTTCCTCCTATGTTTTCTACCTTTGTGAGTGGTACCAGCATACTCTTACTTAAGACAGAGACTTGAGTGTGTCTATCAATTTCTCCGTCTCCTTCATCCTCTCCATCTCAGTAATCACCAAGTTTTATTAATCCCAGCATCTAAACATTTTTATAATTCTACCCACCTCTTCCAGTCTTCATGGAAACTGTGTAGGTCAGGTCACCCGCATTTTATGCCCAGTCAGTCTTGCTCCCTTCCATCTGTTCTTCACTTCACAGCTGCCCTGGAATTTCCTAAACACATATCTAGTTATGGTATTTCTTGGTGTAACACCCTTCAGTGATTCCACACTGACTTTTGGATAAAGTACAAACTCTTGTAGAAGGCTTGCAAGGCCTTGCGTGAGATGCCGCATCTTCTCTTCCAGCCTCATCTCTTCTTGCTCTCTCTATATTCCAGCCCTACTGAATACCCTCAGTTCTCTGTGCCACATTCTGAACATTTGCTCATGCTCTTTTCTGTTTTACCCCTTGATTTTCTCCTGCTTCATACTTTTTTATTCTTTAAATCCCACATTGGGCATCCCTTCTCTTGGCTCTCCAAAATTAAATTAGTTGTCCCTCTTTTTTTTTTTTAAGATTTATATATTTATTTGAGAGAGAGCGAGAGAGCGAGTGTGAGCAGGGGAGGGGCAGAGGAAGAGAATCCCAAGCAGACTCTGCTGAATGGGGAGCCCACGTCAGGGCCCGATCCCATGACCCTGAGACCAGGACCAGAGCTGAAACTAAGAGTTGGATGATCAACTGACTGAGCCACCCAGGTGCTCCAAATAAGTTGTCCCTCTTAGTCATATGTTCTTCCTCTCTTCTTTATTAACATTTTTCTGGTTTATTCATTTTTTTTAATTCACTGGACAGTAAGCTACTTGAAAGCAGGAATTGTGTCTTATTCATGATTGTGTTTATGTTTGACATCTTTATATCCTCAATAAACATTATTTGATGAAATGAATGAATGATTTCAGAGAACTTCCAGATGAAGCTCAGTATCAAGACCAAGGGAAAGAAATAACATGGGTAGAGCCTCAAGAACATTGACTTAGAGATGAGTCAAGTAGAGTTGGACTATGCCTAATGGGAAAAGTGAACAACTATCCAGGGACTGAAGGAACTGAAAATAGATTAGGCCTGGTATATTAATTAGATTCTGGAAGAAAACAGAATTCTATTCAGATATTTTACCTGAAGACATTTCAATAAAAGAACAACCTGCAGCAGTGCGGTCAGGGTTGAGGAAATCAGCATAGGATGTTGTTGTACCCAGGGACTAGCAACAATGGGAAGCTGTTACCACCTCCAGGGCCGAAGGAAAAAAGGGAGGAAATAGTGTTGATAGAACTAATGGGAGCACTGAGGAGGGAATGCTTTGTTGGAGCTCCAGAGTTGAGCCAGGGTGGGAACAGGGAAGGAACACCCTGATTGCTGTCTCTTCCTGATGGTGCCCCTTTTAGCCAAACCCACTGGAAAGTCAGCGGATGGGGGAACTGAGTGATATAACTCCCCCATGAGTGTCAGTCTCTTAGGACTCAGTAGGATAGGAGAGGTGGAGAATGAATCTGGAGTTGTAAGTGAATATTAAATAGCACATGTAGTTGTAAAAAGGGAGACAAATATTAAGAAAAGAAAATGCCCCCAAGTGTTGGATTTAGAAGAGAATTTTTAATTATTGGTGGACCAGTGAAAATTGGGTGACCTGGGAAAGACTCTGGAATGGTTTCAACTTGCATTAGGTGAACCGGAAGACGTCCTGTGATTAGCTCACGGGTAGGGTGTGCATGTGGATATTTGTTCCTTCTTAGGGTTTATGATCGGGAGCCTTTGAGCAATTAGCTTGTTGACCTGGAGCAGGGGTGTTGCTGCCTGAGAAACAGTGTGGGGTAGGGGTGTGTGAGGAGGTGAAGGTTCTTGGAGGAGAAGCTTCCACTGTGTGGGTTGCTGTGTGAGGCACTAGAAACATGCTATGCTAGAGGCACTGAGCACCCAGCCAGACAGCCTAGCATTCATTGTTGTCGTTGTTGGTGCTGTATTTATGTGTGTGCACAATTGCACACGTGCATGTGTGTGTGTGTATGCACATGTTTACATGTGTGTGTCTTTGGAAGCATCTGGGGGTGTATATGGGGAATAGACGGCTCTGTTCTTTTGTTATATGTGACCTGGAAGAATTCCTCTTGGAAATGCAGTACGTCAGAGGTATTTTGCAAATAATCCACTAGTTTATTACCTGCTGTCAGGACATAATCAGAAGAAATGGTCCTAAGTGACAGCAGGAAGAATTTAGTTTAGACTTAAGGGATGGCTTTTAATAACCCATAGTATCAGATTCCTTCTTGACTGCAGGGAGACATCATTTGTCTCTTCAGTTCTGAATTACATCACATACCCAAACAGTGAGAATTCCACATTTTAAATTCCACTCAAATGACAGTAAAAAAATATATATCTACCAATTTTCTTCAGAATTACTGCTAATATACTGAATGTCCATGTTGTTTGTATTCTGATTATTGGTCCTTGTTTGTCTAGTGCCCTCCTCCCTCTCTTGCCTTGCAGGGCGCAGAGAGCAGAGGAAAGACTCAACCATTGTCTATTCTTACTTGACCTGGCTTGTAGCCACCTCTGACTTGTTTCTCCTTTTCTCCCCCTTGCTCACTGAGCTCTAGGCACATTGGCCTCTTCGCTGTTCCCTGAGACTCCTGCCTCAACCCTTACATTATGCTGCCTCTCCCTTCTGGTTGTGTGTGTTCATGGCTGGAGCCCATTACCTTCCCAGGGAGGCATTCTCTGACCACTCTATCTTCTTTTCCCATCCCTAACATGGGACTGGTCACTGCATGTCAGCCTGTTGGTCTTCTAATTGTCTATCTGTTTTCTGTTGTCCCAGTGAGAATACAAGTTTGGCAAGGTGAAGAACTTTGTCCATCCTGCATGTTGTTATATCCCCAACACCTAGACCAGGATCTGGAAAACAGGGGTGCTCAATAAGGATATGTGGAGTCAGTGAGTATATACACAGGAAATATTTTAATTACTTTAGTCCTTCCTACTCCTTATTGCTTTAGGTAGAGAAATGTATTGCCCACTTCTTCATCATTATTGTGTATTATTCTGACCTGCTGACCACCTGCCTATGCTGATACGAAGGAAGTCATTCGGGGTGTTGTCTTCTTGCTCCTCCTCTTGTGTGCACCTCCCCTAGTGTGCACCGCAGGCTGTTCTGCCTCTGCGGCATGGACACTGGCCCTGCTGTGGCATGTCCTGTCTCAGTTAGTGGCTATTGCTGGCTAAGTCTTTCTAATTCTAAGATTCACTGCTTTGAGTGCACTTGCCTGCAGAGATAAGCTATTCTTTCCAATATTATGCTGTTACTAATGATGATATTTTAGTTCCTCATCTGTACTCTCTTTGATTCTGTTTCTCATTTGATTGAGAACTCAAGTATAGAAAAGAGATTCTATGTCAATAGGATTCTGAGTAAAAATGTTAACATCAGGTGTGGGCTGACCTAGAGGCCTATCTCAGAGAATGACCTGGTCTTCACCTTCTCATAGCTCTGAGTCACTGGAAACTATTGACTTAAGGTGCCTGTGGAATGCCATGTCTCTTTTGCAGTTCAAGGGATGGCACCTTGGCTGGGGGCGTGGGAAGGTAGCATGCAGGCCTTGGGCCCCTGTGACTAGAACCCTGAAGGAAGAAATGGTGGGAAACATAGGCTCTAATTTCTGTGGGTCAGGTGCCCCCACCCAACTTCTTAGCTTCCACTGTGTGGGTGAAGGGGGAAAACAGCTGTGGACATGCATATAAGTACTTGGCTTCCCAATGAGCCGAAGATTCTGTGCCAGTATTGTTCCATATAGCTAAGTCAAAATAGCACTAGATTAACTGATTAGTCTGTTGCGTCTTGTGGGTTTGATTGCCAGTTTGAACCCATTAAACTCCTGTATTAGAGCAATAGAAAGCCTCATCAAAGAGCCCAGTGTTGAGAACGACACAGAGAGAGGAATTCTCAGAAAAGTTACTATTCTGGAGGAAGTGAGTCACTTTCAAGACTTAGTAGCTATAGATCCCTGCCTCAGTTTCTTTATCTTGAAAGCAGGGACAATTGAAATACTTTGGCTTTGCCATAGTACTATTCATATGTTCAAATGAGATAATACTGAATATTATTCCATCCATGCATTATTTCATATTTACAATGATTTTATGAATTAGCACATGTGTATTGAATAAAAGATGTTATTCTTTGAAACAACAGTCAGAGCTTTTCCTTCCTGCACACGCCCCAGTGTAGTTCTCGTATTTACTTCCTGCCTCCTCACATGTTCAGGACTCTGTGCAAAAGTCATGTAAAGTGATGATATCTGTTAAACTTCCTGGTACCACTTGAGAACTTACCCTGGAGAGGTCAGGCCCTCTCCTGGATTTCCTCACTGAGTTGCAATTCTCAACATTTTGAGCCTCTGCATTTTTGTTATCCAAATATGATTTCTTGAGACCAGGAAAGCCTTGTGTGAAAAGAGGAAGCCACAAGCCTCATGCATTCTCCTTTAGATCCCTCCACCCCACTGTGTGTCTAAGCTAAATATGACTGTGGGTTATGTTTATACGATCACCACTGGCAGCTTCACAATACCGGAAACCCCATTCCTGTCTTCCCTTGTGATTTCTCAGTGAATCTAATTGTGTGTGTGATGATGCCATTGACAAATACAACGATAAATCTTCTGAACATGGATAATGGAAAAGCCAGAATTAATAGTGTTGGTCTTTTTTTGTGTTTCTATGCAGGGAGTAAAACATCTCTTGGTACATGTTAGAGGAATTTCTTTGGATGCCTGGTGTGTAGATCTTTGAGGTTAAGGGTGGGATCTTATCCACCCTGCATTTGCCATGACTGGCAGAATTCAGGCATGGAGGTCTTCTGCTTAATGTTGAAAGATGAGGGTTGAAAGTCATATAGACTTGAGCTTAAATCTTGGCCCATCCATTCGCTAGCTCTCTGATTTTGGGTAAATTCCAAGTTCTCTGGGTTTTACATCTTTAAAATAGCAATGATAATAATAATTAAATGAGAGGGTTATCGGTTATCGTGGGGACTCAATGAAATAATGTGTATAAGACAGTGAATTACAGTGCATAGAATATCCAACATGCCTTGGTGGTTATTGCTGATACTTCTGTTATTATTATGAAGACCATCATTTATGTTGCATTACTTGGATTAGGCTGACCCGAGGCATTTGTACTCCATCTTTCTTCTTTCTAGAAAGTCCTTCTTTGTGTGGTGAACTCTTACTTATCCTTCAAAGCCTTTTTCAAATATGTAACTGGAGGCATTAAGACTCAGCCACCTTAGTATCTTCAAAGTCTACCATAAGAGGGGCTAGCAAATAATTGTTATTTTTTTATTGAATAATAACCAGCTAGAAGGAGATTGTGAAGATTCCCTGAGAGATCGACATGCATTGTAGTCTGAATGTAAGGAGCCATCCAAATATTGGTTATCATTATTGTTAATAACAAGAACACTCAATCATGGAATGCATCCTCTGATGACGTTATGGAGAAGCCCAGGAAGTGGAATGAGCTGGGACACTGGAGAAATGTCCTATATTGGCCAGCTGATAGGGATAGCTTGCCTCTACCATGCCCTCCAACTCTGAGATTGCCAGGTTGCTATGTGACTAATAGGCAAGTATGCAGTAAAACAGAGATTAGCCTTGGAATCCACAATCCCAGAGTCAATCCTGGATTTCCCCCTCACCAGCTGCATTAATTCACAAAAATCACTTAACTCTAGCCTTGTTTTTTTTTTTCTGTAAAATGCTTCATGTTTCACATGATTTATGTGAGGAGTATTTGAAGTAATGTTTTATGAAGGCATTGCATAAAGTTCCATGAATGAGTAGTTACTATTAATGACCTCTGAGGTAACAATGTTAATAATGGAGAATAAAGCGTGCTAATTTGAAAGACAAAAATAAGCCAACCAAAGGGCCGTTATATGCTTGCCTGGAATTTTGAGATTGGTGCAGAGAAAAAAACACTCTGGAGAGACAGCTATTCTACTATTTGGGAAAACAGCTTAATGGATCCCTTGCTTTCCATGACAAGCCCCAGAAAGAGTCTAGTTACCCACGGTTGAAACAGAGAAAGTGATCAACCATAGGAATGTTTATTTCTTTTCCCCCTGGTAGGCAGAGGCAGGAGGGCAGAGAGGAGATTTGCTGGATAGGGAAGGGGCTTCGTGCAGGGAGAAAGGATCTAGCAGCAAGTTGTGTGCTAGGCCCTAAGAAGGAAATGGCCCAACCTGAGAGAGAGACCCCCTTGTCTGAGTCAGGTATTCTAAGTTCAGTGATGTTTGCAGCCTGCATTGGGGTTTTCAGGTCTCTGTTGTCATTCACTTCTTTTATCCCCATGCCATCAGTAAAGACAATTGTATAACTAGACAATTGCCACTTGAGTTAATAATACTGTGGGAAAGGAAGCAGATGGGGTGGGCTGTGTCCATGCAGAACAGTAGAGAGAGGGGGCCAGCAGCCGGAAGGAGCAGGTACCAAAAAGGCCAAGATGATTAAGAAGCAGTGAGCAGACAAGAGGTGATAACCACCATGTCATCATCCTCCTCCCAAAATTTGCAGGATTGTTTGTGAGGGGACTGAATTTCTTGCAACCCGTGAGGGATAGAGTTTGGGTAATCTTACTTCTGTATTAAAGGTGAGTCTGATCTAGAAGGCCAGGGTACTTAAGATCACTTGGGAGTAGTTGTTTTCCATTAGATTCCAAACCAGCAGGGACAAAATATTGCCTTTTCCTTGTTGTGACTCTGGTGCCTGGCACAGTACCTGGTGTTTAGTAGATGTTGAGTAAGTGTTTGCATTGCATTTTAAAATTATTTGTTTAAATAAACTTTTAATTCTGGAATACTTCTAGATTTACAGGAAAATAGCAAAGATGGGTCCAGAGAACTTTCATACCCTTTCCCCAGTTTTCCCCATTAATGTCTTATATTACCACAGGATATTTGTCAAGGCTAGAAAATTACATTATGGTAAGCTAAAACCCAGATTTTATTCAGATTCACCAGCTTTTCCACCAGTGTCTTTTTTTTCCCTCCTTTTGGGATCTCATCAAGGACATGACATTACGTTTAGTCATGACCCTTTAGTTTCCTTTGGTCTGTGACGGTTTTTCAGTCTTTTCTTATTTTCTATGACCTTGTCAGTTTTGAAGATTCCTGGTCAAGCATTTTGTAGAATGACCCTCAATTTGGGTTTGTCTGTTGTTTTTCTCATGATGAGACTGGATCTCTGGGTTTCTGGGCTGGCACGGTGCCCACTGGTTTAAGATTCTCCCCTGAAGAAGTTGCAAGTGGGAGGTTATCTATAGCTGGTGAGGTGACCTGGTAGACACAGTTCAAGGGGCACTGCAGCCTGCAGGGCTTGCTTTCTTCTGTGCTGAACTGCCGTGCTCCTGAGCTCAGCCACTTCACAGTCAGGTCGAGAGGCTACTGACAGGTGGGCACAAAGCCATCTGCACTCCTGGGCCCACGAGCCAGTGTGCGAACCTCTCTAACAGCCCCCTGGCCTGTGGCAGGCCCTTGATTCCTGGTGGCTCTTATCATGATGCATCCAGGGGGCTAACTTTTCATATAAAAAATAACTTTGTGATTACCACCTTGATAGAGCATGGAATTACACACCCAGCTTGTGGTGATTTCCTCAGCCAAGTGCTTCCTTTGTTACTATTTCTGAGGGGAAACTTGGGTTTTGGGATGGAAGGAGAAGGGGAGAAATAAGTGAGAATCTATTATATCTTCTTTGAAACTCTTTGAAGCTTATTATCCCAAAAAGCTTTCTATATTCCTCTCTTTTGCTGTCTCCTCTGACTGATATTAAGGAATATATATAGTTCTTAGCTTTTTGAGTTATTTTACCTTAAAGACTTGACTTCCTGCTTGCTCCATTTGCTTTCCCACCCAACTGGAATCATGTTGGTCTCAGAATAGAGGGCCTGGGATATAGAAAAGGGATGTGAGGCCTGGAGGTAGAGAATTTGAATGCCACAATACCCATCGGGGTGTCCACTTGGGTAATTCTCTCTGAGTTTATTCTCTCTGCGAATATTCTCTCCAAGCTTCAGGTCTTCATCTGTATTCTCTCTGAGCTTCAGGCCTTCATCTATAAAATACGATGAATAAAACTGACCCTGTAGGAGTGTTGTAAGGACCAAAGGAGAAGTGAAGTGTATGTGAAGAGTGTTTGGTAGGTGATGAAGCCCTGTTGAGAGTCTTGTTGCTACTTCCATAATTTCCTTCTTATGTCTAAGGCAGAGCTGTTGAAATTATATGGAAAAGGAACAAATAAAGCCAAATGGTTGAGGTCTCCTGTGTGGATACTGCAGGCCAGCCTTCGAGGATAGAAGAGGGAGAAGACAGTGAGGGGAATGACTTTGGCATACAAACATCCCCTCTTCTTGGCTGGCTGTAGTTTGGGCTTCTGTCCAGGGTTTACTGGTATCATTGGACTCCAGCCAGCCGCCCAGTTCCAGGGTGTCTCTAGACCTTTGAGATCTCTGGGTATCTGGACTTGAGCTGAGAAAAACACATACTGGAAGGAACGATGTTTGGTGAACACCAGTCCTTAGATGCTCCGAACCTGGGGTAAGGGGGTAGAGCCTGTTGGAGCCTCGGTTTTGGCGCACACCGTGTTTTCCTTCCTGTTTTGTGAGTTGTAGGCTACAGGCAGTGGTCATGTTTCAAATTCTGGGCCCCCTGGCAAAACACTTCTACAAAGGCTGCTGCCTTAACCTTCTTAAATGGATGATGTTCTCTCCTCTTAAGCCTCCCAATTGCCTAGGCATGTCCCATTGAATCTGTCCCTGTATGGCAGGCTGGGTTTCCAGAAGACAGCAGGGCCTTTCAGACTGTATGGCAGACTTAGGAGAGAAGCAAGGATAGGAAAAAATTACAATTTTTAGGGAACTATAAGCTTCTTTTTCTCGGATGCATTTGGGAAGATTATGTCCCAAAGGGCTTCTTGAAATCCTCCTGACCCTCCCCCCACCATACTCCCACTACTGCTGAGATTATGGTCCTTGTCTCTTGATAGTGTATGCTCTTCTTTGACTTCCCATAGCACTTAATTTTACATACATTATCTCATTTAATCATCACAACTCCAGGGTGGTTGCATGATTGCCTTGCCTTTTGGCACTTTCTATTCCATATTATAGTGACGAGTGCACTGAAAAGCCTTGTTTCCTACTCAAGGCAGAATTTTTCATGAGGACAGGCATTGTATCTTGCTCATCTTCATATTTCTACAATACTTTGCTCAGTGCATGACACATAATGTGTTCCCTAGGTTATTGTTGAATAAATAAATGGCTTTAATGATGGTCTTCCGTATGTTTGTTATGGCAATATTTTGCTCTAAAAACAGTGGATGTTTTCAGAGCATAAATGTATTTCCTGAAACTGTGCCAAACATAAACCTTAAATTCAAGAGCCACAGATGAAAGAAATTGTTTTGCTCAAGCAGTTGTATTTATTGCCTTTTCTCTGGTTCATAAGCCCTTTGGAATTCTGCAGTCCTTTTGGATATGAGAAAAAAGAAATCAGAGCCAGCCATCAATGTTACTAAAAAGGCAAGAACAGAAAGAAGTATGAGAAGACTTAGACATGGACAGTGGCCCTGTGCTAACCCATCAAAAGAGGTAAAGGAACGAAACTGTCCAAGACTAGAGTGTAAGCACAGGCATATGCTTTGAGAAAGCTTAGTCCCTTTAAGAAACTGTGCTCTAGGGCTTCTTGTTTTCTTCTTAAGGAAGTCTTACAGCTGGAGTAAGTGGAAGGTTGTATAATTTTCATAGATCTTGGGCTTTGATAATTTCTGGCATGATGATTTGGAAACCAGATCCCATCTAGAGGCTGAGCCAGCTACACTGACCCATATCTCCATTTTGCTTTGTGCAGTTCTGACTTTTGGTTCCTCAGAGCCATGAGAACTACTTTGTGTGCTGGACCCATGAGCTAGCCAGTTTAGTATTACGTCTCTGACAAGGGCTGGGGGTGGGGGCATAGCTATTTTCCTGGATGTGATTGTCATAGGTAATAGATGTGCTCCAATGTTCCAACTTTTCTTGATAACCTATGTCAAACATTGAATAGGTTTTAACTCTTCTGAAGTGACTTGATGTGTTAGCCTGAAACATTTCTTTGGAGGTAGTAAGGCTCATGATTTTTACTGCCTATAATGTAAAAACTGCCCTTTGTTCAAAATAAAGTAACTGGTTTAGAGGAAACAACCAGACTTGGGTCACACAACTTGAATTTTAATCTCAGGGTTGCTACTTACTAAATTTGCATTTCTACAATCAAATCTTTCTTGGGATACATACATGCATATATGTATACACTGAAGTAAAATGGCTTAGGGGATTTGCAGTTAGTTGGTCTGATCAGTGTGAATATTGGAATCAGATGGCCTGGTTTACAAAATTCCTTCCATTATGTACCAGCTGTATAATTTTGAGATATTATATGGTTACTTAAAGTGTCTAAGCTTCCTCACTTACAAAGCAGATAATAGCAGTACCCGATTCAACGAGTGGTTGCAGGGAATAAAAGGGCAAGTTAATGCATGAAAATGCTTAGTGCAGTACCCAGCACATAGTAAAAACCTAAAAAATGTTAGCTACTATCATTATTGTTCTTATTTTTTACATTCATATATGCTGGTTCTGCAACCTTATACATCATTTAAAATCTTAGCTTCAGATTTGTTATTTGTGAAATGGAGGAAATGTAAACCCACTTTCACTGGATTATTGCTTTGTATATCCGAAATCACTATATAATTCACTAGAAATCTCTTCCTTAGGGATTCCAGGTGAGTGTTCTCTAGTACTGGTATTTGGGATTTGCTGAACCAATATATGGTTGTTTTGCCCACATCTGTAATGGTTTAATAGATTTCAGACATATTCCTCCTCAGCCTGTGGGTTTTTGTTTTGTTTTGTTTTGTTTTGTTTTGTTTTGTTTTGTTTTCTTTCACTCTTTGTCTTCACATGGCAGCTTGCCAAATCTTTTGGTCATTAGTTTAATTTTTTCTGGACCTTCTCCATCTCTTTTGTATCATTCTTTATGGAGCAATGACCGTAACTTTCCTGGAATATACACACACACATGTCAAAAGTAGAATGAAGACAGCAGAAAACTAAAGTGTGTGTTGGTGATGTTCATTTTTATTTTTGTGACTCTGCCCTGTCCAATCTGTGAAGTTAGTAGATGACAGATACAATTAAACAAGCTCCTCAAGTAGTATCCAAGCATGAAGAAGGTTTTCTCAAGTCTGAGCCAGCGAGCTTGCATGGGCCAAGCATTTTTTACTGATGGGCCTCTACCCAGTTTATAGGCTAGTTGTCATTTACTAGACTGACATATTTAACTATGGGTGTAGGACAGAGAGGGAAGGAGTTTTCTTTTATGAAATGTAATGTGCTTTTTTTTTCTGTGAGCTTCACTTTTTTTTCTGTGAGCTTCACTTCATTACTCCCTAAATTATTTGACAGACAGGAAGAAATAACATGTAAAAAACTACCCACTCCTCTGAATTGGCCCATTCTCCTAGGGAGTCATTGATCCCTGGCACTGTCAACAAAATCACAACTAGAAAAAAATCATTCCTGCCAATGAGGACTGGAATACGAATGCTCATTTCTGGGAACATGGCAGAAACAATCTTGATTGCTTTCCAAAGAGCCTACCCTCCAAACCGTTTGGGGGAAAAACAAGGACCATAAAATAACTTTAATAACATTTGATGAAATTTTGACCTGACTAAAAGGTTTCTGGGTCTTTCATTTTGAAATAGTTTGCTTTTAGGGACATAGCTTTAGATATATTTACTTCCAAATGACAACATATCACTCATATCAATTCATATCACAGATAACTCAAATTTACTGAATTTGAAAGTTTAACTGCTTGATCAGTGACAGAAATCCTAGGCTAGAGTATTTTAAGTGGTTATAATAAAAGCAAATGTGGAATCCTTTTGTGTCTGTTGCTGGAATAGTTCATAGGCTGTAGATGCTCAGACTTGGGAACTTAGAGATCTCTGCACTCAATCATTCCATGGTTTAGGAGTGAAGTCTTTATTTATTGACACTATTGCCTCTGCTGCAGATGATGTCTGGGTGACTAGTGCTGTCTGTCTGCAGTTCCGGGAGAACTGATATAGTGGTTCTCACATATGTTGGCTCATTAGAATCACCTGAAAAATTAAAACAAAATGAATGCCTGATTTCTCAACCAATTAAATCAAAATCTATGAGGTATGGCTTGGACTGCAGTAATTTAAAACACCCCAGGTAATTCCAAGGCATAGTGAGGGCTTATTTTATAATGGCATCCCTGGTATGTCTACGAAGTGGCCCCTCATTAGTCACTTAAGCCTCCTATATTCCAATTTCTTTGGCTGGAACTTTGTGGGGTGGTTACTAGACACATTTTCTCATATTAATTGTTAAAACTGCATTGAAAGCTATATCGTCCAGTAAGATTTATCACTCTTCATTCCCAAGCATACATTCTCAATATTGATCCTAAGCATTTCTCACCTGAACAACTGCCACCATTTGAATGCACAGGGGGACTTTTGTCTGGGTTGTTTATTTTTATTTTATGTATCTCCAGTTCTTAGTATAGTGCCTGGTACACACGTAGTAATATTAACATCACTTCAGTGGAGAGGGAATGATAACTTCAGAGAAATTGATTTTGCTCTTATTTTCCTACAGAAAATAAGTATTTGTATACATACATACATATACTTGTTAATATAGGAAGATTAACCATATGCCATGTTGTTTGGTTCATCATAAAATTACAGTTGGAATATTTGTGAATAATAAGAAAAGTACTTTCCCATATTTTTTCCCCCAGAAAATCAAAAGCCACAATCCCTAGCTTTCTTTAACAAGTTTAAGAAATAAGAACAATAGGGACACCTCTGTGGCTCGGTTGAGCATCTGACTCGATCTCAGCTCAGGTGTTGATCTCAGGGTTGTGAGTTCAAGCCCCACTTTGGGCTCCATGTCTGGGTGTGGAGACTACTTAAAAAAAAAAAAAAGAAAGAAGAACAATAAAAATGCCAAGTTGAACACTTTCTATGTACCATGCAAGTATTTATTGCACTTATATGCCATTTAATTTTCAAGAAGTTCCTCTTATTATTCCCATTTTACAGAAAAGTAGATTGGGAGTTAGATGGGAATCCTTGTGAGTAGCTAATCTAACCCTCAAATACCACTTTTTTTTTCTTGCATACCTGGTCTTCTCAAGCCTTGCATCAATTTTGACACTGATATGCCCATAGAGCACTTCAGGGGTTTCATATGGGACTGTGTCATGGTGAGATTTTGCCATTCAACATAACTGCCAACTATCAGCCACAGAAGGCCCTTTGGATCTACGTCTATTCCTCTTGTGACAATTCCTTCCAGATTTAAGTCACACACATACACACACACACAACTCGAAACACTTTGCCTCCACCCCACTGAAGACACTGCACGGTAATGACCCCATTGGAAGTATAGCATTTGATGAGTTTTGACAAATACATATGCTGGTGTAACTGTTTTTACAGTCAAGATATAGAACACTTCCATTGTCCCCCAAATTCCCCAATGCCACATTTCAGGTTGTTCCCCCCTACCCTTGTCCTCAGGAACCACCAGTCTGCTTTCATCCCCATAGATTTGTTTTGGCTTTTTAGACCTTCATGTAAATGGAATCAGACAGTATGTACTCTTTTCTGTTTGCTTCTTTCTCTCAGCATGTTGTTTTTGAGATGGGTCCATGTTTTGGTGTGTATCAGTAGAATGTTCATTTTTATTGCTGAGTAGTATTCAATTGTAATGCTAAACTATAATTTGTTTTTCGTTCCCCTTTTGATAAACATTTGGGTTGTTTACAGTTTTTCTGTTATGAATAAAACTGCCTTGTTAAGCATTTTCATTACCTGCCTCCAAACTTGAATCTCTTTCTTGAAGTTTTTTTAAAAATCACTTTTATGACCTCCTTAATGCCATTCCCAATTTATTTTTTAAGCCAGTGAAGTCCTTTATTCAGAAAATGTATTGAGGAAGGCCAATTTTCAGAAGCTGTTTTGGTGGCCTTGGGAGGGAGCCTGAGGTCTGCAACTTACCAGCATTTTACTCAGAATGCCTCCCGACTATGTGTAACTTGAAATCCCATAGAATCATTTGAAACTCCTTGGTGCAATGGGAAGATTACTGTCCTAGAAGTTTGGATCTCTGAGTTCAAGGGAGACTTCAACGTTAATGCAGAAGAGGGACTTTGGCGACAGTTTAGATTTTATTTGTAGACCCAGCACATGGCTAATTCTGTATATTAGTCTGCTTGGGCTGCCATAACGAAATACCACAAACTGGGTGACTTAAATAACAGACATTTATTTTTATTTTCTCACAGTTCTGGGGCTTGGAAATCTGAGGTCAAGATGCTGATGGGATTGGTTTCTTCTGAAGCCTCTCTCCTTGCAGGTGACTGCCTTCTCGCTATGTCCTCACATGGTCTTTGCTTCTGTGTATGCACATCTCTGGTGTCTCTTTTTGTGTTCAAATTCCCTCTTCTTATAAGGACACCAGTTAGACTGGATTATAGCTCACCCTAAAGGTACGTTTTAACTTAATCACCTATTCCAAATACAGTCATATTCTGAGGGTTAGGGCTTCAACATACAAATTTTGAGGGAACAATTCAGCCAACAGCAATATTTATACTAAGGGTGGTTTGGGCAAAGGAGGGATTAAGAGTGGAATTAAAATCAGCCCCAGTTGCTCCTTGACACTCAGCTGTCTGAAATTTAAATGATTTTACTCATCAAATATTAATTGGATACCTCCTAATGCATTCCAGTCACTTAAGGAGTGTAAACAGTCTAGGAGATAGTCTTGTAAAGAAATAAGGACAAGTAAAAAAATTAGGCAAAATCTAGTAGAGTTGAAACTGTGTATACCCTGTGACACATCTATTCCACTTCTAGGAACATATCTTTCAAAAATCCTGACACGTAGGTACAGGGAAACATGTTCAAAGTTGTCCAGTGCAGTGTTAATGTAAAGGAGAAAATTTGGGAACTGTATAAAAATTCAACAACCAAACAATGGGAAGTGGATTGTATTATATTTACACTGTGGATTATTTTAAAGCAATAAGAATCAATCAACTTGATCTATTATGTATCAGCATGGGTTGATCTCCAAAACATCTATCTATCTATCTCTGTGTATCATCTATCATCTATCTCTCTGTCTAAATAAAACAAGTGCTTCACAAGTTATATAGGGAGACAGACACAACAAAATAACAAAATACAAACACGAAAGGAAAGGCTACATAGTAACTCTGAGGTAGTGATTGACCAGGAAAGGAAGGAAGGGGGGAAGAGTCCCGGAGAAGGGAACTTTTAGTTCTAGGGAAAAGGACCTTTTACTGCAAGCTTTATGTTTTTATCAACTTTAGACTGGAGGGATGCTTGATGTCTTATCTGAACTTACCACCCTCTTGAAAACAGAAAGTGCCGCAGAGTTAGTGAAAACCTAGGTGTGGCTGAGACACTGATGAAGACCTGTGTACAGCTGGAGTATTTCAGAGTTGCTAAAGCTCCACCAGTAAGATCCAAGTCTATCAACGTCCAGTTTTCACTGGAAGCTGCTCTTAATCAAGAAGTCTGTTTTTGGTATAGTGCTCACAAACGGGTGTCATCCTGAGAGTCACTGATGTTGTGTCCTAGCGGCTGCCTGGAGCACCATGCTCTGAGACTTCATATGGGCTCAATGAGACAGCGTGCCATGATTGATTAGTCATGTCTGCCACGAGTGAGGAAAGGGAGAGTGGTGGTGACTGTTATGAGTATCTGCAGTGCTAGACTGAGTGAACCATGAATCCACAGATGTAGGAAACCAGATAAGCCTTTTGCCTCCTTCCCACCCCCTTTCCTTCGTCTTTCCAAAGTTTTTGATAGTTATGTTTAATTTTTAAAAAATGTATTGGTTATCTTTCCAATTTAAAATAACATACTTCCTAATGAGCAGATGAGGATACCAAGGCCAGAGAGACAAACAAGTTCTTTTGTTGGAGGAGTGATGGCTGGCCAGGATGACTGAGTCCAGAACCACCGTTCTTTCTATGTTATCAAGCTGCCTCCTTGACAGCCCTTGGGTACCAGTGGCATTCATTCATTTGTGCATGTATGCATGCATTCATTCATTTTTCATGTATTGATTTGATGACCACTTTGTGCCATGCATTGCATTTCTCACTTATTTCTTGATGTGGGAGTGGACGTTTCAGAGGCGACTCTTTCACTACAGAGGAGGCATGGTCAGTAGACAGTGCCTGCTTCATGACCTTTGGAAAGTTACTTCTCTCCAGGTCTCTGTTCTTCTATAAAATGGGGATAAAGATATAATTCAAACCTGTCAAACTTGTCATCACTTTATGAATATTAGTGGTTAGCAACTATCCTAGTATTAGGGAATAAGGATAAGTTTTTATGGAGCTTTCTCAAACCTTCTGGATCATAGATATCTTGTATTTAAAAGTGCTCTTGACTAGTTACTAGTTTGGAAAACCGACTTTAGATCACTCTGTATGGGGGAGAGAGTTTCCTCAAAGAGCCAATTTCTGCTCCACCTCAAGGTCTTTGTGAAAACTGCTCTTTCTGGCACACATTTGGTCCCCTCTTCCTGTGCACCCCAACTTTGCCCCAGAGGAACTGCTTCTCATCCTTCTTCAGTGAGGTCTTCTCTGAGAGCTCCCACCCCAGCCATCTCCTCTCAGCAGAAGCTATAGGTCTCCCTGGAGAGCATTCTTATTATACTTTATGACTTACTGTTTTCCTACAAGCATTTGTCACTATTTATATTATTTGTGTGCTAATTTACTTAATGTCTGTTCTAGTCTATGAACTGCATACAAGAGGGAGCTTTGCTGTTTTAGTCATCATTATGTTCCCAGCACCTGCAATATGCCTGGCACCTAGACAGTATTCAGAAAGTGGCAGGTGGGTGGATAAACGCATGGTGGGAATCCTGACTCTGGAATTATGTGGCACCTAGTAGATCTCTGACTTCCTGCTAGCTTGATAAGTTAATTTCTTAACTTCTTTGAGGCCCAGTTTCCCCATCTTTGAAAATGGAGGTGGGTGGGGGGATAGGGTAAGTGGGTGATAGGCGTTAAGGAGGGCACGTGATGTAATGAGCACTGGGTGTTATATACAACTGGCGAATCACTGAACTCTACCTCTGAAACCAATAATACACCATATATTAATTAATTGCATTTCAATAAAATATTAAAAAAAATAGAAAGTGGATGAAAATGTTTCCTTAAGATGGTTAAGTGATCAGTGGTTGCCAGCAGCTTAATGGGGAGGGAGGAAGGGATGAATCAGCAGAGCACAGAGGATTTTTAGGGCGGTGAAACTATTCTGTATAAGACTGTAGTGGTGGAAGCGTGTCATTATACATTATTGTCAAAACCCATAGAATGTACAGCACAAGGAGGGACCTCTAATGTGACCTATGGACTTTAGTAAGAATAAGATGTCAGTACTAGTTCATCAGTTTAAGCAAATATATTGCACTAATGCAAGATGTTAATAATAGGGGAAATGAGGGTGGGGCATAAGAGGGAAATGGTCATTCTCTGTACCTTCTGCTCAGTTTTTCTGTAATATTAGAATTGCTAAAAAAAAAATCTAACAGCAAAATGCTTCCTTAGAGGACAGCTGCAAGGGTCAAATGCTTAGCACAGAACCTATAAATTCCACTGTAAATAAGAGCTCCTTTCCTGTAAGAAAAACCTTTGCAGCATTTAGGTAATATTCAGTTACTCAGTTTTTGTGGCTAACCTTGGAGTGTCAAAATTCTCTAAACCTACATGTCTAACCAATTTGAGGGGCCTGTGAAGGTATCCTTGTGGAAAACAAAAATGATTTTTAGATATATTTCAAAATAAGCCACAGAAAGTTTGACATCCCTTGAAGATCCCAGCAGAAGCCTTTATTTTGCATTTGTTGTGAGGTAGCTCCCAGGGCTTCACGTGCCAAGGGAACATCTCAGAATCTGAGTGACAGCCTGGCTCTGCATCTATGTGCAGTGTGGACCCCATGGGGCTTCAACTGACACGGCAGATGCCAAGCCAGCTAGCAACAGGAGACAGGCCAGAGCAGTCCTGGGACTGATTTGTGGGTGGTTCTGAAGCCCAGGCTCCTCTGAGAAGTTCTGTAATTGCCTTGCATGTCCTGCTTGGAAGTGGGCCTGGAGCGTGGGTCTGCTTAGATTCTCTGTCTGTGCCGCCTTAGGACAGCTCGTCCTTGCCCCATTTTCCCACAAACCCATAGACCTCCCTCTGGGAGCGTTTTTATTTTTTTGCTAAAAAAATTTTTTTTAAGCTATCGGGAAGATAGATTGCCCATAAGGAAGAAAACTCAGAAACTAGACAAAGGAACAATAAAGAGACTAAATTAAGCCTAGGGACTCAGTTTGATTTCCCCTGTGGTCACGAGCTTTGATTTCTAATCTTCCTCAATCTGGTTTCAGGTTAAATCATAGACTCTGAGAGCTGGAGGCTCACCCTGTCTGATTCCCTCTATTTCCAGAGCGGGGCTTCACAGCCCACAGGGGTGACACTAATTGCATGGGGCAACTCAGAGCTACAATAGAAGGCACTGTGCCTGCCTTTGGTCTTTTGAGCTACCTGTTTCACAGCTAATCTTTCTCTAAAGAGAGGCTTTTCCACTAATAATATAATATTTTTTTTCCCATAGACCTCTGGGAGGAACGAGACACGATTATTTGCCAGCAGACCCTGAACCCCAGATGTATTCCTTTAGATTTATCCTTTCTTTCATCTCCTCTTATTTTCTTCTGATTTATGATAACAGTTGCATTTTGTTAGAGGCAAGGGGCCTCCCTTTGGTATATTTTAAGTGTAGTTTCTGCTAGGGATGTTGGAGAATTGTGTGAATAAATTATTGGGCTGGCAATGTTAACAACCTTTTACTTTAGTGATGAGAAATAGTCATGGAGACCTTGAATTGCACAGCCAAAGTCCCCATACATATTGATGTTTAAGTACGAGCCAAGGAGTCACACTGAAGACTCCTCAGCTCAGCAAGGACTCAGATCAGAAGGCAGAAGGCAGCTGTCAGGGTGCTGTTAAGGTGGGTGGGGATAAAGTAAGTGTTGGACCATTTAGATAGTGTCCACTGGACAGATTGGAAGTTTGGGCTGGGCTTCCTTGGCCACTCTTTGTCTAGTGTCCTGAGGTCTCTCACTTTCATTGATCACAGCATCTCCTCCTATAGGATTAGCCTTAGCCTCACTCACAGATGTTCCATTGGATTCTGAGATCTGTTCTTAGGATGGCTGGTGCTGGCTCTGCATGCCATTGATATCTGTGTCTCCATAGCCTCCATGGGGACCAGAGTGCAGGAAGTATGAGGGGAGAAGGGCTTGTTGGGGGCCATGCCAAGAAAAAGGAGCAGTGTTGCTGCTACTCATAGTTTCTGGGGTCACTGAGCAAAGGCAGGGTTTCCTGAGTGACACGATCTCCCAAGGAGCTCTGGTCCCCTGACCCCAGAAGCTCAGGTGCCCTGTGTGACTTCAGAGGAGGTGGGATGTTTGCATGGGGTGAGGCAAGAACAGGACAGCACTGAGGAGGCTCCTGTGGGACCTCAGGCAGAGTACATAATATGTAGGCAATGATGTTCTCGCCTGCAAGAAGAGGGGTGATGGGATGCCCTCCAGGGTTCCTTGCAGGCTGGCCACTCAGGGCTGCTATATTCAGCTCTGATATCAGGTCCCTCTTTCATGCTCCTAGAACTATTCTCCCCATTGGTTATATTGCTAAGGATGGGCCCAACCCCAGCCAAACCAGCCCTTCCATCCACTTCATTTCTACACAGTAGCCAAGTGGATGGGTACTTGCTGGTTGTTTTAGGAAGATGGGACACTCTTCAGAGCTCTTACCTGCACAGCTGGCCGGCAGCCCATTAGAAAGTTCAGATTTGTCCCCATCATGCTCCCTTTTTAAAACCTTCAAGTGACTCGTCACTGCTTATACTCTAACATCCAAGCTCCTTTTGCATGATCTACACGGCCTTCCTTGACAAAATGCCAGACTATTTTCTCCAGTGTCATCTCTTTTCATCTCAACCTTGAAACTAGTGTCTTATCATTGAACTTGCTCAGTTTCTTATGTGTACCTTAAAGTTTCCCACCATTTGCCTTCGCTCGCACCATGCTTCTGGCTGTAATGCCCAGTCCTTCTCTGATCTTCCATTTCTCTCTTCAGGATAATGCCAGTCATCCTTCCCCCAGACATTAACTATTTCATAATAAGTAAGAGAATGAATGGAATAAGCATCAGATGTGGCATGGAATACTGTGATGTTTTTTAAATTTTTTTAAATTATTACGTTCAATTAGCCAGCACACAGTACATCATTAGTTTTTGATGTAGTATTCAGTGGTTCATTCATTGCGTATGACACCCAGTGCTCATCACCCTCCTTAATACCCATCACCCGGTTACGCCATTCCCCCCACACATCCCTTCTCTGACCCTCAGTTTGGTTCCCGGAGTGTGAAGAACCACAGGGAAAGGGAGGGAAAGCTGAATGGGAAGAAATCAGAGAGGGAGACAATATTGTGGTATTTCCTTAAAGCCTTTTAGAATCCATGAATTCTGAGTGAGAAGGAGATTCCAAGTGGTGATCCCATCCTGAAGTAACCCTGGGAGTGCTTGGGTACAGAATTTTGACTTCATGACACTGTGACTTGTTGTCTGCTGCTTTCTGCTAAAGATCACTGAGATATTAGCTTCAACTTTGATTTCATAGGGATAATAAGACCTATAGCAAAGGGTAATTATGAGGATCCAGTTAGATCATGGATGTGAAAATGCTGTGCGGATGTTAATTGAAATCACTATTGTGTGTGGTCAGCAACCTGAGAAAGTTTCTGGTACATGGTAATTAAGTGGGTGGTTAATAACTATTATATAAATATTAGTAAATGAATGAATGAGTAAAGCAGCCCAGAAAACTGTAGACACATTGGGGAGAATACCACTCTACTCCCACAACATCGATTACTACTATTAGCCAACGTTTATTGAGTGTTCTTTATGAGCTTGGCACTGTGCTGGGCCCACAATACATCATTAATATTTAAAATAATCCACTCTGGGGCGCCTGGGGCGCTCAGTTGGTTAAGCATCCGACTCTTGGTTTTGGCTCAGGTCATGATCTCAGGGCCGTGGGATTGAGCTCTGTGTCGTGCTCCGTGCTCAGCGGGGAGCCTCCTTGAGATTCTCCCGCCCACCCCTCCCCTTGCTCTCTCTCTCAAAAAAAAATAAAATCTTTAAAAGAATCCATTTTGTAGGTAGTAGTATTCCTACTTTATAGATTTCGGAGCGAAGGCATATTATATAACTGTTCTGAGCCAGATATATTATCCTCCCTGATTCTTCAGCCTTTTGTAACTTTACCCCATGCTTTTGTACTTCCTCCCACTAAAGGGATAAGAGTATTTTGAGGCGCCTTGATTTTGGGTTTAGCTGTGATATCAGCTTTGACTACAGACTATGGCAGAAGTGATGGTATGCCAGTGCCCAGCTGAGACCTTGGAAGACTTGTGTGTTTTTACTTGCCTTTTGGTGCTTTTATCATTGCCATGAAAATATGCCCAGAGGCTGGGAAATACAGTTTGCTGATTCCAGGAGTAGAACAAGAGATGTGTAGAGCAAAACCACCTCAGAAAAACTTTCCTGGCCAACCTGAAGGTGTGTGAGCAAGTGCTACAGGAATCAGAAGAGCCACCTGATTGAGTCCAATTTGGAGTAGCCAATTCTTGACTTACCCATAGACATTCAGGCGAAATCAGTGCTTATTGCTGAATGCCACTGAGATTTTGTGGTCATTTCTTAAGCAGCAAAAGCTAACTGATACACTGCTCTAAGTCACAGAGTTAGGAGTTGACTAGGTCAAGATTGGAACCAGGATTTGTCTGAAACCAAAGCTTCACCGTTATGCCATGCTTGAAGACCTATGAGGGAGACCTGACCGGAGCAGGTCCTAAGGGAAGGTAATTAACAATCACTACTATTTATGGGACACCAGCCATGTTATCTTCCTGAATCTATACAGCCATCTACATTCTGCAATCCAGAACAGTAGGTTATTATTTCCATTTTATGGATGAGGCTTGGAGAGGTTGTCTTTCCAGTGTTCACATACTATATAGTGCAGAGCCGAGATTTATATCCGGTTCTCTCCATCTCCAAAGTCAATGCACTCTCTGCTTCTGCTGCATTTGGGTAGGTTTTCTGGTGTGCATTTATGTGACTGTGTGTGTGTGTGTGTGTGAATGTGTGTTGGGAGGAATTGTAAGGGGAAATCCCCCACTCTGTTTCGTGTCCTTTTCTTGTCTGACTGATTTGCCTACAAGGTGAGGATCCAGTTACCAAGACAGAGTGTACTCCATGGCCAAGAACACGATGTGTTCGGAAATTTCTACCAAGGGAGAAGGGAGTGTTGCTTTTTTTTTTTTTTTTTTTTACTACATTCATGCTTTTATCAATGGCTATCATTGTTTGAGTTTTCAAAAGTCATCTCATTTTTTCCTGTGTGACATTCTCTCCCTTTTCTTAACAAATTGGCATGTGGGAAAGCACATTGCATCTTTTAAAAGGATTTTTCAAGACGCATCACCAACACCGCCCTCCCAGCAGACTGCTCATGTTGAAGCCATTGTCAAAATATGGCATTCTGCCATTGGTGAGAATGGAACTTGTCATTTACTCCTAGGGCTATTGTGGAAATCTGTCTTGTAGTCGTATCCCAAATCAGCAAGATTTATTTTCCTCTCTTTACAACATAGTCACAGCTCTTACTTCTTTGAGTTTAGATTATGAAAACCAGCTTTTGGAGATGAGGATGGTGTAAGGTGCATGACAAAGAGAAGCGCAAGAGGGTGGATGAGTTCTGTGGGAATGTATCTCCAGTGGGATCTGTAATCTAAAGGCATTTGTGGCCCAAGTAGAAATAGGCGTGTCTGAAAATCACTGTCTGTGACAGAGGCCAGGAGAACAAGAGGCTCCAGGGCATTGTGGAGAGTAGTGGAGAGCACAGACTTTGGAGCTAAACTGGAATAGAATCACAGCTCTGCCATTTAGTGTACATGTGAATTTTTTCAAGTTAATTGGTTTCTTGGCATTTCAGTTTCTTCATTTACAATAAGAAGTGTTAATTGGGAATCTTTTAGCTTCAAGTGATAGAAGGCAATGTGAACTAGCTTAAGAAAAATATACCCTATCAGCCCACCATACTGGTGAATCTAGCTTCAGTTATGGCTTGCTGCAGGTTTTGCTGGCTTCAGGAATGGCTGGATTCAGGAGTTCAGAGTGTGTCATCTTAGTTTCTTTTTCCTCCATTGCTCAGCTTTGCCTCCCTCTGCTTGTTCTCTTTCTCAGATAGGCTTTTCCTCTATGGTGGCAAGATGGCCCCAGGATTTTCAAATTCCTCAGAGCTCACGGGCTCAGAGAAACAGCAAGTGCCTTTCCCAATATGCTTGTGATCTGTCTCTGTATGGAAGTGACTGTGCTAGATGTCCTTTGTGTTTCCCTCCCCAGAAAGAGGAACCCTCCTCCACTCTGCTTTGGAAGAGTGTATGGACCATGTCAATGTCTTCCTTGCCCTCTGATTTCTGGATTTGGCCAATGTGGATCCCTGGCAGGATATTGAAGGGAGGGAAGAGAGTGACGTTAGGGTATTTATTTCCTCTGCTTCTTCCCTGAGATGTTCCCATGGGTTGGCTGTGTCCCTCAACGGAGGGTAACACCCTAGCAACTCTCTCTACATGACTCCCTCTGCCTCCAGATTCTACCCACTTCTCCTGCTTTGTGCCCCTTCAGGAGTAGGAGTGGTACTAGCCCTCACAACCACTAGTCCTGGGGTACTGTTCCTTCTCATGTAGCTTCTCCACATGCTATGTTTTGAAAATGGTCCTATTAACCCGTCCTCAAATGATTTAGAGTGCGTGCTCTGTTTTCTGCTGGGACCCTGACTGGCACAGTAAGCAATATAAGTGCGTAGAGACTGCTGATGTAAGTTAGGCATCAGTGTCCAGATGCTTCTTTTCTTAGCACTTTCCCCCGCTTAGTGGTTCCTCCACCGCACTCCCCTTTGCACTTATGTTCACTCCCATGGACAGCTTGCCTGTTGTGTAAAGAGGTTAATATTTGTCTCTGGCGTTCACCTGGAGGCAGCAACTGCAGTCATTGCAATCTTTGACATTTGCAAAATGTTTTGAGACTAAGGAGGCACTTTCACATACAACCTTGGAAGAATTTGCTGGCATAGGGGTTACAGTCTGTATGTTAGATACATGGAAAGTACAGTTCAAATGGGTTAAGTGGATCACCCAGGTCACAGCCAGTAGTGGTGGAGCTGGATTCCAATCCTGAGTCTGTCTAATGTATAGTGAATAAGGGGACATAATTAACTCATAGTTGTGTGTATCTTGGGGAACTTGAGATAGATAAAAGAAAAAAAAAATCATGATCCTCCATACAAGCAAAGCCATACTTGGTGACAGAGTATGAAATGATGGGTCTAGAGAATCATAGGTGGAGCTAAATGGCCCTTCTTAAGAAAAGTGAGGAAAAAAACTCCCTCTTTCCAACAAAATCTTTAATAAAGTACCTATTTCTCATGAGTGCGTAATGGAATGGTTTCTTTTTTTTTTTTTTTTTTTTTTTTTAGGGAGAGCGCAGAGTGCTGAGCTTCATCAATGTAACGGATGAGAAAAGAAGTTGCCATAGGGGACAGCTCCCTCTGGGTTATACTTGCAAATGCAAACAGAAATTATTGCCATTGTCCCAGGAGTCTGAGGTTTGCTTTAGTCAACAGAGCACCCCTGCGTGATGGGAGCATGCAGAAGTGGCCGTTCATGAATAAACAGAGCAGCCACGTGCTGGGGAGAATGAAGCCACCAGCCAGGGTGGTGTCCCAGCTTCTCTCACGCCCACAACAGTGACAAGGCAGTCTGCACAAAAGATGCTATTACCTGAGGTCTGCCCCTAAGTGCCTTTGCAAAGCTGTCTTCTAAAAAACACTTGTAGCCTCCAAGACAGCCTTTCTTAAATTGATGACATATGATTATTTCCTGATGTACAAATGAAAGCTTTAGAGAACCCAGGGATTTCTAAAAATGCTTTGCAAACTTTTTTTCAATGGGAATGTTACATTAAGTGGTAATCAAGGACACAAACATCTGCTATGGCAGAGCTGCTGCGCTGGAAATGGGGGTTTCTGAGTGTACTTCCCTTGTAACCTAGAGGGAAGGAGTCCCCCGGGAGTCTCTGGATGGAAGCTCCTAGGACTTCCCATAGCACAGCTCTTAAAAATGTACTACCTGCATTCTTAGTTTATTCCTTTCTAGGAGATTCACAGTGTAACACCTTAATAGCTTTGCCCTTCCTTTTAGCTGAAAATCATTTTAAAAGGAAAATTTAAAATTTGTTGAACTAGTGTTTCTGTGCTTTTGTCTGAGTACTTAGTTTGGACTGCTCTAACAGAATGTCATAGACAGAGATGTATTTCTCACTGTTCTGGGGGCTGGGAAGTCCAAGATCAAGGGGTGGACAGATCCACTGTCTGGTGAGAGTCCTCTTCCTGGTTCATAAACAGCTGCCTTTTCACTGTGTCCTCAGCTTGGTGGAAGGCTGGCCTCCTTTTTGATGGCACGAATCTCATTCATGAGGGCTCCACCCTCATGACCTAGTCACCTCCCAGAGGCCATCACATTAAGGATTAGGTTTCAACATATGAGTTTTGGGGCCGGGAGACACAGATATTCAGTCTATAGCAAGGACAGAGAAAATTGTCTGTTCTCTCCATGTGTTTATTAATAACAACCGGTTTCTGAGATGGACCAGTTTGGGAAACCCTAGTCTAGATGATATGGAAGTGCATTGTTCAGTGGGGTAACTGCTAGGCACACGTGGCTATCAAGCACCGGAAAATAGGGTGAGTCTGAACCGAGATGTGCAGTAAGGATAAAATGCACACTTGGATTTGGAAGACTCAATATAAAAAATTAAATTTTTCATTAATAATTTTTATATTGATTACATGTTGAAATAATATTTTTGATATGTTGGATTAAATAAAATATATTATTAAAGCTGCTTGCTCCTGTTTCTTTTTACTTTTTAAAATGTGGCTACTGGAAAATTTTAATCATGTATGTGGTTTGTATTCATGGCTCACACTGCATTTCTACTGGACAGCGCCCACACAGTGAAGCTTGAACACCCCTCACCTCCCTATGGCTGAGCCTCATTCTCTGCCTCAGCTGCCTCTCAGATCTCATTTCCCCACACTGTCCACCTTGCTGCTTCTGTTGTAGCCACAGTGTTCCTCAAATATGCTGAGAATGACTTCCTAGGACCTTCGCATTGTTCATCTCTGCCTTGCCCTCATTGCTGACGACGTCTTTTTGTGCATCTGCTCATATGTTACCTTATTAGAAATCTCCTTACTGTTTTATTGAAAATGGAGGTTTTGTTGTTATTCAGGCATGGTAAAGTCAACAGATCGGGAGACAGTTGCTGTTGAAAAGATGTTTTGTTACTCACTGTTCCCAAGAGGGAGGGGCACGCTATGCCACAAAAGGCCTCGCAGGAAGCCAGAAGGTCAGGTAGGAGGCAGAGGGAGTAGTAAGAGAAATGAGAGCCAGAGCCTTTATTGTGGTTTCCTTGCAAAGGAGCAGGTGAAGCAAAGTAAACAGGTTTAGGATTGGCTACTTTGAATCCTTTCAGCAGGCTCAGGATTGTAGGGGCTCTCCCCACTTGTCTGGTACCTGGGAGGAGTGGGATTGGGGTGGGGTGTAGGCTCTGGATCTGTGAGTTTGCGTGTGAAAGGCATGCCCCTGGGCCAGTCTCTCACTATCGGCAGGAATTGGCTAGCTTTGGAAGGAGCAGTCTCTTCGGGGTCAGCCAAGTTCCAAGTTGTCAAGCATTAGAAATACAGAAAATAAAAAGATATGATTGATATACCTACTACTCTTCAGACACATTTATTTTCTTTTTTTTAGCACTAATATCTACCTAGCATATTTTATATTTATTTATTTATTTATTTATTTATTGCCCATCTCCTCCTCTGAAGTATAAACCCCTTGAGAAAGGATGTAGTGCTTGTGTGTGTTTTTATTGATTTGCTCTCAGCACCTGAAGAGTGCGTGGCACACGACAGGAGCTCCATAAATATTTTTTGAAACAAAGGAGGAATGGATGAATGGATGACTCAGGTGAGGGACTTTTTCCTACTGGACTCAGAAGCTACCTCAGAGTCCTCTTCCGTGGGCACCCCAGGCAGCCATGACCAGTCAGGATTGGCATTCTAGATGAGTCCCGTTCACCGTGGGGCTGCAGAGAAAGCCTTCTCCCCATTGTCTCTGTGGGGGTGTATGTCTCCTGAAAGGGACTCTTGAACGCAAGGGCTGTGGTAGATTTTCTCTGAAGATAGCTGCCAGTAGGTCCTCTCTTGCCTCTCTGCACAGGTTTCTCTGTCTGCATAGAAATGGAGTCTGTTTCTCCTCTCCTAGAACCTGGGCTGGCCTGTGATTTGCTTTAAGCAGAGGAATATGGCAGAAGTGACACTGACCCAGCTCTGGGACCTGCCTTTAGGAGAGGTGGCCGCTTCTGCTTTCATTCACTCAGAACCAGCTGCCATGCTGTGATGAAGTCCAAGCCATATCCTCTCGGACAGAGAGGACATGTGTAGAGATGCTGGAGACTGAAATCCCACACATGAATGCCAATCACCTGAAAATCTACTGCAGCCCCACAGCCAACAGCCAGTGCTAAGATTCAGACCCTGGAGAGAGGCCTCTGCAAGCTTCCAAACCCCCCCAGACATCAGCCTGATGTGTGGGTGATGCCAGAGGGACATGGCATGGAGCAGAAGCACTGCCAGTTAAAGCCTAGATCCTAAGAGATAAATTGTGGTGGTTCTACCCCACTAAGTTTTGAAGTGGACTGTCATATGGCAAAAGATAATTGATAAACCCATCTTGTCCTATGTCCCCATCCTCTGCTGATGATCACCTTGCCCTTGGCCCAGGTGACTGGCCTGCATTGTCATGATGCTACCATGATAATGTGACTTTCTTCCTCTCCAAGGCAGTATCTTGGTCTGTTGTGGAGGCCAGAGTTGAGGGTTTGTATTCATGGGGCCTCACCTCTGGCCCGCTGCACAGTTCTGGGAAAGGTGCTAACAGAGGTGGAGACTATCTGATGGGGTTTTGGAGTCAGGCCAACATGAGGTCCAGTCACTGCTCTGCTGCTTCCCGGCTTCTGAGCCTCAGTTTCCTCTTCTGTAAACAAGGATGGTCATACTTCACTGGGCTTTTGTGAAGATGAGAGGTGATGCATGTGTGTGTGAAGTGTCTGGCACAGAGATGAAAAACAACCAGCCCAAACAATCACCCTCAACATTTCCCTGCATAAGGCTTTGTCTTACTTTTGGAAAGTTAGGCATTTCCAGCCAAGCACAAGGAGGAGAACTAAGACCTGCATTCAGATTTGTGGGGACTTTGAACATTGGCCCCCCAGGAAGTTCTTTCAGAGGCTTTGTTGTAGCAACAAGCCAACAACAGCAGCCCATTCCCAGGAAGTCCTGCTCTCTGGGCCCTGTAGCAGGGCTCCTGCACAATAGGGGCCTGTCTGCTGATTGCCATGACAGTGACACATGGCTTTGAAAAGCATATCTCATTGCCTGTGGAGACTTCTTTCAAATGCTCTCCCAGGGCAGACTGTTTTGTAAGAAGACAATGAAATCCAAATTTACTAGTTAGTGTACTGGGTGGTTAGGGAAGGAAGCAAAAGTTCTCCAATTAATTGTTCCTCTTAGGCCATTTTATTGCCTCTAAGTATTGCCTTTCCCTCAATAAAACCAGTACTGCAAGGAAGTGGCTGTGTGGATGCTGACAAGCTAAAAGTGAGGGCTGGCTGGAATTCATGGTTAAGAAATAGGATCTGTCAAGTTGGTTTTCCCGTTGGGAAGCTGATCCAGCCCAGGAGCAAAGGATGGGCTAGTGTAGACAGGTCTGACTTCACAAAACAGATATGGGGATTAGGAGGTGCCCAGAGTCTGTGGGTACAGGGATGAGGCCAAACTGTTATCCCTTTGGCTCTTGTAGGGGGAGGGAAGATATCCAGCAGATATGCACGGAAATGGCACACCAGACAGTGTCTGTTCCAATTGGCCAGGGTTCCATTCTCATTGGTCGATTGATGGGTCAATGCTGTGAGTCCAGCCTCTACTGAAGGGCACTGGTGGACAGAGGGCAGAACTGAAATAGATTCCTTCCACTTGGCTTTAGGGCAGCAAACTGGGTTCAGGCACTCCCATCTAGCTGGTTTTCATAAAATTTCCTTGGAGGGAAGCAGCAAAAGTGGTTAGAGGAATGAGCATTTTGACTAGGAACAATCATAAGAGTATTTTATTTGGTGTATCTGTGATATCCAAGTTCAAATAAGGAAAAAAAAAAGCATTTAATGATGGTAGCAGGGACTGTTCTCCCAGTATCTAGTTTACCCTTTTCTTCTTGTGAAGAACCTATAAATTTTATCTTGGCTCATGACTACTTCAGAATAAAGACTCCCTTGCTGCTGGGTGGGATCACCCAGGGTGCCAGCAAGAAATGATGACACATTCATGTTGGGTAACTGACCAGATTAATAAAGTGACTATTTATAAAGTTGTGTGTAGGAGTTTTGGAAACCCAGAGGATTATATGCAGAGAAGTGGTGCTGCTCCTAGGTTACCAAACCTGGAGAGAGTCATCATGTGGAGAGGGATGATTGACAGGAGCCATGACCTTTGGGAGAGGCATTGGCTACTATGGGGGAGGAGTGATGGTGGGAGTGGTCTGTCCTGGCGGGTGGAGTGTGTTGTCATTGACATTGTTTAGAACTGTGCACAGTCATAATAAAAAGTTGACTTTTATTTGGTTTTATTATCACTTTTATAATCTCTACGGACAATGTACCCTTTATCGTTTGCAACCTGAAGTAGACCCCTCTCACTCATGCATTAGATGGAGGGATAGAGCCAACCCCTAGCCACTTGGGAGGGAGCAGGCTGGGGAAATAGATCCCCTAACCTCACTCTCGTCCATCTTCTCATCTCCTGAGTGTATCTCTTATTGGCTACATCAGCAGACGCCAGAGGCAAGGGAGCCCATTAATGTCATCCATTCAGGTGAACTCCCCAAGGCACAGAACAGGGTAGAAAAGAAGGGGGAGTAGTTGGGGTGGAGGAACAAACAGAAAATATCCAGAAGCTTCGAGTGGATTTGCAACTCTGTGAAGTATCCTTTTTTTTTTTTTTAAAGATTTTATTTATTTATCTGAGAGAGAGAATGAGAGAGAGAGAGAGCATGAGAGGGGAGAGGGTCAGAGGGAGAAGCAGACTCCTCGCCGAGCAGGGAGCCCGATGCGGGACTCGATCCCGGGACTCCAGGATCATGACCTGAGCCGAAGGCAGTCTCTTAACCAACTGAGCCACCCAGGCGCCCCAACTCTGTGAAGTATCCTTAAAGGAAGGAGGTGTGCCTACTCTTCTCATCTCCATTTTCCTACTGTGAATTCAGACATGATGGCTGGAACTGGAACAAATCTTAGAGCATAAGGTAAAAAGTACAGGTTGCAGATAGCAGAGCAATCAGAAGGAGCTTAGGAGGGCTTAGGAGCTTAGGAGGTAACAGTCCCTGCTACCATCATTAAATGCTCCACATTATGGAGGCTCCATGCTTGCCTTCATTCACATGAAAAGGAGATACATTTCCATTTTGTTTAGTCCACTGTTATTTATTTTTGGCCAAAATCTAATTCTACTCATTGTAATGAATGCTTCTAGTTATTTAAAGACTTCTAAATGCTGCGTGTGGATAAAACAGTATGAAGCCACTGCTGGCCCCTGATTTTGGCCTCTGATGTTAATGTTTGTAGAACAGAATGGTCTCATCTGTATTATCTTAAAAGGAAAGATAAAGGATTTGAAGATGCTAACCTTTGGATTAGGAAGCCAGAGTCTTACCTGTGTGGGACTGGGGTTCTAGCATAAAGGAGAACCTTCATGGGCCCAGCACTCCCATTCTTTTTCTTAGGAATTTCAGGACATATTTGATGTTTTATGGAACTGCTGGCTTCTTTGAATAGGGGAAATAGATAAGAGGAATATGCCTGCATAGTGGGAATGCAGCTAGTTTGGGGTAATATTTAATATTCTTTTGGCTACAAGTAACAGAATAATCAAATAAAAGTGATTAGTGTAGACAAGTTTATTTTCTCATGTAATGAGAAATTTGGAAAAGTGGATTTGAGGGTGGCTGATTCAGAAGCTCACTGATGTCAAGGCTCTGGGTCAGCTTCTTTCCAATTCCTTTGACTTCTCCTCTTGGTAAAAAGATGACTGACTAAACTCCAAACACCACATCTTCAAATAACAACATCAAAGGAAGGAAGGAAGGAAAAGAACATTTTCAAATGTTCTTTTCCTTCCTTCCTGTTTGTTTAGTGGACTAAACAAAATGGAAATGTATCTCCTTTTCATGTGAATGAAGGCAAGCGTGGAGCCTCCATAATGGGTAGGCCCTCCTAAGCTTCCTTTTTGTTTCTTTCTCTTAAGAAGGAACATCTCTCCTAAATTACTGCTTCCCTATCCCTCTGCAGATTTCCTCTCAATTGCCATAGTCTAGATCTTGTCACATGGCTGCCACCTTAAACAGTCACTGGAAGAGAGGAAAGGGATTACAATGGTGGTACTAGGCCAATCATGGTCCATCTATGGGCCTGGGACCATCTTCTCTGAGGATAGCCAGTGCCTCATACCAGCACCAAACTGGGGTCCTATTAACAGGGCAGAAGGGAAGAATGGCTAGCATAGGCAATCACAGATGAAAGGAAGGAGAGAGACTATTTACAGAAGAAAGAAAAGGAAATCCAACAAATGACTGAATTGCGGAAAAAGTTAAGTGGCATTTTAGGTGGACGTTAGCTGAACAAAAGTTTAGAGTCTGGGCCATGATTAGGGGACAGAAGGTTGATCTCCATGACTGAAAGGAACTGATGGATGGGGACTTAGAAGAGAGGGGAATTATAAGTAGAAAAAGGAAGAGGTCAGTATTGATTCTCTGCTTCTATATCTTGGACCTGGCAAGCTGAACCGCTATTTTACACGAATTAGCCTGTTAATGTTTGTATTTCTCAAGGCTCTGGTAGGAAAATAGGAAAATGATGGCTCATTCCAATTGGACAACTGAGGACCATTTAATGCAGAGACTGTTTATATAAAGATGTAAGCAGGGTGTAAGGAACCAACAAGGCATACTGCAGGATCTTAAGGCTACCAAGGGTGTGGCACAATTACCGTCCCCAGGACTGAAGAGGCAAGGGGGAAGAATGATTACTGTAAGCTCTAGAGAGTTGTAAGGAAAGAGCTGCCTGATAGGAATTGTGGCTTTTGGGAAGGGAATATAGCTAACTCATAGCAGCCTGACAGATAGGGTGTCAGGAGGCTAAATAGCCCAAACTCATTCTCTTCTGTCTCTGATATGATCCCCCTACTCTTAGCTTTGATTGAATAAAACTGGAAACTGAGGGCAAGGGAACCTATTGATACAGTTTTACAGAGGATTTTTGGGGGCAAAGTGAAAGGGTTAAGAGTGGATCTTGAGTGGATCCCATTTTCCAATGGGAAATATAGAAGGTATTCTAATAATCATAGTAGACACATCAATTTTGAACAGTATATATCTTTTAGTATGGATAAAAAATGATATGGATAGTAACAGTGGATAGTAATAATAGTAGTACATTTTTACTATAAATTTTGCTAGATGAAGCTTGAGGCTTAGAGAGCTTTAATTACTTATCCAAATTAATGCGTCCTGGGATTCACACACAAATCTGTCTGCGAGGGCTTGCTCCACTTCCGTCAGAGGCTGGAGGATGACCATGGCATGGCTTTCCTGGCATTATGAATTGGTATCAGTTGCCTTTAGCTATTAAGGATGCGGGAAGAACAAGTGATCATAAGGAACTTCTTCCCTGTTGTTAATTCTTACTTTGGGGAATATGCTTAGGACGCTGGAACCTGGAAGGAAGCTCACCCTTCCCTCTGGGTCCTCTTGTGTCATGACAGCAGGCTTCTGTCATTGTGTATCTCATATTATGAGACTATCTTTTGATTGTTAGCACCAATAGCCATTCTGGTGATCTCTTCAGAGGGAAGCTTTCATCTTCAAGCATTAAGCCTAACTATAGGGACTGGTCTGGTCAAGCATAAAGCACTGTCATGCTTACTGCTCCCCCACCCTCCTTCCAAATCTGGTAGTCTTACCACATTTTCCAGAGCAGTGATTTCAGGATAGAGGAAATCACTGGGCTGCCAAGCAGGAAGGAATCTGGGCTCCAGGTCAGGAGACTCAATGGTGGCTCATGGTGGTGGCTTCATGAATCTGAGGACCTGTTTATGGTTCTGTCCCTCATTGCTCCTTATAAAAAAGATATATTTTTATGTGATGTGCATACTGGTATTTTGAGAGGATCCCTCAGCTTCATCTCAAATCTGGTGCCTGACATCCTATAGTCCATGATACATTCCTTTAAAGCAGTTTGATGTATTACAATTATAACACTAGCTACTCCCCTCCCCCCCACGTACTCTATTGTATACATCATCTCATTTAATACCTACAACAAATGATACTGAGGCTTCCAGGGGTTCAAAGTCACACAGTAGATAGTTGGTGGAGCTGGAATTTTAAATTGGCTTGAATTGAAATCCAGCTCTCTGCTACATTTTAATTACCTCATATTACTGAAGTAAAATAGGCATGGACTTGATACCCAATTCATACATATGCAAGCTGTGGGATCTCCAGAAAATTATTATTTCTAAGTCTCAATTTCTCTATCTCAAAATTGGAAGCTGGGTAAAGAGGAAACAACATAGAGTAGACAGGCTGGCAGGTCTTTTTTAGAATGTTTCTAAAAGTAGTCCTAGAAGGTGAGAATGATTTCAGAGTCTTTTCTTGGTGGATAGCACCATGATCAGATTCTCTCATGATGGGGCAAGGGGATGGGTAGAATACTGACATTGAGGAAGAAGTCCTGGACTTAAAATAGTAAGAGTGGATTTTGTTAACCACTTGTTAACTGAGTGAGCTTGTGCAAGACTCTTAACCACTCTGATGCATGCTAAGACTGTTTCTCTATCTGTAACATATACATCTATTCCATAAACCTACACAATATTGTTGAGAATCTCAACTGATTAAATGATAAAATGTCATGTTATAAATTATTATATGCTAGATCATGTCATTTGTCATGTCATCATCATTGTTTTTTCCATGAAGAAACTGAATCTTTATAGGCAGAACTAATTTGTGACTAGGGAAGTGTGTTTCTTTTTTCTTTTTTTTTTAAGATTTATTTATTTATTTGATAGAGAGAATGAGATAGAGAGAGAGAACATGAGAGGGGGAGGGTCAGAAGGAGAAGCAGACTCCCCGCTGAGCAGGGAGCCCGATGCGGGACTCGATCCCGGGACTCCAGGATCATGACCTGAGCCGAAGGCAGTCGCCTAACCAACTGAGCCACCCAGGCGCCCTGTTTCTTTTTTCTTTACCTGGTGGTTCCATTCCCACTGAGTTATATAGAGATGTTTGACTTTGATACATTACTATTTTTAAAAAAGATTTATTTATTCGTTTTAGAGAGAGAGTGGGGGGGCAGAGGAAGAGGGAGAGAGAATCATCAAGCCAACTCCCACTGAGCGGGGATCCCAATCCCCAGGACCCTGAGATCATGACCTGAGCTGAAATCAAGAGTTGGCAGCTTAACCGACTGAGCCACTCAGGTGCCCTGATACATTACTATTTGGCCGCCTTGTTTGCCTTTTAAAATTTTTAAGATAGGATTCAGTGAAGAAATAGCTATCAAAGAGCATTTAAATGAGAACATAGTTTATAAAAATAATTTTTATAAATTTCTGTGAAACATAAGCCAATAAAAGGTATTGATAAATACATGGTAGATTGCTTTAATCTATTACATATGTCACATAGAGGCAAGTATATCTGTAATCAGCTGATTTAATTCTTCCCTGAGCTTGGATGCCAGCATGGTGATTTTCCCTTTTTCAGGGTAACAGTTTCAGCCTCATTAGTGTGGTTGATAGTGAAGAAGTGTTGGAGGAGTAGGAGAACCATAGGGAAGATGATACAAGCCATGGAAACCCACAGTGAAGGAGGGTCTTCAGGTAGTCATTTCTTTATCCCAATCTGAGCATCACTGAAGCTCGATTTCATAGATAAGGAAAATGAGGCAAATACATAATCTGAGCTCTATTATGTTGCTTAGAACCAGAAGCACCAAGAGCTCATCTGTGTATCTTTCACTAGGCAAATCAGACTCCTAGACATTCTAGAGAAAGTCAGCTGTGCCTATGCCATATAAATATAGCCAAACAAACAAAACCAATGATGAATTTGTAAGAGAGTAATTATAGGTCTTTGAGGTGACTTTAAAAACTATAACTTTCATTGCTTGGCCCAAATGTATCTTTTGGTGTCTCTATTAGATAGAACACAGGCATGAGATTGGTGAATCATTTCTCCTCTTTTTATATTTCAGGAATACAAGAAATGTACTTTCAGAAGCCACTATCAGAAACCAAAAAGCCACTTCTCAAGGTAGGATCTGTGCAATATTAAAATTATCTTGTGTTTTTGTCCTTAGAATTACTATGCTTGGTTGTAAGTATGGGACAGACCAGAATAAGACCATTAGGCCATCCCTGCAGCTTTGAGAAGTATTTGCAAAAATAACCTTTAAGATATTTTGTGTCTTTAATGGATTTGTATCTTGAAGGAAGAGTAGGAGAACAAGTGATCATAAGGAACTTCTTCCCTGTTGTTAATTCTTACTTTGGGGAATATGCTTAGGACTCTAGAACCTGGAAGGAAGCTCACCCTTCCCTCTGGGTCCTCTTGTGTCGTGACAGGAGGCTTTATTCTCATCCATGGTTTTGATGATCAGACTAAGAAGAAACAGAGGGAAAACCTAATTAGAGACTTTTGGGGTTTGCTAATCCAGGCTTGGAAGTACCCAAACCTACCCCAATTCTTTAATTTAAATTGCGTGTTCTCTTTTTATTACAAAATTTGATATAAAGCTTTCCCAAGTAAGGGAGGAGCCCAAATGAAGTTTAAATTAAGTTCATGTAAGTTTTAACACTCCACTGCTGTAACTGTCAGGTCCCACAGATGGGATTTCAAGTTTGTTCCAAGTTTAAAGCGGGGGCTAGAGATAAATCCTGTCCGCTTCACACCTATGAAAATAGGGAGGAGTGGCTGGTTGATGATTGCTTTTTATTAAAAAAAATTTTTTTTGGAACAGACTGAATGCAAGTTCAGTCAGATCTTAGCCAAATCGAAACTGTGTTTTCTTTTGAAAGATGTAACAGAATTCCAAAACACATAGAGGATTTTTGAAACAATGGGATTCTATAAGAAATTGTTTGGTAGATTGGTTCACTCTCTCATTCTCTCATTCATTTGTTAATTCGTGGCACTGTGATGAAGTAGTTAAAAGTATAAACTTTGTAATCATGCATCCAAATTTGAGACCCCAACTTTGCTAAATATGGGGCCTTATTTAGAATGAGCAAAGCTCTTTGAGCCTATTTTCTGAGTGGTAAAATGGTGATAATTATAGTGATACCTACTTCATAGTTTGTTTAGCAGATGGAGTGAGTTCCAAGCATAAAGTTTGTGCTCAATAAACAATAACTTAAAAAGTCCACCCATCCATCCATTCATCCATCCATCCTTGTATCTGTCAACTGTCCTGAAAACCTCCCATGAGCCTGACCCTGATCTAGGTACTAGGGATATGGTGCTCCATGTGCAGGTCTTTCAGTCTGGTTGTATATAGACAATTATAATACAGCATGGTTAGTGGTATGATGAACATTAAGAAGAGAGAAAGCTCTTCTAATTCACCTGGGGAGGATAGTGGTGACCTCCTTTCTCCTCCTGGGTGAAGAGAGACCTGTAAGCTGTGTTCATAGGAGTACATAGGATTAAGGTTGGAGACTTATTTTGGATTAGTACAAGGGAGGTCCTTCTGGTAGAGATGCTGGAAGATAGAATAGGAGGCCATGGGAAGCAGTGGCTGTTGGCTCTGGAAGAGGAATCTGGCAAAAGCTGGAAGATCAATCTGCAGAAATGTTTAAGAGGTGTCTCAAGCACTTGTGTAAGAGATTGAGTAGATGACTTTTAAAATACTTTACAGTTCTGAGAATCAGTGATTTTTAAGGGATTTGGAAGGGCTTAGATGAGCTTCTCTGAGATGGTAAATCAGAATGAGGCCTGGCCAGTCTGGGCAATGTAGCCGCCTTGGTAAGCAAGAATGACCACGCTGATGACATGTTCATGCTGTGATATAACTAGTTTTAATTTATTTTTATTTTGAAAAATAAATATAATCCAAGATCCATGGATGCATTTTCATTATAGGAAAATTAAAATACTGTAAAAGCGTAAAGAGTAAAAATAAAGCTTTCTACTCTCCTCCTTGCCCTTTCTGCCCCACCCTCCATTTGCTCCCCTACTTTAATTTTGTCCACAGAGACAGTGACTCTGCCTTTCATTCCCCATCCTTCCATACTTCTTTTCATGAATTTCTATGCCTAAATATGTGTTCATATATACATATTTAGTTTTTCAAAAACCATGAATGGGATCATACTCTAAATACTATTCATTAGTTTTTTTCATTTAGCACTAATTGGGGAAATACATATAAATGTACATTGTGGGGGGGCGCCTGGGTGGCTCAGTCGTTACCTGTCTGCCTTCGGCTCAGGTCATGATCCCAGGGTCCTGCTCCGCGGGAAGCCTGCTTTTTCCTCTCCCACTCCCCCTTGCTTGTGTTCCCTCTCCTGCTGTCTCTCTCTCTCTCTCTGTCAAATAAATAAGTAAATAAAATCTTAAAAAAAAATCTACATTGGATGATACATATGAATAAATGCTCATTTTAAAAGCCACTGTCTTTTCAGGGCTGCATTGTGTTCCATAGTGTAGCTGTAACATGATGGTAAAATGACTTATATGCATTTCCATTGTATTCGTCTTGGTGCTATTGTAAACAGTGCTGCAGTGGACATCCTTGTGGATTCATTTATGTGCCCAAGTGCAAGTCTTTTGGTGGCATAGATTTTACAGATTCTCTGGAGTTACTCAACTAACAGGATGCACCTTGTAAATTCTGATGAATAACATCCAGCCCTCTTCCAGAATATTGAACTAGTTTATATTTTCACCAGAAATGAAAGAAAGTGACCATTTCATCACAATATTAGTGAAATAATATTGAAGAAAACCAGAATATGTCACTCCAAAATATGCTTCTTTGACATAAAAATTAGTTTGAGCTGAGGGCAATTAAGAAGGAGCAGTGCTTGCTTTGGCAGCACCTAAACTAAAATTGGAACAATACGGAGAAGATCAGCATGGCCCTGGCGCAAGGATGACATGCAAATGTGTGACGCATTAAAAAAAGAAAAAAAAAAGAAAGAGCAGAGCTCCCCTTTGTCTGTCTAGAGGCAGGATATAAACTCTCCTTTTACAGAAGACAGAGTTCTATCAGTCCAAAGATGGCACTGGAGGAATCTGCAAACAAACCTTACTCTATTAGTTTCCTCCACATATTTACCTTCTCACAGTTCTCCACCTGCAGCAGCCTGAAACTTGGGCTTGCCATTTCTCTCTATATTATTGTCTTTAGTTGAAGATGCTACAGAAGCTCGAATCCTGGGCTGCCCCTTTGAGTTCTTCTAAGTTTCTCCCATGAGATGTGCACTGCATGCGTTTATAAACTGGTTTTCTCTTATTAAGTTGTCTTTTTGTTAAAGAGCCCCAGCTTGAAAACTTAAGATGGGTGGAGGTAAATTTTCACCTTCCCTACAATATATTAACAATCTTTTATTTTTTGGTTTATCTATTAGGTAAAAATAACTTCTAGTTGTTTTAATTTAAATTTGTATGATTACCAATAAGGCTGATCATCTTTTAATATATTACCTGGCAGTTGGTACATCATCTGTGACTTGCCTCTTTATTATAGTTTGTCTATAAATATGCTTGAGAAACACTTTTTATGGATATTAATCTCTTATGTTTATGCATATATGGAAAATACTTTGGTACAATGAATTATAAGTACATTTTAGTTTTTTCCTACGGCTTCTGGATTTCAAATATTGATTTTTTAAAAAGATTTATTTATTTATTTTAGAGAGGAGAGTGAGTGTGTGTGAGCAGGGGGAGGGGCAGAGGGCGAGAGAGAGAGTGTCTTAAGTAGACTCTGCACTGAGCAAGGAGCCTGACTCTGGCTTGATCTCATGACCCTGAGATCACAACCTGAGCCAAAACCAAGAGTTGGATGCTTAACTGACTGTGCCACCCAGGCACCCCAAGAATGTTGATTTTTAATGTGTGCAATAACTATTATGTCATCGCTGAACCAAGAGGTCAATACATGCATAAGGAAGTAGAACACATCATGATGTTCTTTGTCTTTAATCTCCTTTTCTACCACTTTCCTTCATTACTCTCTACTTTTAAGTTGCAGGGTACCACATCCTTTCTGCAAATGCTGTGGTTTATGAACTTCTGAGTCTGATTCATTGCACAGGCTATTTTCCTCTCAGGAATATCTTTCTCATATCCCAACCTGAGAACTTCCACTTATCCCCTTGGACCCCAGTCACATGGCAGTTCCTTGGGTGTAAACTTCCATAGCCACCTATAAAATGGAGAAGAGAAATAATCCCCTCATTTGGTTGCTAGGGTTACATTACACTAAACAGGTAAAGTAGGATGCTGGGGTCATGGAAGTTTCTCAGTAATTGTGTGTTGCCTCTCACCTAGTACCTCCTGCACCGAAAACTATATCATTGCTTATGTACCTAGCCCAGTTTTCTGCTTCATTGTCAATTCCTGGTGTACTGAGTTGTGTTTTTCTTCTTTAGCCTGTCTCGGGCACTCAGTATGCATGCATGCAAAGGTTTCTCATTGAGATTGATTGGTATGGGTTGGGCATATTGGCATATATGGTCTTTGTCCAACAAAGAAAAATAATGCATTTCCTCTTCTTTTTCCCCTTTATTCAAATATGAGCTGTCAAATTTAGAGAAAATATTATGGTCAATTATAGTATTCAGCTAATCTCAAGCACTTGGAAATCTCTGTTGCCATTGCTTCATTTACTTAATTCCTATTCTGTGTTTTTACCTAATTGTCAAATTTTGGAGTGTTTGTGCTTCAAAAATTTCATTAGTATACTTTTTAAATATACAAATTGAAAGATGGGTAATACCTGACAGTTTCAGTCTATATTATCATTTTATCTCAGATAACTTTGTTACAGTGTCACTCACTTGGAGAACAAATAATAGCAAAAATATAAAATAGAAATTGAAAATTAACCACCCCTTGAAAATAATGAATCATGGAACACTACATCAAAAACTAATGATGTACTGTATGGTGACTAACATAACATAATAAAATAAAATTAAGTTAAAAAAAAGAAAATTAACCACCCCTCCATCCTCAGTGCCAAGGGCATGGCAATACCACAAACATGTATACTTCATGGGATATTATAATCAAAATAATTGAACTTGAGATCTGGTTCTGAGCTTTCTGCAGCTAAGGTAAAAAAGAGAAACAAAATTATTTACAAGATGTTTATTGTCTTAAACTATCCCTTTTACTGATCCTGTCTTTAAATGCCTGTTCTTACTGGCAAATCCATGCTGTCTATAAGCATTTAATCTCAGCTTGTTTGCTGTGTGTTGAACACATATCATCAACCAGATTGAAAGCTTTTCAAGGGTAAGGACCTGCCTTTGCTTTTTTGGAATCACCTAGGGTAAGTGATTCGTAAACTGACATTGAAGGATTAGTGCTAAAATGGTAAAATCTCGCAATCTCCCAGAAGTATACAATTTAAAAAGAAGATGGGGAGCAGGGAAGTGCAGTGTGCTGGATCTGAAACTCAGGTCTGTGTGGCCCCACAGCATGTGTTTTTAACATTTCCTGAGCTATCTCTGTGGTCGGTGTCCCCATAGCTTGACTCATGTCAGGCAGTAAGAATGGTGAAGGTTCCAGAGCTTAGTTTTAGACTATGATTTTTTTTTTTTTTAATTGCAGTGCTGGTCTTTTTGCTTCAGGTTTTGGTGCTGAAAGAGTAAATCACTCTATCCGTGGTTACTGTCTGTGAGGTTTACTTGACAACCTGAGTTGCTACAATGGACACCATTTGATTAGGCAGAGGCTTTTCCTTCACACTGCCTTTTTTTCCTCTAAGATTTATTCTATGAAAATGCCATGTGGTCTCAATTTGCTTTTCTCCCTTGCACCTTTGGTTTAATAGGCTTCTAGCATTTGGGTGTGCCTGAAATATTAATTTTTTTTCAACATTGAAAAACATGTATATAAAATATAAAATGAAATGAAGACAGAATTAATATCCTGTTTTTTGAGACACAGTGACTAATTAGAATGACACAGGCCTGTGGGGAGTTTAACGTAGCTAATCTTTAGCAGGTGTGTTTGCTACCAGCTGACAACATCTTTCGCAGAAGGAAGGTAGAGTCAAAAAGTGCTGGAATATCAGCAAAATAGAGCTAAGTGATGCAAGCCATCACACAATGGAGAAATCCTAGAACTTCACTGTCCAAGATAGAAATCCTTGGGTACATGTGGCTGTTTACATTTAAATTATTAAAATTAAATGGGATAAAAAATTTAGTTCCTTACCCTAGCCACATTTCAAGTGCTCAGATGTCACATGTGGACTCTTGGGCAGCACAGATATAGACCATTTCTGTCCCTCTGGAATACTGGGCAGCAAGAACCAGATTGAATGTTGGGGTGAGGAGACAGAATGAGGTAAGAATTTTAGCTGTGCCATTTTTTAGCAGGGTGGCCATGGTAAATGATTTAATCTCACTCTGCCACGGTATCTCTTTTTATAAAATGAAGAAAATATTGCTTAGTGTGTAGTGCATCTAGCAGTGTTTCCCTTCTGAGTGACTGCCCACAACTACTCTATCAAATGTGGCCACCATCTGTTATTCCTCATACCACTGAATACAACAGAACATGCTACCTTGAAACGTGCCACTTTGGTATATTGATTACGTTGAGCTATAGGCTCTTGAAAAACAGCCAACGCAGGCACAGGCTTTCTCTGGACTACCCTTACCTGCCAAAAGACAGATCCTCCAAAGGAACTCAGTTGTTATAAATTCCCTCTCAAGGAGTTTCATCAACAAGGGAAGGTTGACTTATCACAGGAGAGGAGATTAGAAGTTGACACCAAACCCAGACAAACTTTGTCAGAAACTATCATACCTCCCATCTATTCTAAGGGCCCATTCATCTTTCCTAAAAATTGTTTCCTGTCCTCTAAAAGGCTTACATCCCCCTCCCCTTTCCCAATGAAGATGGTATTTAAGTCTGAATTCTAAGCCACCTCAGGGAGTTACTCATTTTCCCTGGGTATCTCTCATGTATATTTTGTTTTTCTTTTGTCAGTATTTTTTTATTATAAGGCTGTCAAATAAGAATTGAGAAGGGTAGAGGGAAAATTATTTTCCTCCCCTACACCACTCTATTCTTTTCTTCAGAGCACTTACCATTATCAAATTGAGTCCTATCTCTCTCATCTGTCTGTCCATCTCCTTGTTTATTGTATCTTGTCACCATACCCCATGATACATACATGCTGTGGTTTTTATGAAACACCAACCAATTTTCCAATTCTCTGATACCAGCTGGGTATCTAACAATTTAATTCATTTCTGACACTAACTACTCGGAGTAAGTGCAGACCCAAATTAAGGGCTCAGTCCCATGAGACTGCTCCTATTTCAGATGAAAGCTGAAAATAGGGTGCCCAGGCTACCCACACTTCTGCCTGGCCAACTACAGATTCAGGGGTTCCCATGAGCTGTCCCTCAGGTTCAATAATTCACTAGAATAACTCACAGAACTCAGGAAAGTGCTTTTACTTAATAATTCCTGGCTTATTATAAAGGATATGACTCAGGAACAGCCAAATGGAAAAGATGCGTAAGACATAACAGCATCTTGATGTGTTTGCTAGTCCAGAAGCTCCTTTAGCTTCATTTCAGAAAATATTTTTTTCTATAGACAGGGAATTTTTTTTTCTTAGATTGAAGTAGAATTTATAGCAGAGTTCAGAAAATATTCTCCACCTTAGATTCAGTTCCCTTTAAACTGATTGTTAGAACTGCTGTTTTGGCTTGCAGTTAGGCTCCTGGGATTATAAAGTAGGCTTATCTTTATACGTAATACTTTTGCCTAAATAGGTCCATGAATCAAGACATAATCAGCATAGGGGCACCTGGGTGACTCAGTAGGTTGGGCATCTGCCTTCGGCTCAGGTCATGATCCTAGAGTCCTGGGATTGAGCCCCACATCGGGCTCCCTGCTCAGTGGAGAGCCTGCTTCTCCCTCTCCCTCTGCTGCTCCCCCTGCTTGCGCACTCTTTCTCTTTGTCAAATAAAAAAAAAATAAGATCTTAAAAAAAAGACAATCTGCATATAAATTGTTTGACTTCCCAAACTGTCTCTAGATTTTCACTCTTCCAAATCTCTTCATTTGTGGTAAAATGAAGCTGAAGAGTCATGTAAGATGCAAATGACTGCATCTCCTTGAGAAAGGGCAGTGGGCACTATAGCATGCCAGTGAAGTAGGCAGTGTCCCAGGAAATGTTAAAGGATCAGAACAGAGCATGGAAATACCCAGGCCATTGTGGTGCTGGTAGGTGGGGCTGAGCCCTCTTTAAAACTTTCCTGGGAGTGTCCCCTACCAACCCAATAAAAAAAAAAAAAAACCAATCTTTGACAAGATTGAGGACTATACGTTGTGCCATCAGAGTCAACTCACAAGTCTCTTTGAGCAGCCCAGAATGAGGAATGGGACTTATAATTAGCAGGCTGGGAAGAGCTGCTGCTAATTACTTGTTAGTTGTGACGTTGGAGTATAGCTGGGGCCAGAGCCTTTCTGATGATTTCTGGGAATAGGTTTTGGCAGAGACAGCTTGTTCTTTCTGAATCCCCTTAGGCTATGCAGTCTTTGCTTGGAGAAGCACTGGGTTTTGGTGGGAAGGACTTTCAGTGTACATTACCTTAGATGGGTAGGTTTAGGGAGCTAGAGAGGAGCATCTATGGTGATGGGGAAAACCTTTCATTATGGAGTCAAGGCTATTCAAACAAATGTTTTTTTAATGGAAATATTCATGGTTTAGTTTTTTTCTTAGAAATAATATAATAAAAACATATTGCTTAGGGATTGTTGTGTGCCAAGTACTTTTCAAAATGCTTTACATATATTAACTCAATTAAATCTTTTTTTTAAAGATTTTATTTATTTGACAGAGAGAGCACAAGCAGAGGGAGAGAGAGGGAGAAGCAGGTTCCCTGCTGAGCAAGGACCCCAATGTGGGACTTGATCCCAGGACCCTGGGATCATGACCTGGGCCGAAGGCAGCCACTTAACCGACTGAGCCACCCAGGCGTCCCTAACTCAATTAAATCTTAACAGCTCTATGAGGTAGTTAGTATTATTCCCATTTCATAGATAAGGGAACAGGCACAGAGAAGTTAAGTAATAATTTGTATTAGTTTTAATGTTTAGCCACTTCTCAACATAATATTTTCATTTCCTAATTTGTTCATAAGCCACCAAGGCAGATAATAGTCTTGTTTGCTCTTCCTCTCTTTATTATACCTTGGATCCCAAATCAGTCTGATTGATTAATTCATAGAGATGATATTGGCATTTTGGGATGGACTACTTTTCCTTTCATGGTCCACTGAAGGGTACCAGAATATGCTACCCCAAATTGTGCCTTTTAGACACAGAGATCATTTTGAGCAAAGGGCCACTGAGAACCAAGGTTCAGGAAAAGCTGTTTACCTCCCCATAACTGCCTAAAAATAGAGTATAAATTTCCCCCTTTTAAAAAGGAAATTTACATTCATATAGGAAATTTCCATTTGTAAAAATATCTCCATATTAGGAACTTAGGAAACAAACTGAGTGTTACTGGAGTGGTTGGGGGTGGGAGGGATGGGATGGCTGGGTGATAGACATTGGGGAGGGTATGTGCTACGGTGAGCGCTGTGAATTGTGCAAGACTGTTGAATCACAGATCTGTACTTCTGAAACAAATAACGCAACATATTTTAAGAAAAAATGGAGGCAACTCTTATCACCTGGGAGACTCTCACCAGCCTGGCAAGACAGTCCTTATTTACCACACATTTCCTCCCTTCAGCTTCCCATAACTTGCCTCCCCCTCCCAGAAGTCCCAACCCTTTTCCTTTACTTAGCCTTAGATGGTAAAAAGGCTCCTTGAGCCACATCTTCCTTTGTGGACTCCTGTGTGTACTGTGAAAAAATGAAATTCAGCTGAGAAATTTTAAAGATCTTACTGGTTTTATTCAACAATTCATGAGTCAGGCAGCATCACATCTAGCAAACATCTGGCAAACGAGGCTTTAAAGAGTTGAACAAAATGGAAGACTTATGGGCAGAAGGAGGCAGGACAAGGAGGTTATTCTAGCAAAGTGCTGATTGCTCCAGGCAAGGTTACCTTTCTTTAGGGGATTACCTCATAGTGCTGTCCAAGTAATTCCAGAATGACTGGTTAAGATTACATTCCTGGGAGGGGCTGAAATTGCAATTAGTTTAGGTATTAAATCTTAGTTTGTTGACATGGGCTTAGCACAAGTGACTTCATTTTGGATCTGTTGTCTCTCTCTCTCTCTCTCTCTCTCTCCTTTTTTTAAACAGTATGTACATACTTAAAACTTTTTTTTCTTGTTAACCTGCCTTTTTTCAGTTGGATTTGTGGGCCTCCCCCTTGAACCTAAGAGGGTAGAAGGAAAATGATTTTTCCTCACCTACACCACCTGCTGTAGGGCATTTAGAGCCCTTGGCACTCACCCTCTGCATGCTAATAGTACATTTTTCCTTGTTTTTAATGACAAAGCCCCCTTCCTACATATCCAAAAGCCCCCCAGTGGGGTAATTTCACCTCTAGTTGAGAGCCAATGAGGAATTTTCTATGCATTTACTTTCTAGACATGTCCTTTAGTTGTTTTTAAACATTGTAAATTGTTAGCAACAGGATGAGAATTATTATAGCTCCTTTGTTGGCATGTGTAGGTAATATTCATTATTGTGTCTTCTCCGAAAAATTCTTTCTTCTTGAATCTAGATTCTAGAGTCTCTGTGGTCAGCCTTAGCTTCAAGGATTGGGCTCCATGAAAAACTGAAAAAGTGTTTACAAGTAGGGTCAATTTACTCCTCTCATTGTTTATACTCAAAACTACTAAGTCCCCTACTTTTTCCCAAAATTTGACTATACCCAACTTCAGTTTCCCTGTCTGATCTTTTATAGAATTTTCATTCTTCTTGATTGTATTTAATAATTGGCTTTTGATGACCATGTTTGATTTTTGGCTTAGCTCATCTCTTTGTTCTTGCAGCCACCATGCCACAAATGAGCATTTCCTGCTCTAAGACCCTGATTTTGTACTGTGTCCCAACTTTGGTCTTTGAATTGGGGTTTTCTCTCTTTGGAGTATAGACCCCTAGAGGAACCCCCTGGATGTTCCAAGCCTTCATCTAAATAGAGCCAGTACAGACTCATGGTGCTCTTAGATGCAGCCTAATGAATTGCCTTTGTTAAAGAAGAGAGCCTAGTGGCTCATATCAGCATCCCACTAGGCATTTTTTTATGTTAATAGAATTTGCTTCCTAACCAGAGGTGTGTGCAGTAATTTCTCATTCCTTTTTATGTTTTAAATTGCAGATGTGAAGGAATAATCCCAGTGGGAGACTATCAGCTGCCCCATCTTTTCTCCACATAAACCATCCTTTTCCTTGTTTTGATTTTTCATCTCTTACCTTCTAGGAGTGGTGGTCTTAGAATCATAGAATGCCAGGGTTAAAGCAGCTCAGCAATTACCTAATTCAGTACACCTTCAACTGCTGAATCCTAGCATTTCCCTTTGATTCTTATTTTATATTACATCTCTGTGCTGAAATTTCCCTTATATTCATGCATGTTATCTACCTTTTCTACTATATTGTTTAACATATTAGTGGTAGTTATTTTGTAGTTCCTGCCTAATAGTTCTGACATCTGAGTCATCTGAGTCTGGTTATGTTGATTGCTTTATCTCTTGACAGTGGCGTTTTGTTTTTGTTTTTGTTTTGTTTGTTTCTTTTTGTTTTTAATGTATCTCATCATTTTGATTCATTGCTGCACATCATGTATGAGGTACAGAGACTGAGGTAAATAACATTTATGCTCAGAAATGGATATGCCTCTTTTTCTATCAGGCTGTTACTGTGTATGGGGTTGAGCTGGTCTAGTCAGATGTTGAGCTAAATTTGGGTTTGTGTTGCTACTGTTAACCTTTAGTGCTCCAGAACTTAAAATTATTCCAGTAATTAAATTATCCAGTAACTAAGCACTGCCATTACCTGTGTTTAGAGTGGGACTTAGAGGCTAAAAAGAACTTCTTTTTTCTGACAGGCACTCTGACCAGAGTTTTATAAATTGTAGAAAAAATTGTATTATAATGATAGATTTGCACACTGGTTTCCTGAAAATAGATTGTTTTGATTTTATCACCCTAACATTGACATTTATAGTTACAGCCTTGATACACAGCCAAACCACAAGTCTAGATTTGGAGTAATGAGTATGGGGCTATAAAGATGGGTCATCTAATAGGATAGTAAATCAAACACTGACTCTGTGGCTGTTTGACTTGCACTAAATGAATGAGAAAAGTAATAAGTTGTAGGTTGTTTTTCCTAAGGTTGATATAAACCTCCTTTTCTCTTTCCTTAAATTTGATTCTTTTGGCTACCAGCCCAGCATAAACTGTTGTCAGAGCCTCTATGCGTCATTGATTTTTAGCTCTGCACTGTACTCTTCATCTTCAGGACATTCTTATGCTTAAACTCACAGGATTGTAGAATCATAAAAGTGACCTGCAGGGTAACTGGGGTTTTTCAGAAAAGGGTAAGCAGGATTTCTTACCTAGGTTTCATAGACTTTTTTAGGGGGGAGGGAGAGACCATAGATTATCTCTGGGGAATCTGCAAAACTCCCAAGATTGTACATAAAACTAATATATATGTATATTTCGTCTTGAAGAGAAAGCCCATAACTTTCTTCAGATTCTTGAAGTGGCTTATGGAGCCTTAAGTCTTTGCCACAATTAGAGTAAGATGCCAAAGTAGGCAGTAACAACTCTTCTTCATAGGCTGAAGCCATATGGCCTCTCTGCCAGGCATTAGTGTCTGCAAATTCCTAGAAGCCAGGGATTTCTTACTTGTTTTTGTCACTGTCTACCTTCTTGCACAGTGGCTAGCACTAGGACACTATCACTGTAGGACAACATCAACAAATTAAAAGACATCTTTCAGAAGAAAAAGTTATATACTGTGTGCATGTTTAATGAAATTGTCACTTTAATTTTGAAAATATTAAAATGTGAAAAAATGTTGCTTTCTGGATTGAGAAAATATGATAGCATAATCTTAACTGTTCCTTGTTGAATGGATGGATGAATACATGGTAATCAGCATGAATAATTATTAGTGTGACTACCATTTATTAAATATTTACTATGTGTCAGGTCCTTCACCAAGCCCCCTACATGCATTATCTCATTATTTGATATTTCAACACTGCACAGCAAGTCATTATCTCAGTTTGACAAATGGGGAAATTCAGACTAGAAGAATAAAGACTTTTAAAAGATCTTAGTACTGGTAAGAGGAAGAACAGAATTTGAACTCAGGTTTGTTTGAATATAAATCTCACACTTAAAGTTTGGGAAGTAAAGCCACAGACAACAAATTTATAAACAGATCTCCATTCTTCCTCCTATCCCCATTCAAGAATGAATTCCTGATATTAGTCTTGGTGATGCCTTGGTTTCTTTCACATACTCCCTACTGCCTCCAGTGCATCAATTCCAGTATTGATTAGAACTTTTAGCCATACAAATGGCTACAGGTCTGATAAGTATTAATAAAATAGAAGTGTAGCTAAAGGTGTTTTCTAGGAAGAGAAGGTGGTGGTTGCTTTGTGAAAAGATCAGAGAAAACCTCTATAAGGAATATGAATTGGCATTTATTACAAATTGTTGTATGGGTGTGAGAGTATGCATATAAACACACCTGTTTCTTTCATAATATACCAGTAGGCTCACTGGCAGTAGTAATAGATTGTTCTTCTAAGTATCTTGAATCTAGTAAAAAAAAAAATGCCTGGCATATATGAGTGCTAATACTTTTTATTTTTTTGAATGACTGTAAATAGAGTGATGGAGTTATAATTTGAGGAAGATATTGCACCAAGAATTTTTAACACCATAGGCAAAAAATACTCTGGAAAACATAGCACAAGTATTTTAAGATATAATTTAAGATACGACAAAATCAAAGGATAATCACCATTCAAGTATATGGCCATTCACCATTCACTGGTATTTTCTCTAAGAGAGTTTGGTAGATTCACAGGTTTATAACCATTTGAGATCACTTCGATTTTAGTGAATTTCAACTCCACTCTTGATAAATATAGCACTTCTTAGTGTCAGGACTCTGAAATCAAAGTCTTGCTTTGCCCTTATAGGAATCTCTTAATCTCAGTTATGATGACAGTGTACAGTAGGTAGAATTCCTTAGTGGATCTTAGGTTCTCCTAATGTAACCCAGATTCTATTTTCTTAGGTTATGATATTTACTCCATTCAGACTGACACATTACTTGGATCTGATGTTCAACATATTCTTGGACCTTTAGTTACTTCTTCCTGGAGAGTTGGCAAGAAGTTTGGTGAACATTAATTTTTAAATCCTGCAAAGGAAAATTTAGTTTAATTGAAACCCCTTTGGTGCTCTCTCTCAAGTTAGAGTAATAATTTCTTAGGAATAGTGTTAACCTGTCAAAATATTTTTTAAATGATTTCTCTTGGTTCACTTCAGAGGTTACCTAAAACTACTGCTCATATTTTTAATATATAATAGTTTAGAAAACATCCTTGTGCCATCCTAGGTAAAATAAAGAGATCCTTTTTAATATTTTGGTTTAATATGTATGTTGTGTTTTTGTTTTAAATATAGGAAGCAGTTTTATAGAAAGGACTTAGAAGTTGTCATTATGTCTTTTCTTTGGAATTGGCTCTAGGTAATTTATTATAAGGCAATGTCTCTTTTGGGTATACTACCTAAATTTTTTTGTATTTTTTAGTTTTGTTGCGATGTCTTTATTTTTATTTTTGCTCTTTTATAGTGAGGGAGTGGACTTTGGAAGCAAAAATACTTGGTTTGGAGGCAGAAAACTTGAGACCTTGGTTAAACCGTCTAACATCTGAATCTACTTCCCATCTGTAAAATGGGAATAAGAATTGTTCCGCTTCTGATTTTATAGCATCCTTCTCAAGGAGAAATGACAAAATGCATGTCATAATTGCTTTGTAAACAAACAAAGGGAAATGTATTTTTTTCATTTGTCAAATAGAAAAAATAATACCCATTCATGGAGTTTGTTATGAGGATTAAATAATTCATACGTGTAAAATGCTTAGAATTGTACCTGGCACATAATAAGTATTCAACAGATGTTAGACAATATTATTATTATTCTAACGATTAATTGCATTAAGCTTATAGTCCAGAGGTTCAGTCTTGACTATTATGCAAGACAAAATAATCTATTTGTACAAGCCAGAACCAAACCTGGCTAAGAACTAGGAACAAAAACAAAAGGAAAAAAACAAAACGCAGAGTCACAAAAATAAAAGAATCAACAAAGATAAATTTCTACTGTTTGTGTCCCCTCAAAATTCATATGTTGAAATCCTAACTTCCAAAGTGATGGGATGAGGAGGTGGGTCTTTTGGAAGTGATTAAGCTGTGAAGACAGAGCCTCAAGAATGGGATTAGTGCTCTTATAAAAGAGGCCCAAGAGAGATCCTTCAACTTTACCATCATGTGAGGACACTGTGAGAAGGTGCTATCTGTGAACCAGAGAGCATGTATGCAACAGACACTAAATTTGCTGGCACCTTGATCTCTGACTTCTCAGCCTCCAAGAACCATGAGAAATAAACTTCTGTTATTTATAAGCCACCCAGTCTGTGGTGCTTTGTTACAGTAGCCTTAGACTAAGAATGGTGCTTCTCAGAAATAGTTTCAGGAAGAAAAATTGTGTGTGGGCTTAAAATACCCATGAGGTGGCTTTTTTTTGGGCAATTATAGTTTAACTGGCTGTGGCAGGTGAGTCCACTTGGACATCTTGGTGAGACTTCCAAAACTGTCAGGTTAAATTTTCAAAAACTTAGAAAGATGACTTAGGCAAATATAAAATGAATATGTATCAAATATTTTATGCAATTCATTAATTAATGAGAGAACTAGTTAAGATAGTAAAGCTGGTTCAAAAGAAAATTGGAAGAATGGAGATTTATATAGGCAAGTATTCAATGAAAATGGCGAAGTAAATTTTCTAATATGTATACACTGGTTCATATCCTACAGGATAATGCAGTTGTAACTTTGGGGTTATCTTTTCTAGTAGACAGAAATGTACAAGTGGAACTTCATAGAATCTGAGCTCTAATAAAAAATCAAATAGCAAAGACAAATTAAGTTGTCTTCTCACTGGTAATTAAACATTTCTAGGGTAAACCTGTTAAAAAAAGTCATGTTGAAAGAACATCTTATTTCCAAGTTTTAATAATTATTATTATTTTTTTTTTTTAGTGATAGACACAGAGGGTTTTAAAGAGGGGAGTGCCCATGATATGATTTATGTTGTAAGAGAATTCCTAGGAGGATCTCTGCTTTGGGATGATAGACTTCAGGAGATGAACGGAGGAAGCTGGAGGACCTTCCAGGAGGAAATATTTTAGTCCAAATGAGAGGTTATATTGTTGTGGACTACAATGATAGTGACTGATGTTAGGAGAAGTAGCCATATTTGAAACACATTTGTAAGGTGGAGCCAACAGGATTTGCTAATGGATTGGATGTAGTGTGTAAGAGAAAGTGAGGAGTCAGGTTGAACACTAGGTTTTTGGCCGAGTCCTGGGTATACCGTTGTGAGGAACACAGATAAATTCCCTGCCCACATGGAGCTTACTGTCTACTGAGCAATTTGTTTAAAAAAGCTAACACTATTTTAATCCCTAATTCCAAATTATTTTACAATAATTATGGAAAATACAAAGGGAAGACAAGAGCCTACTTTAATAGGTGCTGAAGGAAGGCCTCAGAAGGCAGGGAGGTGAGAGGTGAGAAGGAGTTAGTTATGTAGAGTCAAGGGAAGAACTTTCCCGAAAGAGAACATGGCTACACAAGGGCTCTTAAGAGAGACAAGCCTGAAGTCTTAGGAACTGAAAGAAAGCCTGCATGGCTGGAACAACTAGAGTGAGGTGAGGCGAGGACTGGTTGGGGTTAGAAAAGCAAGCATTCTGGAGCATTGCATAAAATGTAAGAGCATGTTGTTTTTTCCCTTGGCACAACAGGAAACAGTAGTCCAGGTGAGAAATGCCGGTTGTTTTGGACTAGTGAGGTGGTAGTGAAGTGTAGATGAATGAATAAATGTAGGAAATGGTGTGAAGGCAGAGTCCATCATGTGAATCGTATTACTCAGTAGGTAGATCCCAAAGGGGGTTCAGTGGAGGAATAAAACCTTTGTTGATCCCTGGCTCTCTCACTAACTATGAGATCACCTGTGGATAAAAGACTTCACCATTTGTTTCCGTGTTCCCCCACTATGAGTCTGAGGTTGAAAATCCTTAGGCAGTGAGAGAAGTACAATTAAGCAGAATTAATTAGCTCATGGATTCCAAGAAAACATTGGAAGCACAGGGACTTCATCAGAGCCTCAGAAAATATTAGATTCAGGTGTTCAATGATGCCACTGACTCATTTCTGTCTGGATATCAGCCCTATATTCTCTCAGGAAAACTCCCAAATTGTATACCTTAAAACTTCTGCTAGCTAGCAGAGACTGCTTTAGGGTACCATGTTCAAAATCCTAGGAAAAAGCTCTGATGGGCCCAGCTTGGGCTAGGTGCTTAAGATGGGATAATTAATCATGGGTAGAGGCATGAGGACATGTAGAAATATGGCAGCTTCCATGCTATAAGTTGAGAATAGGGAGGAGTGTGTGAAGGAGTAATGGCATTACAATTCTCACATTTAATCTGAGGGTATTCAGAAAATAATTACTGAGCATCTACTGTGTGTTAGTGTGTGTTATATACTAACTGCTTAAGATATAAGATGTCTGTTGAAGTCTCTTCCAATCATAGTATTCTGCAATTCTGTGAGATTTTACAGGAAAATGGCAAAGTAGCCAGTGTTGTTCTGGTATCTGTGAATTTTAAATAATTATATTTAGGTTTACAGTTCTTTCTCAGTGGTAGAAAGAAAGTAGTTTAAACTCTCTGGACAAAATGATGCTTTAATTTTCTAATTTATTATACCTTGCTTTTTTTTTTTTTAAATCCATTCACTGTAGGATATGTTACTCAACACTAACACTGTATGCAAGGGTTTCAGTCTTGGGTCCTGAGTAGTCCAGAACACACATACAAAAGTGGCTTGACTTTCACTGCTTTGTCTGGAAAGCTCTTCTTCCCGAATTTCCACAAGGCTTGCTTCCTTATTTCCTTCACATTTTTGTTCAAATGTCACTGTGGTAGAATAATGCCCCTCAAAGATGCTCAGGTCCTATCTCTGGAACCTGGGAATATGTTAGGTTATATAGCAAAGGGTAATTAAGGTTGCAGATGGAATTAAACTTGTAATGGCTGACTTTAGCAAGAACAGCCTGGATTATCCAGGTGTAGTCAATGTAATCATAAGCCCTTAAAAGTGGGGGGGGCGGGGGGAGTGGTGAAGAGGGAGAAGAAGGGGGAGGCAGAAGAGGCTCAGTTGGGAGATGTGAGTACCTGGTGAAGTTCAGAGAGGGGCAATATTGCTGGTTTTGAAGATGGGAGAAGAGGACTATGAGCTAAGAAATATGGGTGGCCCCTAGAAGCTGGAGAAGGTAGAGAAATGGATTCACCTCCAGAAAAGAAGGGAACCTTGATGAGATCTTGATTTTGCCCAGTGAGGCCTGATAGTAGACTTCTGGCCTGTGAAACTGTAAGATAATACATTTATTATATTTCTCAGTGTTGCAGCTACATCATTTAAGTTACTAAGTGTGTAGTAGAGTGGGTAGGCAGTGGGCCCCATGGGGTCAGTGGTAGGGGCACGTGGGGTGGGATGGGGGAACTTTGGAGTTACTCTTTACTGGCGAAGTGAAAATATAAGAGCAGGAATTAAAGGGGGAAGGGAGAAGTGGGGTCACTGAAGAAGTCAATTACCTTGGTCACCCATGGCTTTATAAAAAGGGGAACTTTACCTTTCGGGCAGCCTGATTCTTTATTGAGTTGTTAGCTGCCAGTGTGTTCATTGGAGATGGATATCTTTCAAGTGGATGTTTCAGCAGTCAAAAGCTTTTTCCGCTATGATCAAAAAAGGCAATTGTCAGGCATTTTACACTACAGTTTGCTCTCAATCAAAGCATAGTCTAGAGAGGATTGCAGGGGTGTAAGCAAATACCTGTGAGGCAGATATATATAACACTGAGTATGAAGGGGCCTGAGAACCTAGGTAGTGGCTGCACAGAGGGTTCAGGAAGGCTTCAGCTAAGGTCAGATCAGTAATAAGAGAGGCAGATCAGGACACTTACATAAAAGAAATCTTACTCTGTATTTAAAGCTTCCTACTTGCCCTTATTTTCTTAGACTTTCTGCCTTCTCTAAAAGTTACAAACTTGAAGAGGTCATGGACCATAATCTGTGTTGAACAGGCTAAGAAAATCATGCAATGAATCTAGGGTTAGCTTATTATGCTAATCCCTTAAGCTTACATAGCTCTTTTAGAATTCAGGAGTCTCCTGTGTATCTTATTTAAGCATCAGAAAGACTGAACAGAATGTAGATCAGGTGTTTTTATCTTAAAGGCTGAAACCACAAAGGCTAAATGAGAAGAGTAGCATAATTGTTGGCACAACTCTTCAGTATTTATGTGGTGTTTTCACGTATATCTTGATCCTCATCATAATTTTGGGTAGGTAGGTAGGGCTGGTGTTCTTGCACTGACCTTGATGATAAATAAATTACGCCTGAGGATTTGAAGTGACTGCCTGGGATCATGTAACTGCGAAGAATCAAAACTGGATTCAAACTCCAGTCTTCCTATGCCATGTCCAGCTTATTTCTAATCTACTGATTATGAGGAGCTATAAAGGATGTAGTAGCAAAGAACTCGAGCTTTGTGGGGGAATTCAACAGTCTCTGGCTTCTCTTCTTTCTCTAGGTCCTTGGGTGAGTGACTTAAACGCTTTAGTCTGTATATGTAAATGAGAATAGTGTAGGGTTGTGGTAAAGATTTGACAAAACAATTGTATGAAAATGCCTACTAGAACCCTGCTTGGTTCCCCAGTAGATCATCAATGAAGAATTATGATGATGATTCTCATATGCAGTTGGATTTCTAGGAGTTTAGGGGAGAAGTCTGGCCTAGATTTGGGAAACATGGCCTATTAAGTTCTAATACTTGTACTGAAGGAAGTTTAATGAACAACCTATTTGGTTAAGACCAGAAGAACTGAAGCCTATGACCTTTCTATAGTTTCCTGGGTACCTGTTTCAATTTTGTTGACCAAAAAGAGACTATACCTGCTACCTGATCTCATCCTTAAGGGAGTACTAGAAATTTACTTGCTCTGGCATCAACAAGAAAAAGGAAAACATTACATTTTGTGTGTAGGGTTGTCTCAAGGAATGTAAAAGCAGAAAAAAGCAATCAGGCTTCAGGAATGAAAAAGCCACTTTCTCCACCTTTATTCTCTCTCTCTCTCTCTCTCTTTTTTTTTTTTTTTTTTTGGTATCATTGAGTTATTCTCTCCTCTGAAGACCAGATTTCTCTATTTCACGTGCTTTTTCCTAGGTCAACATCTTATTGTTCCAGGCCATCCATGGAGACTTGCTCGACACTCGTGGTTGAGCTTCTAATTCCTAGAAGACAAAAACTCCTTGTCTTGGCCTGGGTCAAGTGTCCTCTTCTGACTGATTGCGTTGACTGAGCTACAGTGAGGAAGGAAGAACCGGGTGGTATAGATATGACTGCTAGAGGCTATTTTGGTGAATGGGATGGAGTCCTAGAGGCTGGGCAGATAACCGCAAAAGTTGTTCACAAACATATTCCATTCTGTCTCTTCCTATGGTTCTAATCTGACCTCATACAGTGAAATAGATGATTATTATGAGATTCTCAATTCTCAAGAGCCCTGACCTTTTCCTAATCATTTTTGAGTCTTGAGTGCATGACATGCCACAATAATGCTGATTTATTAAATGCTCTCGGGCCCAGTGGTAAGCTTTCACATGTGTAATCTTATGTGATTCTCATATAGCAGACCAGTGAGTAGGTGTTATTTTCCACTTTTTACTGGGGACATGAGGGCACAGAGATGTTAAATTCCTTGACCAAAGTCCACAGCTAGGGATAGAGATGGCACTCAAACCCAGTTCTGACTGGGCTGTCAAAGACCGCAACATTGCCTCTACCCTTTGCTGTCAGTACATTCTTGTCAATGGTTTGCTGTTGCCTCAAGTTTTAGTCAACTCTAAGAACTGCCTAAGTTAGTACTTTTGGACAGAAATTTAAATGTTATTTGAAAAGGAATGAATCACTGCCTTTGGAAATATCTTCTGTGGTTTCGAGAGAGTATGTGTTACAATGATGGAGAGAGTGGTGCAGTCTAGAGAAAAGGCTGGAGGGTCTAATCTATCCATCTGCATGTGAACTTTTTTCCTTTAATTCTGTAACATCAAGCATTAAACATATAGACACCCACAAGCCTATACATTTAGGGAAAGGCTCCAAGGTGCTTTGTTCCTTTTGCTCAGTATGGGCTGATTAACGGGAGCAGCTCTGGGGTCTCAGGACTTGGTGGAAGCACCTCTCAGACCTGGTGCTGGAAAGTTTGGTAGACTTTTCCCTCCACAAGGCAAGAATACATCATGTGAAATGCATCTGCAGAGCTGTATTTACTTAGTTTCTGGTTACAGCTGTCAGGAGAAGGCTCCCTAATGGGCTGCAGCTTCTGTGCTAGCTGAGGCTGGGGAGGAGGCAGGCAACACCGAGTCTTACTATGATGTGGACTAAAATTACCTCCTGTATTAATGTAACAAGCCAATAGGAGTGTAATCAGAAAACTGGGATCTTACAGAGATCGTGCTCATTTTTGCCCAGAGCATGCAGACTTTTTTTCTTGTATGTGCAAGGTAGGTTTAATTGTATATTTAGTGAATACTACCCTCTTGTGAATTTATTTTCTTCCTTTTCCTCCTGAGTCAAGCATAGTGCTTTCTTTGATCTTTTTGATCCTGCCCATTTATGGAAAAGCCTTTTTTTTCCCCCAAAATCACAGCTTTGCATGAAGAAATACTGCATACCTCCCCTGGTCATGGTCTGTATTTACAGAGACCTGTGATTTCCCTTGGCAGACTCTAGGTTCACCCCTTTGTTAGCTATCCTTGTTCAGTATAGATCTCCATTTTTGATCAGTATCTAGGTGTGAGGGATTGGCCTACAGAGGGAGACAGAGGCTGTGTCAATGATTCAGGCCAGGGGGAGAATTCTGGTAACTGGTTTGGCCACTATGTTTTGGTCAAGACTGTTACTTTCATGGTCTATATATGTGACAGCAAGTTCCGCAGAGACCAGCCATTCTTGATCACACAACAATGCAAGCATACCATAAGTCATGATTTGGTGACAAATTAAAATAAAGGTGTTTCTCAGGACCTTTTAGCTTTCTTTGACAAGCCAAAGGGAAACAAGTAGCAGAACAACTCCTAGACCACACTGTTCTTCCCTCATCAGAAGGACCAATCATCTATGGAATATTAAACTGTAGTTTGAGGATGGAGTTAACCCTGTTTTTATCATATTCTGTGCTACTGCCTAGTAACACAGTGATGTGCTTGTTGCTCAGTGGCTTTAACATTTCACCATTATGTCTGCTAATGTTCTCTCCCCAGGACTCAGCATCTGTTGGAGATGGTGAGAACGTGAGAGGGAGAGGGTATAGTATAACACCTTTCTGATAATCCATAGCCAGATTTCTGAGTTCTAGGCTTCCTTTCTTTAAAATAAAAATCACAGCAGCTGAAAGGTTGGGTCACAGAATGTGCTAAGAAGTTTTTTTCTGGCATGGGGAGAATGATGAATTCCCTTATCAGAACCAGCACAGTGGTTTGACTTTCCTCCCTCCCCACCTTGTGTTGATCAAGTGAACTGGGAACCCCTTAGACTCCCTTCCTGTTCTAGGACAAATAGGATACCCCTTCACCCTGAAGAATGAGAAGTAGGGGGTGATTTGGTTTTCTATTAGGGTTTTTATAGGTAGGTAGGACTCCCAAGAGGAGTGGCACTGCCCTCAGAGGAGACCCCGAACACATCTGTGTATTTAGGTACATGGAGCTGTAGGAACAAGCAGTCAGCAATGTGAGCATTGCTAAAGGATTTACGACTAGACAATTCTAGTATCTCAAGACCTTAGAAGGAGCAGTGTTTGTCCTGGGTAGATGGGACCACTTACAAGCTTGGAGAAGATATTGCACAAGCGGAAGGCAGTTGCTTATGCTAGCAGAGCCTCACCTTCTTGAAATTCCTTACCTGTAGTCTGCTGGTAAATGTTTAACAACTGGATCTCTTTTAAAAAAATCTGGGTTTTGGTATTTGCAAGTTTCCTAGTAAATATTTGCAATATTCCTTCAGTGGCTGGTTTCAAGGTACCAATGAGACCTTGCAGATGGCAGAGTTGGGAAAAGTGCACACCAAACTCGTGTGAGTTGGTGCAAGTAGACTCCAGCACACACTGCCCCTTACCCTCTTGCAACATCCTGATGTGCCCAGAGTCTGCCAGTGCAAGGCACCAGAACCCAAACATTCACTCTTATTTCTGGACAAAGAGTGCTTGACTTGAATGTTGTGTCCTTGACTAATTTTGTGAAGTGGACTGGAAGAATGTAGAAACCTTCACTTCTTTTCTCTGGGACAAACAGTAGTATGTTAGAGGCTGACGCTAATATTTCTTTATGATGAATCATTTTCTTCTTAGGTCCAATCTGGAAGATATTATGTCTACCCAAATACCGGAGGCTGTAAGTTTCTCTCCCATTGTAGCAGAGACACACAGACATGGCTTAATACTGAAGTAGGAGAAACGGTGTTGAGTTCTAGTAGTGAATAAAGCAGCCAATTCTAGAATTATAAGTGATAGGTGCTAGAATTTTTGTAGAGCGTATTGGCAGAAATCAGAACCTCATAACTCATAAAAATACATTTGAGAACCACCCTGTAGTTAATAAAAGATGAACTTTGAGCAACTGCAATCTGGGACATGGATGTTCTCTGAAAGTAGTATTAAATGCTCAGATATAAAAGTGTAACCATCACAGCACAGACTAAAAAGAACAAAACAAAAAGGAATGCTGACTGGAGTTGAGATGCTTTACTTAGGGTCTAGGAGACAGTGCTCCTGCTGCATTAGTGTTTTAATGTGCATCAAACATCATGGAGGGGATTTGTTTAAATTCCAGGTTCTCTGGTATGGCAGATGCTGTCAGTCCACTGCACGTATTTCCTCGGCTCCTCCCGTTCTCCCCCAAGAGACCCCACGCCACCAGTACCTACCACTCTCTGCCTGGACTTTTCCTCTAAGTGGAGGGACATAGTCAACCTGAATGCATGGCAGCCTGGAAATTCCAGAGAGTTAGGGCACTCTCAAACACTCATGAATAGGAGTTGGAACATAACCCAATTCTTTAAACTTTAAATGGTATAATTTTGAGATATGGCTACCTTAGTGGTTCTCCATGTGTTCCAGGAACCCCTGAGGAATGCTAAATCCTTTTAGGTCTGAGAGATCAGAATTATTTTGAACTTACACCAGGATATTGTTGCCTCTTTTACTCTGCTTTTCCTTGTAAGGATACAGTACAGTTAACTAGAGCTGGTAATGTCATGCCTAGGATGGCTAACAGAACGTGTGCTTGTGAATTTAAAAAACTTAGTGGGATGCCTGGCTGGCTTAGTTGGTGAAGCATGTGACTCTTGCTCTCGGGGTTGTAAGTTTGAGCCCCATGTTGGGTGTAGAGGTTACTTAAAAATATTAAAAAATTAGTTTTAATACCTAATATGGTAGGAATCAGTGACTAGAACTCACACAAACTTGTCAGAGTATAAAGGGTTCTGAGACCAAAACATTTGAGAACCATGGCTCTACACCATCTTCCAGACCCAGAGAAATTCAGCCCTGGGTGTCGAAGCAGTGAACTGCTCCTTAATCTGCTTAGTGTTGGTTCCTTCCCATCCCTGCTTCATTTTCCCTTACCAATTCTGGTTTCAGGGTCTGCTGCCTGGCAATCCAAGCTGAGGCACTGGACATTTTGGGTGGTGCCTGGGAATTGACATTTTAATAAGCAACTTGAGTAAGTCTAATGTGGATGACACATGGACCTCGCCTTGCTAAGATTTTCACACATTTCTGACAAAGAATGGGAGTAGGATGTAGAGGATATTGGGAGTTTGCACTTGAACCACCAAGATGTATGGTATATGTATGTGCACAAACACATATGTGATCACTTCAAGCTTTGAACTCTTAGTGCCTGTAACTTCAGATCATTTCAACTCCCAGCTCCCCAGGGTTTTCTTAATCTTCATATCAATGTTTCTTTTTAATTCTTTATAGGAAAGTCAAATATCTCTATACTGATTATTCCATATGGTTCTAGTTCTGTAGTGGGGGTTGAGGCAATTTGAAGTGCATTGTTTTAATTGCTGGCATTATAAAAGTCTGAGTTAAAAGATACTCCCAGTATTGTCCAACATGTATCCAAATCAGGTGCCTAGTGTCCAGAGTGGCAGCCTGAGCAGTATATGTTAGGGAAAGTTATCAGTATTTACATGAGCATGTCTGCACTGAAATGTTCATTGCCCTATACCAAGACTTCATACATGAAATGAAGTTGCATGGGTGTCAGTCAGGATAGTACAGTGGGATATGGTTTTGAGTTCCTGAACAGCTGCGTGACTAAGTTTATGGAAATCACAAGAGAAAAAATGTAAAACCAAGCCCAGCAAAACTCCCAAAGTAAATGTTCTGTAGATGTTAGCTGCTATTACTATTACTACCAGATTTTAAGTAGACGCCAAATTTTTAACCCTTAAGAACTTTTTTTTTTTTTACATCTTTAAGTTTTTATTTAAACCCCAGTTAACATACAGTGTAATTTTAGTTTCAGGTGTACAATTTAGTGATTCAGCACTTCCATACAACACCCAGTGCTCCTCAAAACAAGTGCCCTCCTTAATCCCCATCACCTATTTCATCCATTTCCCCCCACCCACCCACCTCCTTTCTGGTAACCATCAATTCTCTATAGTTTAGAGTCTGTTTCTTGGCCTCCCTTTTCCCCTTTGCTCATTGTTTTGTTTCTTAAATTCCACATAGGAATGAAATTATATGGTACTTGTCTTTCTCTGACTTCACTTAGCACAATACTCTCTAGCTCCATCCTTATTCTTGCAAATGGCAAGATTTCATTCTTTTTCTTATGGCTAATATTCCATTGTGTGTATATGTGTGTGCATATGTACATATATACATATACCATATCTCTTTTATTCATTCTTCAGTCAATGGACACTTGGGCTCTTTCCACAGTTTGGCTATTGTTGATACGGCTGCTATAAACATTGGGGTGCATATATCCCTTGGAATTAGTATTTGTGCATTCTTTGAATAAGTACCTAATAGTGTGATTGCTGGATCATAGGGTACTTCTATTTTTAATTTTTTTTAAAGATTTTATTTATTCATTTGACAGAGACAGAGATAGCGAGAGCAGGAACACAAGCAGCAGGAGTGGGAGAGAGAGAAGCAGGCTTCCCGCTGAGCTGGGAGCCTGATGTGGGACTCGATCCCAGGACCCTGGGATCATGACCTGAGTCAAAGGCAGACGCTTAATGACTGAGCCACCCAGGAGCCCTCTATTTTTAATTTTTTGAGGAACATCCGTACTGTTTTTACCGAATAGCTGTACCAGTTTGCATTCCCACCAGTAGTGCAAGAGAGTTACCCTTTCTTCACATCTTTGCCAACACCTATTGTTTCTTGTGATGATGATATTTTAGCCATTCTGATAGGAATAAGGTGATATCTCATTATAGTCTTGATTTGTATTTCCCTCATCAGTGATGTTGAGCATCTTTTCATGTGTCTGTTGGCTATCTGTATGTCTTCTTTGGAAAAATGTCTATTCATGTCTTCTGCCCATTTTTAATTGGGTTATTCATTTTTTAGGTGTTGTATAAGTTCTTTAAATATTTTGGGTACTAGCCTTTATCAAATATATCCTTTGCAAATATCTTCAATAGGTTGCCTTTTAGTTTAGTTGATTGTTTCCTTTGCTGTGCAGAAGCTTTTTAGTTTGATGTAGTCCCAATAGTTTGCTTTTGTTTCCCTTGCCTCAGGAGACCCATCCAGAAAGAAGTTGCTACGGCTGATGTTAGTTACTGCCTGTGCTCTCTTCTAGGATTTTATGGTTTCATATTTCACATTTAAGCCTTGCATCCATTTTGAATTGATTTTTGTGTGTGGTGTAAGAAAGTGGTCCAGTTTCATTCTTTCGCATGTTAGTGTCAAGTTTTCCCAACACCATTTGTTGGGAGAGACTACTTCCTATTGGATATTCTTTCCTTCTTTGTCCAAGATTAATTGATCATATAGTTGTGGGTTCACTTCTGTAACCATCAAGAACTCGTAATACTATTGGAGAGTAGCAGATGAGAAATCAGTGTTTGAAACGAATAAAAGAGTAAAAAACTAGGTATCGAAGGATAGGATAGAGTCTCAGGAGACCCAAAGTTCAGCGAAGGGAATCAGAAACTTGTAGTGATGAAATTTCCACAGTTGGTTGAGCCACTTGAACCAGTTGTCTTGGAAAACCAGTTGGCTTTGTTTCCAAACAATAACATGAGCTCCCATTTTCCTCTGCAGACTGAGTATGCAATGCATAAGGCCACCGAAGTTTGGGCCACTTCTCATAGCAAATGTCCCGAGTTGAAATATAGGCTACTACTATGTGTCAGCACATAGGGGACACTGTAGAATGTCCCTAGGGGCCTTTTACCTCCTGTGACTCAGTGGTGCTTCCTCTCTTTCTTCAAGGGAATTTCATCACATTCACTTAGAAATTTCCCTGGGAGGAATTATAGTCCTTATTGCTATTCTTGTTTTATAGTTGGAAAAATTGAGATGCCAAGTTTACCAATCTGATGTCATTCCTTTGGATCTTCCAAGAGGGTATCTTTATCATAGGAGCATTTCTCTCCATTCTTCACTTGGAAAAAGTAATCCAAAATGAATTCCATTTTCTATATGTGAGTGTTTATATGTGAGTGTAAGCACATAGGTGTATACATGTTTTTGAAGCACAGTCACATGGAGAAGGGGTTTTTAATTGTGTAAGTGGGCCTTATTCTCATGAAGGAAAATGTATTGATGGTCTTCCCCTTGTTTGGAGAGGTCATATTCTCATCCTTCCGTATCCTATGATCATTATTACTACTTATACTTTTGTCGATTCTAAGAGAGACAATTGATTTTTTTTAAGACCTTATTTTTTTTTGTACCACCAAAAAGGAAGAAATGATGCTAACTGAATCCTAACCTAATGCTTTCGAAGCACTTAGAATTTCGACTCGTAATTCTTGAGCTCTTTTTGACTTAGATAGAAATGTATATCGTATCATTTTTGTATATATAAGCTATAAACAACATAAAATATCATTAAGGTATTAAAGCCTCCTCACATTCCACATGCATATCCTTTGAATCATTTTAAAACTCAGTGTTTTGTTTTGCCACTAGCATCCTATGTATTGTCCAAGCTGCTCACACTATTTCTTCAGTTTTGATGTTGGCTTTTTCCCTTTTTTCTTTGTCTCCCTTTCCCCCCTCCAACCCTTGAATCCCACGTTGCCAGCCAGAAGTTAAGCAGTTTGTTTAAAGTCAGTGATGTTTTGACACATTGAAATTTGGCAGTATGATGCAGTCCTGAGTGATGCATAACTTGGTCACGCGGGCACTTCATTGCTTTGAGATTAAACTATCTTGTGCAATTTGGCAACTTTTCCTGGTTTCAGTTGCATTGCTTGATATGTGATAGGAAATCTTTTGGCATGTGTTTCACTTATCAAATGTAACAAAACTTCATCTCCTTGTGAGTGTGCTTTGCCAGAAAATATGGAATTGTGGTTGTACCAGTCCGAGTGGGTAGATCATGCCAAAATCTCAGTGACTTAAAACCACAGAGTTTATTTCTTGTTGATGCTACATGCTTTTCCAGGTTGGCTGAGAGCTTTTCTGCATGTCACCCTTTCTCCAGGATCCATGTTGATGGAATAGTCACTGTTGGAAACATTGCTGGTCATTGTGGTCAAGAGAAAAAGAAGTGATACATTGTTTACTGCTCTTAAAGTTACCCATACCAGTGGTGCTTACATATCTCTGGCCATGGCATGTCCTATGGCCACACGCATCTTCAAAGTTTTAGAGAAGTATGATCACACGGAATTTCTGGAAGAAGTGGGGATATTTGGTAGACAGAAATAATGGTTACCACCATTTATGCTTCTCACAAAATACTCTGCATATAAGAAAGAGAATGAACTCTCCTCTCTTCCACAAAGGAATCAACTCACAAGTTCAGTCCATTTCCTGCACCCAGCTTGAAAGGCAGGATTGCTAGATGATGTAAGGTGGCTTTTTCACTGGGGGAAGTGTGTAGTGACTTCTATACCAGGTTTGAATGCAGTTCCTCTTGATCCAGAGACCACTTGTTCTGCCCTCCCAACCCATAATTAATAAAAAAGGATGAGGATAGAACAGGGACACTACAACAATACTTTTGTTCATATAGGGCAAGAATGAGAGGGATGCAGTAGTCACTTTCCTGAAGCAATTTTGAAATCCCACTGGGCAGACACTGAAGATCTACTTTGGTGATGAATGTTCCTTAATTAACCCTGGGTGGGGCGGGGCATGGGGGTTGTCTTCCAACTCAGCTGTTTGTGAACTTCAGATTCACACTCATGGGTGTATTCTTTTCCATCATTCTCTTTGACCACACATGAAGTGGGCATTGGCAAATGCGCCCTACTTTGGATCTGAATGCTGTCTTAGCCTATCAGTAGTATTTAAACTCAAAATTGGTTTTAAGTCTCAAACAGTACAGTCACTCTTTAGTCGAAGTTGGTGGTTCTTTTGGTAATTCAGTTCTCTCAAGTAGAGCTTCTTAATCTATTTAATCTCGATCAGCTTCATGTGCCAATAGACGCTATAGTTCTCTTACAAATATACTCCTTAGATTGCTTTATTTTTCTTTCTCCCCACTTAATTGTGGAGAAGTCTATTTCCCCTTTGACCTTTTAAGACTAGTATCTGATAAATGTTTTAATTTGAAACAATTTAACCTGGTGGTTCTCTGGTGTGGATGGGGGTTGGAATGGAGAAGAAGCCCTGATTTGTAGTATGTCTCATTCAGGTTGCTATAACAAATTACCGTAAACTTAAATAATTCTTACAGTTCTGAAGGCTGGAAGTCCAAGATCAGAGCACCAGCATGGTGGGGTTCTTGGTGAATGCTCTCTTCCTGGTTTACATATGGCCATCTTCTCATGTATCCTCACTGAAGGGAGAGAGCTAGTTAGCTGGGCCCTTCTTTTAAGGATACCAATCCCATTCATGAGGATGCCACTCTCATGACCTACTTACCTCCTAAAGGTTCCACCTTCAGATACCATCACACTGGTATTAGGGTTTCAACAAATGAATTCGGGGTGACAAAAACATCCAGTTTTTTGAAAAAGCGTTTGCTGATTTCCAGGGTAAAAATACTCCACCATGGCCCATTTCAAGCTACCAACATGCAGTCACTGATTATACAGTGTGTCTGTCCTCCACAGAGATGTGGTAATAACCTCAAGAACACAGATAATAGCAAAATGTCACAAAATAATTAGAAAGTATATTTTGAGTATTTGTTTTTTAACACAATTTGTTATTTCAAATAATGGCTATAATTAACAACTGTCTTGTAAATTTCTAGAATTTGCTCATACTAGCTCAGTAAGGGCCAATGACTAATTTCATCACACCATGGCCTTAATCCATTTAGATTTTCTATGAGAGTGATGGCCATGCACTTGATTTTATTTTTCCTATGGGGCCGAGCTTTAACTGCCCATTGTTGCTTCACTCATTTGTCAGTTCTGGGATTGAAAAGAAGTTGCCTCAAGTTTTAGAATGGCCATCTGAGAGCAGAAGAACCTTCCAACTTATAAACAATGCATTTTGGAGTAGTTTGTTACATAGCAATATCTAACCTATGTACTCAAAAGATCTTGTGCATAGTTTAACAGGCCAAAACCAAAAGTAGACTTACATAGGTTAAAATGAGGAATTCATAGTCTAGATTCAAAGTGTAGTGTTCAACAACTGGACTGGGAGGGACAGGGCTTTGGGAACAGCTGGGATCTGGGAACAATAGAAAATAGATTTCCCTATTGGAACTCATCTCTCATCTCTGCTGCTTTCTGTGTGTATTTTCTCTCACCAACTTCTACTTCATGAGTTTTTAAATGCTTTCTTCTTGTTTTGTTTTTAGTCTTGGAGTCACCACCACAATGTTAGTTTTTTCTTAAGATTTTTAAACTGGTGTTAAACTATGATAGATCTAATTTGGGATTGGTGCCCACTCATTGACCAAGGGAGGGGGGGTAGGGAAGCAGGTAATTATGCTTGATATCCAGGAGTTAGGCATCTACCCTGACTGTAGCAGCTCATTTTACCGTCTAGATAGTAGAGTGAAGGTTGTACAGTTATCCTTACAAGGCAAAGCCATCCATTAGAGTGTACCCTGCACATGTCTGCATGTACCCTAATAATAGAAGAAATTTTACACAGGTACCTGAGGGTTTACCTTTACCAATAGTTTTTTATCACCAATCCATCCAAATGAATGGACTCTCTGGACTGTTTGAGGTAAACAAAGAAAGAAGTATTCAGGGGTCTTTTAAGCTGAATCATGAAAAATTTTAAAATAACTTGTGCATTGAGACAGGTTGGCCCTGTTAGGCTGCTGCTAAGTTTTAAGGTTACAGATTGTAATTGCTTTTACATAAAATTTTGCAAGTGTACATTTTTAAACTCTAGGGTAAAATTTAAGCTATCAGTGTTGGAATTAAATCCTCTAAAGGAGTGGATTAGAAGTCAAGGGAAAGTAGAGAAGACAAATGGTAAGACAGAATTCCTATCTTAGAATTGAATGCAAATAAATTGGTAAAAGTGTTCTCCTGCCTGGAGACCAGTGGTTAGGCTCTGTGGCACCAAACATCTTTATGGGGAACAGAAAAGTCCAGCCCATTGCAAGGAGAGTCTCATTCAGCTTTAAGATTCAATAATCATGCCCAATTTCTTTCCTTTTGAATAGGGTCCTGCCTGAGAGTAATGGAGAGATTGGGGCTGGCGTGGGGACAGGATGTGTCTGATCCTACAAAGGTAGAGACTAGAAGTTGGTTCATGAAGGGGTGCCAAGGTCAATATAAAAAAAATTCAAAACCAGGCTGCCTTTTTAGTATTTGAGGAAGAGATTTGATGAAGTAGGGCCAAAACAAAGGAAGCTGTTATGGACTGCATGTTTGTACCCCCAAAGTTCATATGTTGCAGCCCTAGTCACCACTGTGATGGTATTTGGAAGTAGGGCATTGGAAGATAATTAGGTCATGACAGTGGAACCCTCACGATGGGATTAACATCCTTATAAGGAGAGACATGAGAGTGCTAACTGGCATGTGTTTGCTCATATGCTCTCTCCCCACCATGTGAGGATACAGCAAGGAGGAGACCAACTACAATTCAGGAAGAGAGTGCTCACCAAGAACTGAATATACCAATATCTTGATCTTGGATTTTCCAGTCTCCAGAACTGTGAGAAATTTTTGTCTAAGCTACCCAGCTTGTGGTATTTTTATGGCAGCTTGAATTGACTAAGACAGAGGTCAGTGCATCAGGAAAATTGAGTGAGCAGGGACAAGCCAGACAGACACAACCAGCAGGAAGTCCATGGACAATAGTGTTGGTACCATTAGTGGCCAGGTACTATGGTCCGGAACCTTATTGCTTGGGAGGGTGTGGCTTTTTATAGGTACTGCACAAGATGGGCAGAATCAGTCCTGGTTGAGGCTGAATATAAACTACTTTGGCAACAAAGAAAAATTGATTATATTTCTGTTTTATATATGTGGTGTTAGGCTTGGAATGATACTGAAAGAAGCAGAAAAGGGTAAGGGTGGGGAGGCGGGTGGCCTAATTTGTTGGGTAAAAGAAGGCAGAAAAGATTTGTGCATAAAAAATGCTCATGGGCAAACCTGACCATATTTAATTTACTGATCTAATGGTCACAATTGGAGTAGAAACTTTTCTGTAGGGTTGGCCTATTTCCCAGGAGTATTGTGAGGATTTTGACTGATGGGATAGTTGAGTGTTTTCCACGAAGTCCAAATGTGCATCACTTAAAATACTCCCTGTTAAGTCATTGCTTTTAGGAAGGCCTAGATGTTTATTCATACTGATTTTTTATATTTAAAACATAGATTATATTAATGACAAGTGAATTTAATCATAATTTTCTTATGCTATGTAAACTTGCATTTTATACTTCTTAAGGTGACTATTACTGAACCTATTAAGAAAACTTCTCAACTTATTTGCTGTGCGTTATTTTTGAGTTCATATTAAGACCTAGTACATTCACTTGCTCTGAATTTCTTCCAAACACATTAAATGACTATGTAGTATGATTAATCACAGAAGATTTTTAAAATAACCTATCATAGTTTGCCATTTTTTTTTCCTTTTGGTTCCCTGTGTCCAATTTTTTTTTTTTTTTTTATGAGAAACCAGATTCCTAGAGGAACTTCTTGGCACAGATACTGATTCTCCCAAACTGGTAGACAGCCATGATGCTGTAATTGGGTCTCCCAATGGGATGGGGTATCTGAAGTCAGGTTGTTTTCAAAAGTTAGACACTGGGGCCCTGGCTGTGACAGTAGAGTCCTATTCAGTCTTTTATTATTCTTGATCTGTAACCTGACTTTGGTCCAGGAAGAGGAAATCCTTGGACTTAATTAAGGACAATCAGCCTAAGGTCAGGAGGGTAATGCTAACCAGACTGTAGGTAAAGGTAGTATGGAAATAAGGAAGAAGGTACGAATGGAACGGATTCAAAGATTAGACCCAAAGATGGAAACCAAATGCACCTGGAAGGCAAAATATACTTGAACCCTAAAACCTAGAGAACCCCAGGGAGATATAAAAATAAATCAAGCTTATTTAGTTTATTGCTTTTCCCACTTCCCTGGTGGCTTGTCCAGCTGTTACCCCAGTTTGGGAAGGCTGTTTGTAGGTAAGACTTTTAGGTATTTATCATGGGGTGCCTGCTAGAGCAGCTGCTGGTAAAAGGGCCCTCAATGCCTTCATTATATGTCAGCTTCCAAACTTCACAGTTCCTGATATTAAACTGCTTTGATTGGAGATTACATAGTGTTTCATTTAAATTTTAAATGGCACATTGCTGTGTGCTTTTAGGTAATCTGTAATGTGCCTCCGGGCACAGTACCAGTTTTATGTAGGTGTCTAAATCCCACAGGAGAGTGGGAATGCTTTAGATCAAAATGAGTATCCAGCCCTGTGTAGGACCTTCTGTCAGTGAGCTGTGTTGCCTCTTGCAGTCTTGGATATGGCTAATAAAATACCATATGAAAGTTACTGATTACTCAATGGATTGTCCTTTTCAGAAGCCATTGAGAGTTGGCCTTAAGTTTTCCCTGGAAGGTAGCTGTTAATACCATTTTACAGAGGAGGAAATCAAATGTTGTTGAAATGAGACTCAAATTCTTACCGACTAGCATTATGGTCAGAAATCTAGATGATAGAAACCATGCTTTGATCTGAATCTGGGTTCCAATGCGTATTACCTGTGTTACTCTGAGCGAGTTATTTAATCTTAGGTCTCTGTTTTCACATCTGAAAATAAGAATAATGCTAGTTTCCGCCTCATAGGGTAATTATGAGGAATGGGTTAATATTTCTAAAGCATTTAGAATGGCAACTGGTACATGATAAGCATTCATATAGGTCCATAGCCTCTTATCTGAAACCTTGAGGGACAGACATTTTGGAATTGAGAATTTTTCAGATTTTAGAAAGGTGACAGGAGACAAAGGTTCATTTTTTTAATTGTATTTTTTAAATTTTATTTTATTATGTTAGTCACCATACATTACAACATTAGTTTTTGATGTAGTGTTCCATGATTCATTGTTTGCGTGTAACACCCAGTGCTCCATGCAATACGTGTCCTTCTTAATACCCATCCCTGGACTAATGCAGCCCTCCACCTTCCTCCCCTCTAAAACCCTCAGTTTGTTTCTCGGAGTCCATAGTCTCTCATGGTTCGTTTCCCTACTCCGATTCCGCCCCCCTTCATTGTTCCCTTCCTACTATCATCTTCTTTTTTTTTTTTTAAAATGTATTATTTGTTTCAGAGGTACAGGTCTGTGATTCATCAGTCTTACACAATTCACGGCGCTCACCATAGCACATACCCTCCCCAGTGTCCATCACCCAGCCACCCCATCCCTCCCACCCCCATCCACTCCAGCAACCCTCAGTTTGTTTCCTGAGATTAAGAGTCTCTTATGGTTTGTCTCCCTCTCTGGGACAAAGGTTCGTTTTACCTAATAGCTACAGTGGGGTCTGGGCATACTATAATCAAACATATTGACAGTCCTGCAGCCCAAAATGGATGAATACTTAAGCTTAGTGGGGAGAAAATGTATAAACATTAGTTTAAGCCAAGTTTAGGTACTAAGTTACAAAAACCTCCTGGTTTTCAGAGCCTCTTTGTATTTTGAAATTATGGATAAGGGATTATAGATATGAAGTAATGGTGAATGGTAAATTATTGGAATCCAGAAATTTCCAAAGAACAGGCTAGAATTTTGAGTCCAGATTCTTTTACAGTTTTGCACACTGAAAAGGGAGAACCTAAGTGGTTTGCTGAAGGTCATATAACTGTACCAGTCAAATATGGGACCAGATCTTTTGCTTCCTGCTGTTGAGTCCGGTGTTCTGCACTAAACATAAATGTCTTCAAAAGCATACTGCCCACCTCAAAACACTAATCCCATGGAATAATATACCTAATCAAAAGAACTCTGGGATTCTTTGTTTTGGAAACCTGTTTTTTTTTTTAAACTTTATTCTAATGAGCATTGTGAATATAAAAAAGGGCGATATGTTGCACACCTTTCCTAAATGTATTTTCCCATACATTCCTTATTGTGAGAACACTTCACAGAGCACACTTTGGGTCATTCTGGTTCCCATTTTTCTAAACAGGACAACCTTTAATGATCACTGCACTGAGAATATACAGGCAAGGTAGTGATTCCCATCATTGTAAGAAATGATGGCCCATTTCTTTCTAGGGGCGTTATTCAAAGGGAGCTTCATGCTTCCCAAGCTCTGTGCTTCTAGATGAGGTTTCTTGATTGAAAAGGCACTAGGAGGTCTGGTCTCAGGAATTCAGCTGAATAGGGATCAAACCATTCTGAACACCTACGAACTCAACAGGAGATTGAAGAGGAGAGTAGCAACAACTCTCTGAACAGAGAAGCGACCACTTTCTGGAAGGTAGGACGTGCGGAGAAGTGAATCCGAGGCGATATTCGGGAGGCTAGACGGCGGGGGAGGGGGCCTCCAGCGGCCGCTTCTGGCAAGTGCTAGAGCCGCGGAGCACAAAATCGGAACTTTTAGAAGTCGGCTCCACTGAGGGACGTCGCTCCAGTGGCTAAGCAGGGGGTGGAACCCTTGCGGGACAGTGTGGTCTCAGGACCCTCGGGGTCACAGAAAGACCGGGGGTGCCTGAGTGTGTCAGAGCTCCCAGGTATCGGAGCGGGGAAGCCGGCTGCGGAGATGGAGCCGAGGTGCGGGCTCTCAGCTCGGGGTTGCCATAAACTGTGATCTGCGGCCCAGTCGGGCCACTGCTCCTCCAGCAGGGACCCAACAAGCGGCAGAGCTGGGTAGACTCCCCTCCCTCCCCCGGGAGGAGCGGTGCGGAAGCGCACCGCAGGGATCTGCTGGGTTTGGAGACTCCACACGGGGTCGGGTGCCAGAGATAGAAACGCTCGGTCACAGGCCGGGTGAGCACGGAGCGCGGCCGGAGACCGGGGAGACGGGAGTGACTGCTTTTCTCTGGGGGTGCACTGAGGAGCGGGGCCCCGAGATCTCAGCTCCTCCGGGTGGAGATTGGGAGGCCACCATTTTCACCCTGGTCCTCCAAAGCTGTACCAAGAGCTTGCAGGAAACAAAAGCTCCTGAGAGCAAACCCAGGCAGCTTGCTTCGCCCAGACCGACAAGGGCGGGGCAATCCCGCCTCCGGCAAAGACATTTGGGAACCACGGCAACAGGCCCCTCCCCCAGAAGATCAGCACGAACAGCCAGCAAGCCAAGACCAAGTTTACCGATCAAGGAGAACGGGAGAACTCCAGCGCTAGGGGAATACTGCACATAGAATTCATGGCTTTTTTTTAACTATGATTCATTAGTTTTTCAAAGTTAATTTTTTTAACTTTTTAAAATTTTTCTTTTTCCCTTTTTCAAACAACATCTTATCAATCCCTTTTTTAAAAAACATTTTTTATTTTTCATTTTTAGAGTCATATTTTATCCCTTCATAGTAGCTACCCTTATTTTTTTGGCATATATATATAAGTTGTTCTCTCTTTAAAATTTTAAGATACAGTTTCTTCTAGCAGATCAAAATATACCCTAAATCACTAGTGTATGGCTTTGTTCTAGTCTCCTGTCTGATCACATTCTCTCCCTTTTTTTCTTTTTTTTTTTTAAATCTTCTTTCTTTTTTCAAACAACTTCTTATCAATTCCTTTTATAAAATCTTTTATAATTTTTATCTTTACAGTCATCTTCCATCCCTTCATTGTATCAACCCTTATTTTGTACATATATGTCTTTCTTCCTTTAAAATTTTAGGAGGCACTTTTTTCTAACAGACCAAAATACGCCCAAAATCTAGTATGTGGCACTGATCTATGCACCAGCCTGATCATATTTGATCATATTCTGTTTTTTTTTGTATTGTTCTGTTTTTGTTTTTATCTTTGTGTGTGTGTGTGTGTGTTTTCCTCTTTTTTTCTTTCTTTCCCTTTCTTTTCCCCTGGTTTCAGGTCTTTTCTGATTTATATAGAATATATTTGCTGGGGATGTTGTTAACCTGTTAGCATTTTGTTCTCTCATTCATCTATTCTCCTCTGGACAAAATGACAAGATGAAAAAAATCACCTCAGCAAAAAGAACAAGAGGTAGTACCGTCTGCCAGGGACCTACTCAATATGGACATTAGTATGATGTCAGACCTAGAGTTCAGAATCATGACTTTAAAGATACTAGCTGGGCTTGAAAAAAGCATGGAAGTTATTAGAGAAACCCTTTCTGGAGAAATCAAAGAACTAAAATCTAACCAAGTTGAAATCAAAAAGGCTATTAATCAGGTGCAATAAAAAATGGGGGCGTTAACTGCTAGGATAAATGAGGCAGAAGAGAGAATCAGCGATATAGAAGACCAAATGATGGAAAATAAAGAGGCTGAGAAAAAGAGAAACAACTACAGGATCACGAGGGGAGAATTTGAGAGATAAGCAATATGATAAGACAAAACAACATTAGAATAATTGGGATCCCAGAAGAAGAAGAAAGAGAGAGAGGGGCAGAAGGTATATTGGAGCAAATAATAGCAGAGAACTTCCCTAATGTGAGGAAGGAAACAGGCATCAAAATCCAGGAGGCACAGAGAACTCCTCTCAAAATCAATAAAAATAGGTCAACACCCCGACATCTAATAGTAAAACTTATGAGTCTCAGAGACAAAGAGAAAATCCTGAAAGCAGCTCGGGAGAAGAGATATGTAACCTACAATGGTAGAAACATTAGATTGGCAACAGACCTATCCACAGAGACCTGGCAGGCCAGAAAGGACAGACATAAGATCTTCAGAGCACTAAACGAGAAAAATATGCAGCCAAGAATACTATATCCAGCTAGGCTCTCATTGAAAATTGAAGGAGAGATAAAAAGCTTCCAGGACAAACAAAAACTAAAGGAATTTGCAAACACGAAACCAGCCCTCCAAGAAATATTGAAAGGGGTCCTCTAAGCAAAGAGAGAGCCTAAAAGCAGCATAGATCAGAAAGGAACACAGACAATATACAGTAACAGTCACCTACAGGCAATACAATGGCGCTAAATTCATACCTTTCAATAGTTACCCTGAATGTAAATGGGCTAAATACCCCAATCAAAGACACAGATTGGATTAAAAAACAAGACCCATCAATATGCTGTCTGCAAGAGACTCATTTTAGACCCAAAGACACCCCCAGATTGAAAGTGAGGAGGTGGAAAACAATTTACCATGCTAATGGACACCAAAAGAAAGCTGGGGTGGCAATCCTTATATCAGACACATTAGATTTTAAAACAAAGACTGTAATAGATGAAGAAGGACACTATATCCTACTTAAAGGGTCTATCCAACAAGAAAATCTAACAATTGTAAATATCTATGCCCCTAACATGGGAGCAGCCATTTTATAAGGCAATTAGCAATAAAAGCGAAGAAACACATTGACAACAATACGATAATAGTGGGGGACTTTAATACCCCCCTGACTGAAATGGACAGATCATCTAAGCAAAAGATCAACAAGGAAATAAAGACTTTAAATGACACACTGGACCAAATGGACTTCACAGACATATTCAGAACATTCCATCCCAAAGCAACGGAATACACATTCTTCTCTAGTGCCCATGGAACATTCTCCAGAACTGATCACATCCTAGGTCACAAATCAGGTCTCAACCGGTACCAAAAGATTGGGATCATTCCCTGCATATTTTCAGACCACAATGCTTTGAAACTAGAACTCAATCACAAGAGGAAAGTCGGAAAGAACTCAAATACATGGAGGCTAAAGAGCATCCTACTAAAGAATGAATGGGTCAACCAGGAAATTAAAGAAGAATTAAAAAAATTCATGGAAACCAATGAAAATGAAAACACAACTGTTCAAAATCTTTGGGATACAGCAAAGGCAGTCCTGAGAGGGAAGTATATAGCAATACAAGCCTTTCTCAAGAAACAAGAAAGGTCTCAAATACACAACCTAACCCTACACCTAAAGGAGCTGGAGAAAGAACAGCAAATAAAGCCTAAACCCAGCAGGAGAAGAGAAATAATAAAGATCAGAGCAGAAATCAATGAAATAGAAACCAAAAGAACAGTAGAATAGATTAACGAAACTAGGAGCTGGTTCTTTGAAAGAATTAACAAGATTGATAAACCCCTGGCCAGACTTATCAAAAAGAAAAGGGAAATGACCCAAATCAACAAAATCATGAATGAAAGAGGAGAGATCCCAACCAACACCAAAGAAATATAAACAATTATAAGAACATATTATGAGCAACTCTATGCCAGCAAATTAGATAACCTGGAAGAAATGGGTGCATTCCTAGAGATGTATCAACTACCATAATTGAACCAGGAAGAAATAGAAAACCTGAACAGACCTATAACCACTAAGGAAATTGAAGCAGTCATCAAAAATCTCCCAACAAACAAAAGCCCAGGGCCAGATGGCTTCCCAGGGGAATTCTATCAGACATTTAAAGAAGAATTAATACCTATTCTCCTGAAACTGTTCCAAAAAATAGAAATGGAAGGAAAACTTCCAAACTCATTTTATGAGGCCACCATTACCTTGATCCCAAAACCAGACAAAGACCCCATCAAAAAGGAGAATTACAGACCAATATCCTTGATGAACATGGATGCAAAAATTCTCACCAAAATACTAGCCAATAGGATCCAACAGTACATTAAAAGGATTATTCACCATGACCAAGTGGGATTTATCCCTGGGCTGTAAGGTTGGTTCAACATCTGCAAATCAATCAACGTGATACAAAACATTAACAAAAGAAAGAACAAGAATCATATGATCCTCTCAATAGATGCAGAAAAAGCATTTGACAAAGTACAGCATCCTTTCTTGATCAAGACTCTTCAGAATATAGGGATAGAGGGTACATACCTCAATATCATAAAAGCCATCTATGAAAAACCTACAGCAAATATTATTCTCAATGGGGAAAAGCTGAGAGCTTTTCCCCTAAGGTCAGGAATGCGGCAGGGATGTCCACTCTCACCACTGCTATTCAACATAGTATTAGAAGTCCGCAGCAATCAGACAACAAAAAGAAATCAAAGGCATCCAAATCGGCAAAGAGGAAGTCAAACTCTCACTCTTTGCAGATGATATGATACTGTATGTGGAAAACCCAAAAGACTCCACCCCAAAACTGCTAGAACTCATACAGGAATTCAGTCAAGTAGCAGGATATAAAATCAATGCACAGAAATCAGTGGCATTCCTATACACCAACAACAAGACAGAAAGACAAATCAAGGAGTCGATCCCATTTACAACTGCACCCAAAACCATAAGATAGCTAGGAATAAATTTAACCAAAGAGGCAAAGGATGTGTACTCAGAAAACTATAAAATACTCATGAAAGAAATTGAAGAAGACACAAAGAAATGGAAAAACGTTCCATGCTCATGGATTGGAAGAACAAACATTGTGAAGATGTCAGTGCTGCCTAGAGCAATCTACACATTCAATGCAATCCCCATCAAAATACCATCCACTTTTTTCAAAGAAATGGAACAAAGAATCCTAAAATTTGTATGGAACCAGAAGAGACCCCGAATAGCCAGAGGAATCTTGAAAAAGAAAAGCAAAGCTGGTGGCATCACAATTCCGGACTTCCAGCTCTATTACAAAGCTGTCATCATCAAGACAGTATGGTACTGGCACAAAAACAGACACATCGATCAATGGAACAGAATAGAGAGCCCAGAAATGGACCCTCAACTCTATGGTCAACTGATCTTTGACAAAGCAGGAAAGAATGTCCAATGGAAAAAAGACAGTCTCTTCAACAAATGGTGTTGGGAAAATTGGACAGCCACATGCAAGAAGAATGAAACTGGACCATTTCCTTACACCACACACAAAAATAGAGTCCAAATAGTTGAAAGACCTAAACGTGAGACAGGAGTCCATCAAAATCCTAAAGGAGAATACAGGTAGCAACCTCTTCGACCTCAGCCACAGCAACTTCTTCCTAGAAACATTGCCAAAGGCAAGGGAAGCAAGGGCAAAAATGAACTCTTGGGATTTCATCAAGATAAAAAGCTTTTGCCCAGCAAAAGAAACAGTCCACAAAACCCAAAGACAACTGACAGAATGGGAGAAAATATTTGCAAATGACATAGCAGATAAAGGGCTAGTCTCCAAAATCTATAAAGAACTTATCAAACTCAACACCCAAAGAACAAATAATCCAATCGAGAAATGGGCAGAAGACATGAACAGACATTTTTCCAAAGAAGACATCCAAATGGCCAACAGACACATGAAAAAGTGCTCAACATCACTCGGCATCAGGGAAATCCAAATCAAAACCTCAATGAGATACCACCTCACACCAGTCAGAATGGCTAAAATTAACAAGTCAGGAAACGACAGATGTTGGCGGGGATGTGGAGAAAGGGGAACCCTCCTACACTGTTGGTGGGAATGCAAGCTGGTGCAGCCACTCTGGAAAACAGTATGGAGGTTCCTCAAACAGTTGAAAATAGAGCTACCATACGATCCAGCAATTGCACTACTGGGTATTTACCCCAAACATATAAATGTAGGGACCCGAAGGGGTACGTGCACCCCAATGTTTATAGCAGCAATGTCCACAATAGCCAAAGTGTGGAAAGAGCCAAGATGTCCATCGACAGATGAATGGATAAAGAGGAAGTGGCATATATACACAATGGAATATTATGCAGCCATTAAAAGGAATGAGATCTTGCCATTTGCAACGACGTGGATGGAACTGGAGGGTGTTATGCTAAGTGAAATAAGTCAATCAGAGAAAGACATGTATCATATGACCTCACTGATATGGGGAATTCTTAATCTCAGGAAACAAACTGAGTGTTGCTGGAGTGGTGGGGGGTGTGAGGGATGGGGTGGCTGGGTGATAGACAGGGGGTAGGGTATGTGCTATGGTGAGTGCTGTGAATTGTGCAAGACTGTTGAATCACAGATCTGTACTTCTGAAACAAATAATGCAACATGTTAAGAAAAAAGAAAAAGAAGAAGATAGCAGGAGGGGAAGAATGAAGGGGAATAAGTCAGAGGGGGAGATGAACCATGAGAGACTATGGACCTGAGGGGCAAACTGGGGGTTCTAGAGGGGAGGTGGGTGGGGGGATGGGTTAGCCTGGTGATGGGTATTAAAGAGGGCACATTCTGCGTGGAGCACTGGGTGTTATGCACAAACAATGAATCATGGAACACTACATCAAAAACTAATGATGTATGGTGATTAACGTAACAATAAAAAATTAAAAAAAAAAGGCACTAGGATACCCAGAATTAAGGGATTCGGGAATCTGAATGTAGCAGTTTCTAAGAACTTGAAGTCCTGATTATTTGCGGAAGACATTGTTACAAATTGTGTTTTTTTTTTTTTTTTGCAAAGAATGTAGGGTTCATAGGTAAACAAAATTTTTATGGGTTCACTGACTTCATTTTATCTCCCATCCCACAGCTCCATTAGAGCAGCACAATTTCCTTTTCCTTTGGCTATTGAAGAATTTCTGTTTCATCATTTTTACCACAAGGCAATGAGGGGGTTGATGCTTGCAACATCTGTGGGTAAATCCATGGCTTGGATTGAAATGGACCTTGTGGTATGTATGCCCATGGGTCTTCTAAAGAAAACATGGTTTCTTTTAATGTTAAGATATTCCAGAAACATTGCACAGACCCTTAGAGATGAGTTGTTCTTCCTGAAATAATACCAGTTCTTTTGGATATGCAATGAGAGTGGTACATTATGTGTTTGAAGCATGTTGTTCTAAGGCACTGTTGGAACACTTGGTTAGAAATTGGCTCTTATGAATTTAATGCCGCTCTATATTCCTGTGAAATCTCTTGTCCCTCGAATAGTTGCTGTTGCTTTCTCTTACAGTCAACTGGGTTTGCTTCTAAGTTGATGATATTCTTTATTTAAAAAATGTTCACATTTTAGGAGTGAGACTTGTAATTGTGGACTTCATCTGTGCTACCAGCAGCATAGTAAGTTTCCTTAAAAGGACCTTTGGTGCTTACTTGGGTATATGTTAGCATCGTTCAGGATCTTTCAAAGTGCACAGTACCCAGGCTACACCTGGCAATTATATCAGAATTTCTAGGGATAGGATCCTAGCATTGTTTTTTGTTTGGTTTTCAAGTCTAAAGGCGATTGTGTGGCCAAAGTTGAGAGATGCTATCTTAGTCAAAATAGCTAGTTTATCCCACCTGATTTAGGTATCATTCATTAACCATATCTCGGGGGTTATAATATAGTATCCTATAAGCTGAATCCAGCCTAAAAATCTGTTTTGTTTGGCCAGCATAGAACGATATTAAATACACTTGAATTAGCCCTTAAAGAAGACATAGGAATGGCTAACAAATGTGAAAAAATGTTCAACATCATTACCCATCAGGGAAATTCAAATCAAAACCACATTGAGATACTACCTTACACCAGTTAGATGGCAAAAATTGACAAGGCAAGAAAAAACAAATGCTGGAGGGGATGTGGAGAAAGGGGAACGCTCTCCCACTGTTGGTGGGAATGCAAGTTGGTACAGCCACTTTGGAAAACAATGTGGAGGTTCCTCAAAAAGTTAAAAATAGAGCCACCCTATGACCCAACAATTGCACTACTGGATATTTACCCCAAAAGATACAGATGTAGTGAAAAGAATGGCCACAAGCACCCCAATGTTTATAGCACAATAGCCAAACTGTGGAAGGAGCAAAGATGCCCTTCCACAGATGAATGGATAAAGAAGATGTGGTTCATATATACAATGGAATATTACTCACAATCAGAAAGGATGAATACCCACCATTTGCATCGACATGGATGGAACTGAAGGGGATTATGCTAAGTGAAATAAGTCAAGCAGAGAAAGACAATTATCATATGGTTTCACTTATATGTGGAACATAAGGAATAGCATGGAGGACATTAGGAGAAGGGAAAAATGAAGGGGGGGATATCAGGGGAAGATGAACCTTGAGAGACTATGGACTCTGGGAAACAAACTGAGGGTTTCAGAGGTGAGAGGGGTGGGGGGCTGGGTTAGGCCGGTGATGGGTATTAAGGAGGGCACGTACTGCATGGAGCACTAGGTGTTATATGCAAATAATGAATCCTGGAACACTACATCAAAAACTAATGAAGTACTGTATTGTGACTAACATAATAAACATAATAAACTAAAAACCGTTAGGCAAGGTTCATACTCTCTATTGGCCCCAGTCTCCATAATCTGTTGTGTTAATACCCAGCTGCTTTTCAAACTTATGATACCTGCTTGGCTACTATAGGTTGGAATTTCTGATCACTAAAATACCTGGAGGGGTTCTGTAGTTCAACACTACGTAAGATTAACTGAGAATGACAAAACCTACGCTAAAGGCTGAAAATAGTTACTGTTCATAGAAGCAGGCTTCCTACTTGTCCCCTCATAGAGTTCCACTGGGGCAAAGAGGTGTTCCCTGGGGTGCTAGGTAAACTGAAACCCTAATAGTGTCTACCACATGTGGTTAGTGGCAGTGGAATTGAGTGAAATGAGAGGAGTAAATGAAACTGACCTCCTCTGTGAGGGAGAGGCAAGAAGAAAATAGTGACAAATAAAGTAGTAGTGGAGAGAGTTGAAAGCGGGAGAGTCCAGATGAAGGGCTCCTGAGAGGTGTTCTGACTCAGGGTGATGGAGAAATCTTGTGGCTTCCTTCACCTGGAGGGGCGCAGTTGAGTATGGCAGGTGTCCGGGTTTAACCTGGCCGGTTGCTGGGTCTGCCTTTCTCCATTTCAGGTTCAGGTATTTCACATTCATACCATACAAGGGCCAGTGAATGCAAGTAATTCAGAGGTTTATTATTCAGGGGTGGGCAAAGTGAGGGGAGTCCCTAGGAGAAGGGTCCTGCTGACAAGGTGGGGCTCTAATGTTTGGACAGAAAGAATGCCTGATCATGGGGATAAATACAGGACAGGCGCCCTCTGGGATTTTTGAATAATGCCAGGGCAGACTAATTTCCGTTGGCCTATCCTCAGAGGTTGTGTGTGTGTGTGTGTGTGTGACACGGGGGAGTTAAGTTGCTCTGCCGCATGTAACTTACAGGGCTAGCAGAAGTGACTCAAGAATGAGGTATGGAGAAAGAATTAGAGACCTTTCATTCAACAACTCAAATTGTATTAAGCAGCTACTATGTGTAGACTCTGTGATCCAAATAGTTACAATCCCTGGGCAGAGAAGAGAGACTAACTCACGAACATACATTATATCAAGGGGTAAGGATGTGACTAGTGTGGGATGTCCCTTTATAGTCAGGGAAAGCCTCTCTGCTAAGGTGACCTTTGAGCAGAGCCTGAATGAAGGAGAAAAGGGAATTTATAAAGCTACATGGGCAGAGCATACCAGCAAGGGCACCAATTAGTGCAAAGGCTGTAGGCAGGAGCATGCTTGGTGGAGGAGAGGAAAGGAGTCCTGTGTCCTTGCAGTGGAGGAAGCAAGGTGAGGGCCAGGTCCTGTGGGATTTTGATGCTATAGTAAGGAGCTTGGGTCCCCTTCCCCACCCCCTTTTTAGCATGAGAAGAGAATTCACTGGAGGGTTCTGAGCAGTGGAAAGAACAATCTGATAGACTATATAGCACTCTTCCTATATAGAACTTGTTTGTGCACACATTCATTGCAAGGGAACAGGTATGTGGGTCAGGACTATGAGAAGGGGCTAAGAGGAAAGGAGATAAATTTATTCTCCTCCTGCGTACACCATCCTAAGGAAATGAGACTGGAAAACTGTCATGAGTTAATTTGCCAAGAATGAAATTTGCATAAAAAGTAAAGAAGGAAAAAAAAAGCCCTGAGCCTTTCACATAAAACATATACTGGGGGGAAAAGGAAAAATGGAGAGATTTGAAGTGTTCCCAGAACAGATGTAGCTGTTTCACATTTTGATAGAATGATTGCCCTTGGCAGTTGAAATTAATTGGGTGAATCTGGTTTGGATCAGTTTGAAGTGCATACGTTTTAAAATCTCGTATCTACTTTCAAAAGGGTGTCCGTGGGTCTTTTTTTTTTTTTTTTTGTCCATGGGTCTTATTGTAATCCTTGAATGAGAGCTATGGTGCTGCCTGCTCTATTTCATGGGGCCAGTGAGCGCTCTGAGCATTTGGTGAGTGCTTAGCTGGGAGCCCAGGTCTCAGCTCTAGTCTGGGTCCCTCTTCCTCTTTATGTCCATAGTTCTGTGTCTTTGACCCCGTGTCTGTGTTGTTGTCCGTGATGAGATTTATTCATGCTGGGCACTTCTCTTTTGAAGTTGATGATTCACTAATGGTTTTTTCTTCATCTAGGATTATATAAAGTTCCATCTTTCCCAGTTTTCTGCCTCAAATAAGTTCAATGCATTTTTACTCTTCTGCTGATCTGCATCCTAATTGCTGTTGCACACACCTATGCAGAGCATATGCCCTGGGAGTAACTCTCGGGACTGCACGGGGCTTGGTAAAAAGCCACAGGAAAAAACTCAGAATAGCTTAACTTTGTTAATTCTTTCCCAAACACATTTGACTATGGATTTTATTTTAAAAGGCAACACATATTGATATCTTATGTAATTAGTATTCTGTGGGTCACAGGTTGGGAAATGTTCTGAATTTTCTAATTCTAAAAGAGCTAGAGAATATTGTCCCTGAGAATCAATTCAGGGTTCTATCTAGCTCTCATAGGTTATGGCTATAAAATATACCTATGAAAGACTCAGAAATTACTGTACCCTGTAGTCACCTAGGAGATGGACAGTCTCTCTGAAGACCATCTACCTTCAGAAATGCGGAGGGTTCACCCTGACTTGATCGAGAAGACCTGCTTGGTATCTTTTCCAACTCCTGTTAGGACTGGTGTCTAATCTAGATGGAATATTTGTCTCAAGAGAATTAGGGATACTGGTATAAACATTCATTTCTTCATTCAATAAATGTATATTGAATTTCTATCATGTTTTAACTATGTGATAGACTAGAGATTTGCTATCTGCCTTGTGGTGCTTACAGTGACAGTGGATTTGCAGAGTGGACAATGATTATTTGCAGTTTTGAGTGATACATTTTCAAAGAGACAAAGAGGAACTGGAGTGTGTCTGAAGAGGGGCAAGCATAATGATCGACTCTGCAAACCATAGCAACTACATAACAGTGGGTATTAGATCTGATGTTTAAGCAAGTATGTGCCTTCCAATGTTTGAACGGTCACTATATGAAGAGGATATAAGCTCATTCTGACTGGTCCTAGGGAACAAAACTAGAAGCAGTGCAGAGAAGGGGCAGGGAGGCAGTTTCTGTAGGGAGAAGCTAAGGTGCCCATAGAATGAACTGTTCTATTGAGTGTGGAACTTCCAATCTTCAGAAATGCTCAAACACCAAACTGTCAATGCTGTAGAGAAGACACTGAGCTAATGAGGAGGTTGAGCTGGAGGACATCAAGGTTCTTCAAACTGTTAAGATTTTTTCCCCCCTATAGCTGTTAAGGGCCTTGCAATGCATAATCTTAACATTTCTGATCTGTGTCAGTTAGTGTCTGCTTCCTAGAGCATCCTAAGAATTAGAAATGCCTGTGAAGGATAAGGGCAAAGTAGCAGGAGGAGTTGGAGAGAGGCTTGGATAGTGAGGCAGGTCTGACCAATGTGAAGGGGGAGAGGAAGGGAAGGGAGACTGAGCAGGAAGATGCCAACTACAGGGCAGCTCTGAGAAAGACTTAGCTGGGCTAAGATGGGGAGTCCCTGAGCAAAGGTCACCTGCTACAGGAGTCCTGCTTTGGGCAGGAATGGCTTGGCTGTAGTACCCCAGCTGTGTTCCTCCACTGGCTGGAGGTAGCCCAGAGGGAGCATGCCCTCCATGTGAATACCACAGTGAATTAGACAGTGCAAAAGTTATGTTGTCTGCTCCCTCACCTAGTTCTCTCTTGAAGAAAGATCTGAGCAGCACCCACGACTGCCACGTGATCTCTCGTCCCCAGCATAACATGTTACACGTGGCCACTACTTAGTAAGAGCTTGGTGTTGGGGAGGACATTACAATATTTGCATTTTAATAACCATCATTGTCTTAACTAAAAGGCTACTCACTGGTGAATTTTAGGTCTTGGGTAGGGATAATTCCACTATCCAGAATAGCCCCACTATTTTGGAGCTAAATTCACAGAGCTGGGTCAGTTAGACACATGGCAGGATCAAGGAAACCTGGTGTTCTGTATTCTGTGGGGTCTTGAAGTGGACAGGGTGAAGAGGAATAGGAGTTGCTTACAGCTAAACTGTCTGCATTACCTCGAATTCCACATAGATCAAGAGCCAGGACAAGGAAGGAATAAGCTGTGGGAAGACATCCCAAACCTGTTAATGGCTAGAGTCCTAGGTGTTCTTTTTTTATTCCCAGCTGTGTTTCTCTCTGCCACCCTACTTTTGGATCTACCTGATTGTACCTCTTTGAACTTTCATCTATTTCCTTGGAACTTGATGAGTGATTCATCTTTAGCTTTGACTCTGGGGGCTTGTGTCTCTCTCTCTCTGGCTGCATCCCCTGTTTGTAGCTCCAACTAACCATTTCTTTAAGTCTAAAACCTTTTCCAGCATAGACCCATTGAGCTGGAGCCCAGCCATTTGATGAAAAAACAAGTATGTTTACAGTTTTCCCAACTTGAAATTAATGAACTGATATTCAGTAATGATTGAACTGATGTTTTTATGAGCTGCAAATCCATTTCTAGCAGAATCAGGGTTTAATGGACTTGGCTCCTTAGCCTGAATCTATTTTCCTTTTTTTCTCCATAATAAAATATGTTTGGTTCCAGCAGTCATGTCTTAAGGGAAGCTAACTGCTGTACAGCTTGAGAGGTGAATCTGAGTAATTTTAGGATAATCTCTTTCTAATTGGCTCAGGTATCCAAGCTCAACCAATCATCACATGACATTTCTTGTACAAGATGGATTCATTTTGGATGGATATGGGATCTCATTCAAGACAATGAGACTTGTGAGGAAACCAGCTGGGGCATGTGAGGAGTTGATTTGTTCTTAAAGGAAGAACCACAGGAAGAAAGGTCACAAACATAATTTCAGAGTCTGAGGGATAGGAATGATATGAAATGATACGAACTGTACTGAACTGGGATTGCAAGGTACCTGGCGTTTCATAGGTGTTCAGTATAGCTTGTTGGATGAATTTGAAAAAGCGGTGTCCTAGATGGAAGATAAACCCTGAGATCTCTTCAAAGTCTGGGCTTTGTATTGTTAAGTGCCTCATCTGGGGCCAGAGGGGGCCTGAAATTCAGAAAACCTCCTTTTCCCTTAGTACAAGAGATTCGAATGGTGAAGGTGGTGGGGGGGGGGTCTGGAATCAGATGGTCTTGGTTTGAATCTTGGCTTTCCATTCATGGTATGATTGGTGGAATATTTGACCCTCAGTTTTCCCATCTTTAAATGAGGCCATAATGTTTGCCTATAGGAGAAGTGGGCACTTTGTTTAGTACCTGGGGAACACTAATCCTCAGTAAATGCTGGTGAATATCATTATTACTATCAGTAGTAGTAGTATTAATAGTTCTTCTTGGGGTTCTTGCCTGGTAAGTCAGATGAATCCTACAGGGCAGGTTCCATTTTTGCCAATGAAAGTCTGAGTGTTAACTGTTGTCCCACTCTTTAATATTTTTTCAGCCCTCAGGAGTTCACAGTTCTTTTCAGTTAAAGAAAGTACAGTCTAATTCTTTGATTCACATGCCTGATGTTGGTTGCCAGGGTAACCCATTGTTAAAGTGAGTGGTGAATTCTTGTCTTCCCAATGCTGTGTAACATTTACCATCTCCTATCACAATGCCTGTGGGTCAGGGAGTATGCAGTGAAGCTGGGCTCTCCAAATCACCTGTCCATTATTGCTTTTTGATAACATAAAACATACTACCACTCCTACATGGTGGAGGCATAAGGGATTGAAGCTTCCAATGTAGCCTGTCCAGATTTCTTATAATATGCTATGAGCTTAATCCAAGTAGAATCCTATTTGGATTACAGTATGGTAACAGAAAATGTACTGCCTTTGAATTAGTTATTGTGATCATGTGGTTTTCTAAGCCATTACCATCAAGCCTACAGACCCTCATGTACTGAGTTGATAAAAAACTTAACTCTCCCACTTCTATTAGAAAAACAATTATGCTCATCTCAACTTCTGGAGTGTGTCCTATATGAAGCACACATCTCTGTAAGTCCCACAAGGAACTATTGTGTGCTTTTCCTTCACCTTCCATGCTTTCTGCTGCCTTTCCATAGTGACCTACCCTGGCTTCCCGGCCTGGATCTTTCTTTCCTGTTTCTCTGGACAGCTGTCCCCTGTACATTGCCCCTTTATGTCCATTCAGTTGCTGATGCCACTCTCTTCTCCTTAGGTAGCAGGGATAGTATCCCTTTATTACTTTCATACTCAGATGAATGGCTCAGGATTGCACAAAGGCAGCTCATGATAATAAGTAATTAGTGAAGGACCTAGGTTGCAAAGAGATGCTGATCTTGAGATATACTAAAACCAATGTAGGTGGTGTGTTTTAGCAGAGTTTTAAGGTTGGTTTATAAGGTTGAGCCACTGAAAACTGAATTCACTTCAAATTTCTTAGTTGAAGCATTCTTGTCGAAGCATGGCTCTCAAATTCAGGTCTCTTCACAGGTAGAAGAAAATCTAAACTTACCAAGATTTATCTCCAACCCCATCTGTTCCTACTCCCTTACTGGCAACTTATGATGTAATGACACTGGCCTTCTTTCTGCCAGCAGACACCCTGAGATTGTCCTCTCTTTAGGACCTCTGAACTTGTTCTTTGTCTGAATGGTCTCTCCTCAGAAGAACTTAACAATCAGTGTGGTCTAAATGAACAGTATCTCTATTGTCTTTTTTTTTTTTTTTTTTGAGAGGGGGCACAGAGGGGAGAGAAAGAATCCGTGGGACTCTATCTCACAACCCTGAGATCATGACCTGAGTCAAAATCAAGAGCTGGACGCTTAACCAGCTGAGCCAACCAAGCACCCTGTCTATTGTTGTCTGTTTCATCATCTGATTTTTATTTTTATTCTTGCACTCCTTATTACCTGATACTGTCTTGGTACTTAATTTTTGGTCTCCCTTGCCTAGAATTAAAATCCATGTGTGTTTATGCCCATGGTTATCTTGTACAAGGCTTTATCCTCAGCACTTAGAACAGTAACTGGCACTTAGAGACTCAGTCATTTGAATGAATGAATTCCACTATTTTAATCAACTCTTTTGAATTTAATACCATTTGTACCTAGATCAATGGGTCTAAAATATTAAAACTTAAAGTATTCTTTATATTTGTTAAAAAGAAAATTAAGAATCTGTGCATTATAGTTAATGGAAAAAAGAGGCTCTTATGGTATCTGAGTCCTAGAAACATTCATAAAATAATAAACTTTTTTTCTGGTGTGGATATACGCTCTCTTAATAATCTGTGGGTGAATTACTGAGGACAATTTTAAAAATTGATTTGTTTCCCTTCAGTGTGCTAGTAATGCTTGTACCTGACCTCCACCTCTGGGGTTTGGGGCAATGGGAGGACTCATGATGAGTTTTTGTTCAGATAAAGCACTTTATTAATAGCAGGTGCCCAGTACTTAATATGTGCTAGCCACTGCTTAGCTCAGTTATGTCCCTTAGTTAAGCACATTTAATTGTGCTTACCTGAATTAAATCAACCTGAGGCAGGAATTATCCTCTTTATAAATGAGAAAAGGGAGTTTTAGAGAAGTCAATGTATTGGTTTTTTAAAAAATTTTATTTTATTGTTATGTTGATCACCATATATTACATCATTAGTTTTTGATGTAGTGTTCCATGATTCGTTGTTTGCATGTAACACCCAGTGCTCCACGCAGAACATGCCCTCTTTAATACCCATCACCAGGCTAATCTCTCTCCCCACTCCCCTCCCCTCTAGAACCCTCAGTTTGTTTCTCAGAGTCCATAGTCTCATGGTTCGTCTCCCCCTCTGATTCCCACCCCCTTCCTTTTTTCCTTCCTTTTTTTTTTTTTTTTTTTTTTTTAACATATAAGTATTTGTTTCAGAGGTGCAGGTGTGTGATGCAACAGTCTTGCACAATTCGCAGTGCTCACCATAGCACATACCCTCCCCAATGTCTATCACCCAGCCACCCCATCCCTCCCACCCCCCACCACTCCAGCAACCCTCAGTTTGTTTCCTGAGATTAAGAATTCCTCATATCAGTGAGATCATATGATACATGTCTTTCTCTGATTGACTTATTTCGCTCAGCATAATACCCTCTTGTTCCATCCACATTGTTGCAAATGGCAAGATTTTGGTTTTTTGATGGCTGCATAATATTCCATTTGTGTGTGTGTTTGTGTGTGTGTGTGTGTGTGTGTGTGTGTGTGTATACCACATCTTCTTTATCCATTCATCTTTTGGTGGACATCTTGGCTGTTTCCAATGTATTGTTTAAAATGAAAGATATTGAAAGAGACAAAATATGAAGCCAAATATAAAGGAAGAAAAAAAAACCCAAGGACATTTCTTTTCCCTGCTTTTTATATTTGCTAGCATTTAACTTTGTGTGTTGGGTACATTTTTTTGGGGGGGGATAATTATTCTACCCTCTGTGTTTAGAACAAATTAATAAAAAGGTATAAGAGTCACTGACATCAAGGTAAAAAAAAATGCTTTATAATTGGTACAGCTGAATTGTAGAATATTTCCTAGATTCACCAAGGAAATAGGGCCTCCTAATATTGTTGTACCTCCCCAATTCTAGATATTGTGTAAATCCAGGAAATGGAGTCTAGTTCTGCAGATAAGACAAGCAGAACCACTACCTTATGTTAGTGTAGAAACTCCACTAGAGTAAGAAAAGAAAATGATTTCACAGAAAGAAAAGCCTCTAAGGTGAGCAGTAACCCATCAGTTCTTACTTTCTGTAGTGAAAGACCAGAACCAAATGCACTAGTTCCAGGAGCAGGTAGATTGCAAAATAGAGGGGAAATGCTGCTAAGCAAAATGTTCAGATTTTTGTCCGTCAGGCTCACCAATCCTCTTTCCTTAGAGAAGAGTGAAGTACACAGAGGGACAGAGTCGTCTTCCACTACTTGCCAAGAGGGTGAAAACTCCTATTTTAGTAGACACAGACAAAATTCCACAATTTACATGGATAATTGGAGGGTGACTGTTCCTTAATCTGTGTCAGTTTCTAAGATGTTGGGCAAGAATTTTGGGAATACATGGTGCCTCTTTTTTTTTTTTAGAATAATCATCTGACTTTTGGTCAAAAGGGTTAATCAGATTACTAAAGAAAATGACTCTCACCCAACTCAATGTTGTAACAGGGAAATTTTAAACATATGAGGTACTGAAATTTACATATGTCTGATTTCCTGTGTATCATCAATGAGTTCTCTCTTAGCCATGAGTGCCCTGTCTGGATTCCTATTATTCTTGAATTTCTTACTCCATGTACCAAACCTGGTCTAACTTACTTTTTCTGGGAGAGGGGCAGATGACTCAACAGTGTGTCCCTCAGTGTTGATATTGTGGTTCAGAACCACTTCAGAGTCTTGAGTAAAATCTTGTCCATTTTATGCCATGCCTCGTGGGATCTTTTGTCTTTTAAGTCTCTTTGGGCAAGTGGAGCCCTCTCTGTGTTTACAAATCAAATGTATTACCCAATGTTTTCTGATTCTTTGTCAGAATGTTTGCTCCATCTTAATATTATTGCTTCTCAGTCTTGGCTTTGGGAAAACAAAGGAGAAGAATTGGTTACCCAAAACAAAGTGCAATTAAAAGCGAAAATATCTAAGGTCATGTGTATGCTTTTCTTTTTTGAACAGAGGCTAATAATCATGTACACAGATACATGTGGTTATTATTTTCAGCATTGATTATGTAAGTCTGTCTCCCATTCTTCTGGGTTAGGCTCATACAGAGTTATGCTCAGAGGTAACAACCATTCCCTTTGCCTGGAATTACTTTTCTTTCCCCACCTAGGAACATCTAAAATATATTTATCTTTCAAGGTCAATCTCAAAGGACTGGAATGTGAAAATAGCTTGACTACAAAGATAATTCTGTTGGACTTGGCTGATATCATAGTTCAGCCACTTACAGGTTGTGTAAGTGTAGGGAAATTACTACTTCTAGACTCAATTTCCTCAGATAAACTAGGAATAATACTTCACAAAGTATATTCATGAGACTCAAATATATGAATAAGGCTTGGCACTATGTCTGTTTCAATGTAAGCTCTCAAATGTAAGCCATTAACAAATTATTGGGTTCTCAGGCTGATGTGCAGTTCTTCATTAGTATGCATTCACCTTTTAGCTACCATTAATACCATTTCATCTCCAAATAGAAGTGATGACTTCTTCTCAACCCAGATAACCCTGAATGTGTCAGTCTTCATGTTACCACTTGTAAAATATCATAGATGACTGGGAATTGTGAGATACTTCAGTGGTCCTGCTGTACCCCCCCACCCCCATTTCCCATCAGGTGTAAGGTTTTGGAAATTTTCCCATGGGTGTGATCTATTAAGAACATGTTTATCAGCATCATGTTTCTTGACTGCACTCAGAGGTTGCAGACACTAGGTATAGATAGGTTTGGTTTCTCATTATTCAACAAACATTTGATAATCTGTGTGTTCACAGCATGTGAAGTGAGAGCCACTGCCTTTAGTTCTAACATTAGAATACTAATTCAAATAGATTTTAGCCATACATTTGGAAATAAAACCAATGATAAAACAACTTATTTTCAACCTTTTGACTTCCTTGTGTTAATGCTAACATTATGCTATAGGACAGAGAACCTCTTTATAAAATACACGTATAGCTCATTTTGAAAAATGCTTTCCACCCCTTTTCTCCTTAAAACCTATTTGACCCTGACACTTTCTACAGATTATTGTAAAGTTTTTATTTTTAACAGTGTCAACTCCTCTGCCTTCTATTACCTGTTTTCTACGTGCTTTGGTAGCCAAATCAAACCTCTCTCTGCTGAAAATATCTGGTCCTCCGAAAATCTAATGAAAAGAGTATACTTGAGAGAGCCTGTAAATATTCTACTTTTTCAGGCTAGCCATCTGATTTCACCAGGCCTCTTGCTTCACTTCTTACTGGGCTAGTCATCCATTGTCATAGTTACTAGTGGTAATGCCTCTGGGGTAAATAGAAGTTCTGTAGGATACTATGGTGAGTATTGGTTGGAAGTCTAGGGATTATTCAGCTTATGAAGACAGACCACATCCCACTGCCTGGAGAAATTTGATACAGTTCTGCCTTTTCTCACAGAATCAAACTCTGATCTAATTTCCTTTACGGTTAAGGTTATCTAAAATATGTTCACACAGAAAGACCATGTATTTTTGGCTGTTAGCATTTGGTGTTGCCTTGGTGACAGTGTGCAGAACTAATTGCTAAAGCAGTTTTTGTTTTTTTTAAGCAGCTTTGCCGGTTTTGTTAGATGAGTATATACATAGTGTTTCATGTTCAATGCTATTTATTTTCTACAACTGGAAAGAACACATTTTGAAGTAGCATGAATATATTTGAAGATTTTACTCCTACCTTCCTATCATCATTAAAGGAAGCTCTTTTTTTTTATTATTCTGCAGGTATACTTTATTAGACTATGGAATTTCTTTTCTGTTTCTAGATTTTTAAAAACCATGAATAGATGTTGAATTTTATCAAATGATTTTTCCTTTATTGAAATAATCTTGTTAAGTTTCTTCTGCTAATGTGAATTACACTGCATGATTTTCGAATGTTTCACCTGCCTCACATTTTTTTTCTGCTTTTTATCTTTTTTTTATTATGTTCTGTTAATCACCATACATTACATCATTAGTTTTTTAATTTTTTATTATGTTAATCACCATATATTAGTTTTTGATGTAGTGTTCCATAATTCATTGTTTGTGTATAACACCCAGGGCTTAAGGTAGTAATACTCCCTTCTAATAGCCTCCGAATTAAAATTTTAAAAATGTATTCCAGGGAAAGAAACTATCAAGTTCATTTCAAGAATCATAAATCATAGTCTATGTGATAAACATGTAGAACAGATTCTTGTCATTTAACAGCTGAGAAAACAACTTAATGTCAACTTGCTGACAAATTAAGCTGCTTATAAGCGCTATTGTTTTAAGAAACCATGTTGGAAGCAAAATATTTCAAAGCTAAAATGTATGCAATGTACTTTGTCAGTGTAGTTTGCTAATTACTGAGAAAGTAAATCATTTTACAACCAGGATGTGGTCATTAGAGAGTGGTAAGATTATGGGATTATGGACTACTATAATGGAATGGTAATTTGGCAGTCCTCTGGTCACCTATTAGGAACGCTCAGAGGGCAAGATACTTGCTCAAATCTTCAGCCCCACATTCTTTTCCTCTAGCTCCTTCCAATTTCATGCTGAAATTCTAGGAAGGCTGCCTAGCCAAGAATCTATGCTTATGTGAAGTGGTACAGTGCCTATTTGGCGATCCTACCTACTCAGACATCTATTGAAAAAGTGTTTGTAAAGAAAAATCTGTTCTATGTACAAATCATAATAGTTAATAAACCTAGCAATTATTTCTTGTAAAGATAGCTGTTCAGATATGATACCTTTTAAAAAATGCTCCTTCCTAAAGGGGTATCCTTGTTCATGAAAGAATAGGCACTTGCTAATTTAAGATTATTTTTCTGAGCACAGGCAAGCTAAAATATGGAGCTATAGCTCAATGATGCTATAATAAACTTTTCTGAGTAACTTTGTGTATGTAAGTCTAAGGATGCAGTATTCCGGTATTCCAAAACCTAATCTGCATGCCAAATGCATTCTAAACAAGTTTAGTAAAAATGATCCAGTACCATAATGTTGGGGAAAAATCCACAACAATATTATCACCTACCCAGTAACAGAAGTAGAAGCAGAAGTGGAGTGTTCAGTGAAGAATGATGGGGAATGTACAAAGATAAAAACCAAAAATGAAGGCTCAGTATCCAATTATAGAGAAGAATTGAGGCCATACTCCAGTGTGACCAGTGTGAAAATTACACAGCATAGTGGTCTCCAGCACCATCCCCCCACCAACAGGGTTTCCAAATTTCCCATCTGACCATATCCCATTATAGTCTTTACTCCTGTAATATATCCTGAGGTGGGTGGTTGGCAATGGGGATGATTCCCTATGTTACAATCTCTACTGTATAAAGCTTGAGTGAAGCTTCACTAGAGTGAAACAAGCCACAAAACCCTGTTAACTTACTGTTAACAGCTCTTCTAAATATGTCCTAACTAAGCCAAGTACACTGAATCTAGATAACAAAAGCATCTTGTTTTGGATTAAATTGCCAAGTCACAGGTGTTTGACATTAATTTGGACTGTTGTGGGTTTTGATCTTAAAGGTCATGGATATAATCTGTCACTCCTTCTTTCGCTTAGCGGAAATCTGGGTATCTACTCCATGCCAGAAACTGTTAGACCTTGGCGATAACACCTGACTTCAGTAGTTATGTGCCTTTTAGTCTTCTAAATTCTTTACATGTCTGGTATTCCGTGAATCTCCCAGTGAGTCTGTGTGTCCTGTGCTGTTATTGTCTCCATTTTACAGATGAGGAATCCAAGACACACGATGGTTGGGTAACTCTCCCATGGACACACAGCTATCTGAGATGTAAACCAGTATAGTTTCAGAGCCTGATCTTACCCAATATGCTGTTCCGCTTCTCTGATGGATGATAAAGACTCTGGGCCCTGGTCTTCAGAAAACTTACTGTCTAATGAGGTAGATAAATGGATGATTTCAAAGACCATGTAATAAGTGCTGTTAGAATTAAAGGCTTTTTAGAGGAGGCAGCTTACCTAGTCCTGGCTGATCAAAGATTACTCCCTGGAATGATATTTTAGTAGAACTGTGAAATTTGTGTTGCCTTCAAATTCTAACAGACTCAAATCACAGGCTCGTAGAAAACACTTCAGTGCCTTCAGTGTATGCCCCAGGAAACTGAGCCTCAGACAAGTTATTTGGCTATAGGCTGATAAAATTTTTGTAAGAACTCCAGGATCTAGACACCCAAGTGCTTCTTCCATTATCTCTTATATTTGGGCTGCACTTTAAAGAATAAGTTAATGGTGTTCCTATCTTAACTGAAGATAAAATGGTCTCCCTCATTCTATTTACCTTATTCCTCTTACTCCTTTTGATGTCACGTGACCTTCAAGCTAGCTACAAAATGCCATGTGTAGGTTAAGTGATCTTGAAAAACAAAGGAAAGCTTATTGCTTATGGACACCACAGAGTATGTGTGTATACATAGATACACACACACTTTCAGGTGTACAACATAGTGATTCAACACTTCCATATAACACCCAGTGCTCATCACAAGTGCACTACTTAATCCCTACCCCCCCCCACCTCCCTTCTGGTAATCATCAGTTTGTTCTCTGTAGTTAAGAGTCTGTTTCTTGGTTTGCCTTTTTTTTTTTAAACCCTTCTTTGTTTCCTTAAATTCCACATGAGTGGAATCACATGGTATTTTTCTTTCTCTGACTTATTTCACTTAATGTAGTACTCTCTAGCTCCATCCATGTTGTTGCAAATGGCAAGATTTCATTCTTTTTGGTGGCAATATATTGAAACACAATATTTCATTATGGGTGTGAATCTTTTTTATCCATCTTCTTTATCCGTTCATCAGTTTATGGACACTTGGCCTGCTTCCATAATTTGGCTATTGTTGATAATGCTGCTATAAACATCAGGGTGCATGTAGGCCTTTGAATTGGTATTTTTGTATTCTTTAGGTAAGTACCTAGTGTGACTGCTGGATCATAAGGTAGTTCTATTAACTTTTTGAGAAGCCTCCATACTGTTTTCCAGAGTGGCTACACCAGTTTGCATTCCCACCTACAGTGCAACAGGGTTCATTTTTCTCCACCTCCTTGCCAATACCTCTTGTTTCTTATGTTGTTGATTTTAGGCATTCTGATAGGTGTGAGGTGATATCTCACTGTAGCTTTGATTTGTATTTCCTTAATCAGTGATGTTGAGTATCTTTTCATGTGTCTATTGGCTATCGTATGTCTTTGGAAAAATGTCTATTCATGTCTTCTACCTATTTTTTAGTTGGATTATTTGTTGTTTGGGTATTAAGTTGAAGTTCTCTCTATATTTTGGATATGAACTCTTTCTGAGAGAAGTCATTTGCAAATATCTTCACCAGTTCTGTAGGTTGTCTTTTAGTTTTATTCATTGTTTTCTTTGCTGTGCAGAAGCTTTTTATTGTGATGTAGTCCCAATAGTTTATTTTTGCTTTTGTTTCTCTTGCCTCAGAAGAGATATCTAGAAAGAAGTTGCTACAGCCAATGTGAAAGAGGTTACTACCTGTGTTCTCTAGGATTTTTATGGTGTCATATCTCATATTTAGGTCTTTAATCCATTTTGAATTTATTTTCATATATGGTGTAAGAAAGTTGGCCAGTTTCATTTTTTTGCGTGTAGCTGTCCAGTTTCCCCAGGACCATTTATTGCAGAGACTGTCATTTCCCAATGTATATTTTTGCCTCCTTTGTCATAGATTAGTTGACCATATAAATGTGGGTTTTTTCTGGGCTCTCTGTTCTGTTGAGTGTCATGTCTGTTTTTTTGCCACTACCATACTGTTTTGATTACTATAGTTTTATAATATACCTTGAAGTCCAGAACTGTGATGCCTCGCACTTTGTCTTTTCAAGGTTGCTTTGGCTATTTGGGGTCTTTTGTTGTTCCATACAAATTTTAGGATTGTGTTTCTAGGTCTGTGAAAAATGCTATTGATATTTTGAAAGGGATTGCATTAAATGTATAAATTACTTTGAGTAGTATAGACATTTTAACAATATTCTTCCAATCCATGAGTTTGGAATGGTTTTCCATTTCTTTGTCATCTTCAGTTTCTTTTATCACTGTTCTGTAGTTCTCAGAGTACAGGTCTTTCACATCTTTGGTTAGGTTTATTCCTAGTTATCTTATTTTTGGTGCAGTTATAAATGGGATTGGTTCCTTAATTTCTCTTCCTGCTGCTTCATTATTGGTATAAAGAAATGCAACAGATTTGTGTTGATTTTTATATCCTGTGACTTTACTGAGTTTGTGTATCAGTTCTAGCAGTTTTTTGCTGGAGTCTTTTGGGTTTTCTGTGTAGAGTATCCTGTCATTATATTGGTATATTTTGAGTATGTACTGCTATATTTTGAGGTGAAATCACACAAGTGGGCCCATCTACTAGCCTAGATTCTTATTTTAGAGCCCTGGCTTTACTACTGAACTAGCTAGTAAACTTGTTAGTGTACTTGCCTTTTTAGGCCTCATCGTTCTCACTTATAAACTGGGAATAATAATCACTTCAGTGTATCAGTGCTTTGAATTCAAGTTATATTGCATTTCCGGACTCTCAGTAATTCTTCAAAGATCTCTCTTACAGGCTATCTGTTAACTGCGTTGTGTAACTAATGTTCTTACCAAGACCTTCAACTGAAAACAGAAGAATTTTTATTCTCTCTGTGGGCTTTCGCTGTGTTCTGTATACCTTTTAAATTCCATGAATGGGTTCAAGAATTCTTAAATGCTCTAATATTGTGCATTTTTGTAGGAAGAGGGCTCATGATTTTCTTTGGTGTTTTTGTGTTTGTGATCCCCACATTTTAAGACCCAGTGTGTCTTCTACAAAATGATTTTGAAGCTTGTTTAAGGCTGATGCCTCTTCTCCTTTCCAGATCTGCACTTTTCACCATTTCTGTACTTTGCTGAGTACACATTCATGGTGGAGAAGTTTTATGTTCTCCCCTGGATTTTCTCTTGAGAAAACAACTTCCAGGTCATACATAGCCAGGAAAGCTCTCTTGTTACTAAATTGCCAGTTAATGAAGCAACTTACCCACAGGCGGAAAGGCAGTTGTCAATCACCCTAAAACCTAACTAAAAGTATGCCAGGAGAGATCATGGGGTCTGTGTTAATCTCTCTCATGACTTGTTTGGGTACAGGGAATCTGAACAGGAGCTGACTTTTCTGGACAAACAGACTAAAAACAGAAAAGTGGTTGAGGCGCTGTGTTCATCGTTTGGTATTGTAAAAGAAGCTGGAATCAGGTGGAATCAGCAACTCTTCCCTGAAACCTGCTGTTCACTGCTGCTTCTCTCCAATAGCTTCCCTGGTGGTAGTGATGTCAGGCAAGGAGGCTCTCACAGAAGGTTGATCTGTGCTGTTGCACAGCCTGATTGTGCAAATGGAAAGGAAGGCTGACATTTGGAAGCCTGGGAGCTGAGAGTATTTGCAACAGTGTTAAAAATGAAATAGAACAGAGAAATCCCACTAGATGAGTTAGTGCCATCTATATATCTTTATTTACTCAGTGCCATGTATATTTCAATTGGTTCCATTTGGTTCATAATCCAGAAACACTCTATCTCACCCATAGTCAAATAGGACTTTCACATACTGGAAGAATGTCCTCCCAGGAATTCTTGCCATTCTGCCTCCCTTAAAATGGTAACTCTCTCATCTAGAACCTCCTTCATCCCAGAGTCCTCTACCTTCTCCTTCATCCTGTGACTTAAGACCTCTTAACATCTGTTGACCTGGAGTGTCCATGGCTCTCTCCACTAGAAAGAAAGGGGGATGGCTAACTTTGATCTAAAATGCTTCCAATGGCTGGGCACCTGGGTGGCTCAGTTGGTTAAGTGACTGCCTTCGTTTGGCTCATATCATGATCCCGGAGTCCCAGGATTGTCCCGCATCGGGCTCCCTGCTCAGCAGGGAGTCTGCTTCTCCCTCTGACCCTCCCCCCTCTCATGTTCTCTCTATCGCATTATCTCGCTCAAATAAATAAATAAATAAAATCTTAAAAAAATAATAAATAAAATGCTTCCAATGACAATTCCATTTTTGGCTGGTATGCACTTGCTGTGTCTAAGCAACCTCACTTCCTCTGGCCATTAAAGTAGCCAAAGGGTTTGTCTTGGACACTGAAGAAGAAGAGTTAATTTCTGTATCCATGATCAAAACATTATTTGCAACTAAAAAAAGAAAAACAACAAAAAACAAACCACCAAACTTTGGGATTAGATTGCCTAGAACAAAGTTTAGTGATTTTTAAGAACCCAAAACTAAAAGTTCTTACTGATTGAAATTTAATGGTTGCTTTAAGAAATCATATGGTTTCACTTATTTGTGGAATGTAAGGAATAGCAGGGAGGACATTAGGAGAAGGAAGGGAAAAATGAAGGGGGGGAATCGGAGGGAGAGACGAACCATGAGAGACTATGGACTCTGAGAAACAAACTGAGGGCTCTAGAGGGGAGGGGGGTGGGGAGATGGGCTATCCCGGTGATGGGTATTAAGGAGGGCACGTACTGCATGGAGCACTGGGTGTTATATGCAAACAATGGATCGTGGATCACCACATCAAAAACTAACAATGTATTGTATGGTGACTAACATAACATAATAAAATTAAAAATTCTTTTGTAGGAATTTAAAATAATTTTCTAACTACATAGTGTTTTTCAGCTTTTTACATTTTCTCCCTAAAGACAACTGCAGTTAAATTTAGGAAAGTTGTTGCAGTACTTATTGGCAAAGTCTTCTGTCTCCTATTTGGTAGCCTGAATATAGTTTAAAAAGGCCTTTTTTTTTTTAAGCTGAGCTTTCCCTCCCCTTTTATATGTAAGGGGTAGCATATGGATCATCTCTTTAAAATTCCTTAACAATCCCAGAATTAAAATCTAACCTGGTCAGTGGAATTCCAGATAAATAATTATTATGAACATTTAGGTATGGTCAGATGGAACAATTCTATAGCAGCAATAGTTTGAAAGGAGGGGTGGCACTAATTTTTGAGAAACTTGGGGTGCATATTGCTTTTTTTCAAGGCTAGTAGGAACGTTTTTAGTAACGTCATCTATCCAAAAAATTAAGTCACAAATGTGTGCTAAGCCATTCTCTCTTGATATCTACTGACTATTGGTTTTAACACCTAATCTTCCCTTATGTCTTTGTTTTCCAAGTAAACTTAATACTCTGGGGTCTAGTGGGATACATGGATGTATGCCATAGCCCCTGAGTAAGACAATAGGAGACTGTAGGGAATAAAACTGAGTCTTCCAAAGATGGAAGAGTCTGGGTAAAGATAATTGACAGATGGAGAGAAGGATAGCTGAGGGTAATAGGTGGGTTATGCAATAAGGGGAAAAAATCCAACATTTTATTAAGACTTCAAGAGATGCTCAGAATGAATAATGTTATCTGTAGCATATCAGAAGCCTGGAAGGGGGAAGCTGTGTTTGCCGAGACCACCCCTGCTTTTGGAACCAGACAAGATTGAATGGCAACCTGCAAACCTGAGTGACGTTCTTCTAGGAGGCATTACCCTCATCAGATGTGTTGAGGAACTGGACCAAATGTCAATGACTAAATGGAACTCTAGTGATGTGCCAGTATCTTTTGACTCCTTTTTTCCAGGATGTATATATCACTTGTGTTCTCACCAGAGGAGGGAGGTGGGCCCTGCTATATAACACGCAGTGGGAGGTGGTCTTAGTACAGTCCTGTGAGATGAGGCAGGATGGGGATTGGCTTTGTCTCCAGCTGACTTGGAACTCAGAACTAACTGAATCATGGCCAGTTGTAATGACTCCTGTCTTTAATAATATGTGGCCTATGAGCAAGGACTGTTTCTGTTGGATGGCAAAGTGAACCACCTCTGTAATATTTCTGGATTTGTTCTGTGTAATGAAATTGAATTGCACCGTGACCATACTGTGATATATTATAATACTGGCATCATTGTTAAGATTCAACTACTTCATGTAAATAAGTCTTTTGCTAATACAGATGTTGATCAGATGTATTGGGAGATTGAATTAAAGTTGCCTCAGGATATATATTAATGGATAATGACTGGCCTGAGGAGGAACGGGATCTAGCTAATCACCAGCTGTTTTCTGTGCTAAATCCCTCTGCACAAATTTATCCTAAGATACAAGTAGCAGTAGATTAGGGGGTGGGGAAAGAATAACCACATTAATAGAATATAAAAATGTAACACTTTATGGGACAAATGAGCAGTTTTGTTAAATCTATCCCTACATCACACTGGCTTCTCCAAGTGTTAGGCTTATTTGTATTGGTACTGTTGCTATACCTGTCCTATAAAAGCTACACCACATAGAAGTGCTGTGACAGGTATGATTGTCTTGCCACAAGGGATCCATGTTTGAAGATCAGGGGGTGGACTGAGATATACAGTTGACCTTTGAAGAATGTGGAGGGTGGGGTGTTCAGGGGTGCTGTCAAAAATCTGCATATAACCTTTGACTATCCAAAAACTGAACTAATAGCCTACTGTTGACTGGAATCCTTACTCCTAACAGCCAACAAATATTTTGTATATGTATTGTATACTGTATTCTTATAATAAAGTAAGAGAAAAAATGTTAAGAGAATCATAAGGATGAGAAAAGAGAATTTTAAAATCATAAAGAAAACACAGTACTGTATTATTAAAAAATGTGTAAGTGGACTCCGTTCAAATCTGCTCAAGGGTCAACTGTAATGATTTATAAGAAATATGTATTTGGTCATTCAGATGACCAAATTATATTTCTCAGATATATTTTGTCTTCATCCACAGTTCCTGAGAATGCTTCAGAGCCGTAAGGGTGAAACGGGGATCTTGTTGTTAATGATGAGGGAGGGTGGGGTCCAAAAGTCACCCAAGGGTGGGGGCTGATTGTTAAGAGGACTGACCGAGTGATTTGAGGGCTGGAACTTTCAGTCCCACACTGTGACCTCTGAGGAGCGGGGAGAGGCTGGAGGTTGAATCAGTCCATGGCCAATGACTTAGTCAATCATGACTATGTAGTAAAACTTTCATTAAAAACCAAAAAGGACTGGGTTTAGAGAGCTCCTGGGTTGGTGAGCATGTGGAGATGTGGGGAGAATGCACACCTGGAAAGGACATGGAAGTTCCTAACTCCTTCCTCCTACCTCACTCTATTTACCTATTCACCTGGCTGTTGACAAATCTTTTTTGATATCTTTAATAAACTGGTAAATGTGTTTCCCTGTGTTCTGTGAGCCACACTAGGAAATGAATTGTCACTGGAATCTCCAATCTGTATCTGGTTGGTCAGAAGCACAAGTTAACAGCATGGAGCTTGTGACTGGTGCCTGAAGTATGGTGTGGGGCTCGGGGCAGTCTTATAGGACTGAGACCTTAACCTGTGGAATCTGATGCTACCTCTGGGAGGATAGTGTCAGAATTAAGTTGATTTCTCCAATACCAGGAGGGTGTTAGAGAATTGCTTGGTGTTGTGTATATTCTCCCCTCTCTTCCCCCGCCCCAACATTGGAATTGGGTCTAGAAACCCCAAAAGAATTGGTGCCAGTGAAGTGAGATTTGCTAGAATGACCCTGGCTCATGGAAACATGTAGTTTTTTTTTTTTAATTTTTAATTGTTATGTTAATCACCATATATTACATAATTTGTTTTGGTGTAGTGTTCCATGATTCATTGTTTGTTCATAACACCCAGTGCTCCATGCAGAATGTGCCCTCTTTAATACCCATCACCAGGCTAACCCATCCCCCCACCCTCCTCCCCTCCAGAAACCTCAGTTTGTTTTTCAGAGTCCATCATCTCTCCTGGTTCGTCTCCCCCTCTGACTTACTCCCCTTCATTCTTCCTCTCCTGCTATCTTCTTCTTTTTCTTTTTTCTTAAAATATGTTGCATTATTTGTTTCAGAAGTACAGATCTGTGATTCAACAGTCTTGTACAATTCACAGCGCTCACCATAGCACATATCTTCCCTAATGTCCATCACCCAGCCACCCCCCCCCCCCCCCCCCCC